>NW_026048462.1:3906794-4207316 GCF_023864345.2 Schistocerca serialis cubense
TCAGTCCTCTTGTACTTAAGTCGGCATTGTGCCTTTTGTATTAAATTCGGATGCAATTTCTGTGTTTCATCGTCAATAAGACGGTCCAAGGGATACAGAAAACCTGAAGTAAAGCATTAGAATCTAAAACTGGACTCACAGGAGAGGTTCAAATCATAGAAAGTTAGAGTGTCAGTCCTATTGTACTTAAGTCGGCATTGTGACTTTTGTATTAATGTCGGATGCAATTTCTGTGTTTCATCGTCAATATGAATGTCCAAGGGATACAGTAAACCTGAAGTTAAGCATCGGAATCTAAAACTGGACTCACCAGAGAGGTTCTAATCATAGAAATTTAGAGAGTGTCAGTCCTATTGTACTTAAGTCGTCATTGTGCCTTTTGAATTTAATTCCGATGCAATTTCTGTGTTTCATCGTCAATAAGAAGGTGCAAGG
The DNA here is from genome assembly GCF_023864345.2 of Schistocerca serialis cubense. NCBI lineage: Eukaryota > Metazoa > Arthropoda > Insecta > Orthoptera > Acrididae > Schistocerca > Schistocerca serialis. Next base: position 3,907,230 of record NW_026048462.1, read on the forward strand.
TTACAGTAAACCTGAAGTGAGGCATCGGAATCTAAGACTGGACTCACAGGAGAGGTTCAAATCATAGAGAGTTAGAGTGTCAGTCCTGTTGTAATTAAGTTGGCATTGTGCCTTTTGTATTAAATTCAGATGCAATTTCTATGTTTCATCGTCAATAAGAAGATACAAGCTATACAGAAAATCTGAAGTGAAGCATCGGAATCTAAAACTGGACTCACAGGAGAGGTTCAAATCATAGTAAATGAGAGTGTCAGTCCTCTTGTACTTAAGTCGGCATTGTGTCTTTTGTATTAAATTCGGACGCAATTTGTGTGATTCATTGTCAATAACAAGGTAATAGGAGTAAAGTAAACCTGAAGTGAAGCATCGGAATGTAAAACTCTACTCACAGGAGTGGTTCAAATCATAGAAAATTAGAGTATCAGCCCTCTTGTACTTAAGTCGGCATTGTGCCTTTTGAATTTAATGCCGATGCAATTTCTGTGTTTCATCGTCAACACGAAGGTCCAAGGTATACGGTAAACCTGAAGTTAAGCATCGGAATCTAAAACTGGACTCACAGGAGAGGTACAAAACATATAAAGTTGGAGTGTCAGTCCTCTTGTACTTAAGTCTCCATTGTGACTTTTGTATAAAATTCGGATGCAATTTCTGTGTTTCATCGTGAATCTGAAGGTCCAAGGGATACCGTAAACCTGAAGTGAACCATCGGAATCTTAAACTGGACTCACAGGAGAGGTTCAAATCATAGAAAGTTAGAGTGACAGTCCTCTTGTACTTAAGTCGGCATTGTGCCTTTTGTATTAAATTCGGATGCAATTTCTGTGTTTCATCGTCAATAAGAAGGTGCAAGGGATACAGAAAACCTGAAGTAAAGCATCAGAATCTAAAACTGGACTCACAGGAGAGGTTCAAATCATAGAGAGTTAGAGTGTCAGTCCTATTGTACTTAAGTCGGCATTGTGCCTTTTTTATTGAAGTCAGATGCAATTTCTGTGTTTCATCGTCATCAAGAATGTCCAAGGGATACAGTAAACCTGAAGTGAAGCATCGGAATCTAAAACTGGACTCACAGGAGAGGCTCAAATCATAGATTGTTAGAGTGTCAGTCCTCTAGTACTTAAGTCGGCATTGTGCCTTTTGTATTAAATTAGGAAGCAATTTCTCTGTACCATCGTCAATAAGAAGGTCCAAGGCATGCAGTAAACCTGAAGTGAAGCATCGGAATCTAAACTGGACTCACAGGAGAGGTTCAAATCATAGAAAGTGAGAGTGTCAGTCCTCTTGTATTTAACTCGGCATTGTGCCTTTGAATAAAAGTACGATGCAATATCTGTGCTTCATCGTCAATAAGGAGGTCCAAGGTACACAGTAAACCTGAAGTGAAGCATCGGCATCTAAAACTGGACTCACAGGAGTGGTTCAAATCATAGAAAATTTGAGTATTAGCCCTCTTGTACTTAAGTCGGCATTGTGCTTTTTGAATTTAATTCCGAAGCAATTTCTGTGTTTCATCGTCAACACGTAAGTTCAAGGTATACTGTAAACCTGAAGTTAAGCATCGGAATCTAAAACTGGACTCACAGGAGAGGTTCAAAACATAGAAAGTTAAAGTGTCAGTCCTCTTGTACTTAAGTCTCCATTGTGACTTTTGTATAAAATTCGGATGCAATTTCTGTGTTTCATCGTGAATCTGAAGGTCCAAGGGCTACAGTAAACCTGAAGTGAACCATCGGAATCTAAAACTGGACTTACAGGAGAGGTTCAAATCATAGAAAGTGAGCGTGTCAGTCCTCCTGTACTTAAGTCGGCATTGTGCCTTTTGTATTAAATTCGGATGCAAATCTGTGTTTCATCGTCAACAAGAAGGTCCAAGGTATACAGTAAACCTGAAGTGAAGCATCGGAATCTAAAACTGGACTCACAGGAGAGGTTCAAATCATTGAAAGTTTGAGTGTCAGTCCTCTTGTACTTAAGCCGGCATTGTGCCTTTTGTATTAAATTCGGATGCAATTTCTGTGTTTCATCGTCAATAAGAAAGTCCAAGGGATATAGTAAAGCTGAAGTGAAGCATTGGAATCTAAAACTGGACTCACAGGATAGGTTCAAATCATAGAAAGTTAGAGTGTCAGTCCTCTTGTACTTAAGTCGGCATTGTGCCTTTTGTATTAAATTCGGATGCAATTTCTGTGTTTCATCGTCAATAAGACGGTCCAAGGGATACAGAAAACCTGAAGTAAAGCATCAGAATCTAAAACTGGACTGACAGGAGAGGTTCAAATCATTGAAAGTTAGAGTGTCCGTCCTCTAGTACTTAAAACGGCATTGTGCCTTTTGTATTAATTTCGGATGCAATTTCTGTGTTTCATCGTCAATAACAAGGTCCAAGGGATACAGTAAACCTGAAGTGAATAATCGGAATCTAAAACTGGACTCACAGTAGGGGTTCAAATCATAGAAAGTTAGAGTGTCAGTCCTCTTGTACTTTATACGGCATTATGCCTTTTGAATTTAATTCCGATGCAATTTCTCTGTTCATCGTCAATAAGAATGTGCAAGGTATACAGTAAACCTGAAGTGAAGCATAGGAATCTAAAACTGGACTCACAGGAGAGGTTCAAATCAAAGAAATTTAGAGTGTCAGTCCCCTTGTACTTAAGTCGGCATTGTGCCTTTAGTATTAAATTCGGATGCAATGTCTGTGTTTCATCGTCAATAAGAAGGTCAAAGGGATACAGTAAACCTGAAGTGAAGAATCGGAATCTACAACTGGACTCACCAGAGAGGTTCTAATCATAGAGAGTTAGAGTGTCAGTCCTCTTGTACTTAAGTCGGCCTTGTGTCTTTTGTATTAAATTCGGACGCAATTTCTGTGATTCATTGTCAATAACAAGGTAAAAGGAGTAAAGTAAACCTGAAGTGAAGCATCGGAATGTAAAACTCTACTCACAGGAGTGGTTCAAATCATTGAAACTTAGAGTGTCAGTCCTCTTGTACTTAAGTCGGCATTGTGACTTTTGTATTAAATTCGGATGCAATTTCTGTGTTTCATCGTCTATAAGAAGGTCCAAGGAATACTTTAAACCTGAAGTGAAGCATCGGGATCTAAAACTGGACTCACAGGAGAGGTTCAAATAATAGAAAGTTAGTGTGTCAGTCCTCTTGTACTTAAGTCGGCATTGTGGCTTTTGTATTAATTTCGGATGCAATATCTGTGTTTCATCGTCAATAAGAAGGTCAGAGGGATACAGTAAACCAGAAGTGAAGCATCGGAATCTAAAGCTGGACTCACAGGAGAGGTTCAAATCATAGAAAGTTAGAGTGTCAGTCATCTTGTACTTAAGTCGGCATTGTGTCTTTTGTATTAAATTCGGATACAATTTCTGTGTTTCATCGTCAATAAGAAAGTCCTAGGGATACAGTAAACCTGAAGTGAAGCATCGGAATCTAAAACTGGACTCACAGAAGAGATTCAAATCATAGGAAGTGAGAGTGTCAGTCCTCTTGTACTTAAGTCGGCATTGTGCCTCTTGTATTAAATTCGGATGCAATTTCTGTGTTTCATCGTCAATAAGAAGGTGCAAGGTATACAGTAAACCTGAAGTGAAGCATCGGAATCTAAAACTGGACTCAGAGGAGAGGTTCAAATCATAGAAAGTGAGAGTGTCAGTCCTCTTGTACTTAAGTCGTCATTGGGCCTTTCGTATTAAATTCGGATGCAATTTCTGTGTTTCATCGTCAATATGAAAGTCCAAGGGATACAGTAAACCTGAAGTGAAGCTTCGGAATCTAAAACTGGTCTCACAGGAGAGGTTCAAATCATAGAAAGTTAGAGTGTCAGTCCTCTTGTACTTAAGTCGGCATAGTGCCTTTTGTATTAAATTCGGATACAATTTTTGTGTTTCATCGTCAATAAGAAGGTCCAGGGGATACAGTAAACCTGAAGTGAAGCATCGGAATCTAAAACTGGACTAACAGGAAGTTCAAATCATAGAAAGTGAGAGTGTCACTCCTCTTGTACTTAAATCGGCATTGTGTTTTTTTATTAAATTCGGATGCAATTACTGTGTTTCATCGTCAATAAGAAGGTCCAAGGAATACAGTAAACCTGAAGTGAAGCATCGGAATCTAAAACTGGACTCACAGGAGAGGTTCACATCATAGAAAGTGAGAGTGTCAGACCTCTTGTACTTAAGTCGGCATGGGCCTCTTGAATTTAATTCCGATGCAATTACTGTGTTTCATCATCAATAAGAAGGTGCAAGGTATACAGTAAACCTGAAGTGAAGCATCGGAATCTATAACTAGACTCACAGGAGAGGTGCAAATCATAGAGAGTTAGAGTCTCAATCCTCTTGTACTTAAGTCGGCATTGTGCCTTTTGAATTTAATTCCGATGCAATTTCTGTGCTTCATCGTCAATAAGAAGGTCCATGGTATACAGTAAACCTGAAGTGTAACATCGGCAACTAAAACTGGACTCACAGGAGAGGTTCAAATCATAGAAAGTTAGAGTGTCACTCCTCTTGTACTTAAGTCGGCATTGTGGTTTTTTAATTTAATTCCGATGCTATTCCTGATTTTCATCGTCAATAAGAAGGTCCAAGGTATACAGTAAACCTGAAGTGAAGCATCGGAATCTAAAACTCGACTCACAAGAGAGGTTCTAATCATTGATAGTTAGAGTGCCAGTCCTCTTGTACTTAAGTCGGCATTGTGCTTTTTGTATTAAATTCGGATGCAATTTCTGTGTTTCATCGTCAATTGGAAGGTCGAAGGGATACAATAAACCTGAAGTGAAGCATTGGAATCTAAAACTGCACTCACAGGAGAGGTTCAAATAATAGAAAGTTAGAGTGTCGGTCCTCTTGTACTTAGGTGGGCATTGTGCCTTTTGAATTTAATTCCGGTGCAATTTCTGTGCTTCATCGTCAAATAGAAAGTCCAAGGGATACAGTAAACCTGAAGTGAAGCATCGGATTCTAAAACTGGACTCACATTAGAGGTTCAAATCATAGAAAGTTAGAGTGTCAGTCCTCTTGTACTTAAGTCGGCATTGTGCCTTTTGTATTAAATTCGGATGCAATTTCTCTGTTTCATCGTCAATAAGAAGGTCAAAGGGATACAGTAAACCTGAAGTGAAGCATCGGAATGTAAAGCTGGACTCACAGGAAAGGTTCAAATCACAGAAAGTTAGAGTGTCAGTCCTCTTGTACTTAACTCGGCATTATGCATTTGAATTTAATTCCGATGCAATTTCTGTGCTCCATCGTCAATAAGAAGGTCCAAGGGATACAGTAAACCTGAAGTGAAGCATCGGAATCTAAAACTGGACTCGCAGGAGAGGTTCAAATCATAGATAGTTAGAGTGTCAGTCCTCTTGAACTTATGTCGGCGTTGTGCCTTTTGAATTTAATTCCGATGCAATTTCTGTGTTTCATCGTCAATAAGATGGTCCAAGGTATACAGTAAACCTGAAGTGAACCATCGGAATCTAAAACTGGACTCACAGGAGGGATTCAAATCATAGAAAGTGAGAGTGTCAGTCCTCTTGTACTTAAGTCGGCATTATGCCTATTGTATTAAATTCGGATGCAATTTCTGTGTTTCATCGTCAATATGAAGGTCCAAGGGATACAGTAAACCTGAAGTGAAGCATTGGAATCTATAACTGGACTCACAGGAGAGGTTCAAATCATTGAAAGTTAGAGTGTCAGTCCTCTTGTACGTAAGCTGGCATTGTGCCTTATGTATTAAATTCGGATGCAATTTCTGTGTTTCATCGTCAATAAGAAAGTCCAAGGGATACAGTAAACCTGAAGTGAAGCATCGGTATCTAAAACTGGACTCATTATAGAGGTTCGAATCATAGTAAGTGAGAGTGTCAGTCCTCTTGTATTTAAGACTGCATTGTGCATTTTGAACTTAATTCTGATGCAATTTCTGTGTTTCATCGTCAATAAGATGGTCCAAGGTATACAGTAAACCTGAAGTGAAGCATCGGAATCTAAAACTGGACTCACAGGAGGGATTCAAATCATAGAAAGTGAGAGTGTCAGTCCTCTTGTACTTAAGTCGGCATTATGCCTATTGTATTAAATTCGGATGCAATTTCTGTGTTTCATCGTCAATACGAAGGTCCAAGGGATACAGTAAACCTGATGTGAAGCATCGGATCCGAAAACTGGACTCACAGGAGAGGATCAAATTATAGAAAGTGAGAGTGTCAAACCTCTTGTACTTAAGTCGGCATGGGCCTTTTGAATTTAATTCCGATGCAATTTCTGTGTTTCATCTTGAATAAGAAGGTGCAAGGTATACAGTAAACTGTTGTGTCGGTAGCTGGGCTGACACCGTGAAGTTGAGATGGCTGAAAAGGCAAGCTAGACTAACGCAGACGGGCGTGAAGTACTGGAACAGGATACGTAATTAATGTTAGGAAGAAAAGTACGGAGCAGGTTTAATACTTAACTTTACTCAATCATTGAGGTACATCGATCTTGACGATACACAGGAGACTTTAAGTACAATCACTGTATGGCTAATGGCGCCTTGCTAGTTCGTAGCCATTAACTTAGCTGATGGCTATTCTGTCTCTCGGCTAATGAGAAAGAAAGGCTTCGTACATCTGGTCGGTAGCTAGGTTCTCGTACAACTGGGGCGAGTGCTCTCTCCTATCACGAGACCTGCCTTGGAGGTGGCGCTAGGTCTGCGATTACACAGTGGCGACACGCGGGTCCGACATGTACTAAATGGACCGCGGCCGATTTAAGCAACCACCTAGCAAGTGTGGTGTCTGGCGGTGACACCACATTCCTCCCCCGCAAATCGGCGAACGGTCGTGTGATAAGGCTTCCGACCGCCGTGGGGAGGACCACATGTTGACGTATGCGATGAGGTGGGGAGCCTAACAACAGGCGAGGCTGTGCCACCCGCACACGGCCATTCGGTCCGAGGGGAGCTAGGAAACGCCTGAAAAACTAGTCCAGGGTGCACGTCAACATGCGGTGTATGCGCCCGTAAAGAGACAGGAGGGACCGAAGGATCAACCTCCATTGCTTCGGGGTAGCCGACGCGCGATGACGTCATGTGGTCCGGAGCGGGCGGGAGTTCCATGGCGGAGGACAGCTGGTCACGGGAAGCGAACGGCGGCGCGTGACCCTGGGAGGCGCTTGGCGGCTGCAACGAAGCGTCGAATGCGGGCGGCGCCGGCGGGAGAACAAGCGGCGGCGGCGGCGGCTGCTGCTGCTGCGGCGGCGGCGGCGCGTCGCCATGGGGCAAAATGGAAGGCATCGTCGGTAGCACCTGGGGAGGAGGCGAGCCAGTAGATGGGTCCCCAGGGCGCTGACCGGACGGCACCGTCGCTGAAAGCAGACGGGGAGCGGCAGAACCCGAGCGACGACAGAGGCGCAGCCGATTGAGATGCCGACGCACCTCACCAGAGGCCCCCAAAACCAAATACATCGCGCGGCCGAGGCAGCGAAGAATGCGCCCTGCGAGCCAACGCCGTGAACCTCGATAGTTGCGATAAAATACAACGTCGCCCGGAGCAAAAGCAGGAGTCTGCCGCAGCACAGGAACCTGATGCGGCGGATGCAGCAAAGACATCAAGGTGCGATGAGGACGACCGTGGAGCAACTCAGCCGGCGAGCGACCATCTCGGGGCTGAGAGCGATACGAAGACAAAAAGAGCAACAATGCGTCCTCCCGAGAATGCGACTCTTTCAATTTCAACATCTTTGACTTGAAAGTCCAGACCAATCGTTCAGCGGCACCGTTGGACTGAGGCGAAAACGGCGCGGATGTCAGATGTTGAATACCATTGGCCTGGCAGAATGACTGAAATTCTGCGGACATGAATTGTGGGCCATTGTCGGAAACAATAGTCTGCGGAAGACCTTCAATGCAAAAGATAGCAGACAACGCTTGGATGGTGGCGGAGGACGTCGTGGAAGACATCCGGACAACAAAAGGAAAATTACTGAAGGCGTCGACCAGAACCAATCATCGAGCATTCCAGAATGGACCAGCAAAATCAATGTGCAAGCGTTGCCAAGGGGAAGTGGCTTTTGGCCACGCAAAGACTTTCCGCGGCGGTGCGGACTGTTGTTCGGCACACGCCGGGCACGAAGAACACATATTCGTAATCGCAGCATCGATTCCGAACCAAGTACAGTGCTGACGAGCAAGATGTTTCGTTCGCACTATACCCCAATGTCCTTGGTGAAGAAGCCGTAAAACAGAGGACTGTAACGAACGTGGGACCACGACTCTGGACTGATCATTATCAGAACACAACAACAAAACACCACGTCGAACAAAAAGTCTCTCCTTGTGAGCAAAAAATCGGCGAACCAACGGATCCTCGATCCGAGACTTTGACAAAGGCCATTGCGTAGCAACAAAACGTAAAACAGTAGCAAGGACAGGGTCAGCAGCTGTGGCTGTAGCGACACGACGAAAATCAATCAGAAACGATTCGACCACTTCATCGGTTTCCGAATCAATGAACATGCAAGCAAGTTCGGAAGAATCGAATACTTTATCCTCAGCAACAGGCAAACGGAACAACGCATCGGCGTTTCCGTGCTTAGCAGTGGACCGATACAAGATATCGTAGCGGTACTGCGAGAGGAAAATAGACCAGCGAATGAATTTCTGCGCTGTACGTGGAGGTACAGGCTTGGTCGGATGAAAAAGCGATGTCAAAGGTTTGTGGTCTGTGATGATGGTAAAGTGACGACCATACAAGAAATCATGGAACTTAGTAACACCAAACACGAGAGCCAAAGCTTCTTTCTCTCTCTGTGAATAATTTCTTTGCGCAGACGAGAGCAATTTGGACGCAAAGGCAATAGGGCGATCGTGCGAGCCAACTTTGTGCGCAAGCACAGCACCGATCCCGAAATCCGAGGCATCTACCATCAACAAAAGGGGTTTCCGGGGATCGAAAGGCGTGAGGCAAGTATTAGAAAGCAACGCCGATTTCAACTGGCGAAAGGCGCGTTCGCATTCCGTCGTCCAGACGAACGGAACACCTGTACGGCGTACGCGATGAAGCGGAGCTGAAAGAGAAGAGGCATTGCGCACATTCACTCACACATTGTGATTCTACATTGTGCAATGTTCTTGCGACCTCCTGACGCAATGCGTGGGGAACATTGCGCGCTCTGAAAAATTTCGGTTGCGTGTTTCCTTCCAGTTCCAAATGTGGTTCATAGTTTTTAGCGCAACCTAAGCCCGGTGCAAAAATATCTGCAAATTCGTCACATAAGCGAGAAACACTGTCTGTAGGCACAGTCTGATTCACTGATAGGACCTGATTTACAATAGACATGTTAAACAACTGAAATAAATCTAGACCAAACAAGTTCACTGCAGAAGAAGAACGAAGAACGTAAAATGACACAAGTTTTGTTTGTCCCCTGTATGTTGCAAGAAGGCTGCACTGTCCTAACACAGGAATTGTCTGTCCGGAATATGTAGTTAGCTGAACATTTGCGGAACGCAACGGAGGTTTGCCCAGTTGTTTGTACGTGTCATGATTGAGCAATGAAACTGCAGCTCCGGTATCGAGCTGGAATGGTATCACTTTGCCTTCAAAGTCTAAGTCCACAAAAAGTTTATTCTTCTGCTGACGACAAGAGCGACTGTTTTGGGCAACTGGAACAGACACTGGTACAGAATCACTTGCTAATTGACGTGATTTCCGGCGACGTCGACGCACAGTTTTTGTGGGACGAACACAGTTACTGTTAGAGAAAGTGTCACTGGACGAAGTGGAATTAACGACATGAATGTCCATAGGCGAAGGTCCACGAGCCTGAGTGTCCTTGGTTCGATTCCGGCGCGAAGCAAAGGGCCTGGAATGATTGTGATTGTCTGATCTGAGCTTTTTCAGGCAAACACTTTGAACATGTCCTTTCTTATTGCAGAAAAAGCAAATAGCTTGGCGTGACGGGCAATGTTCACGCGAATGTCTCGTAGCACACCGTGGGCATGATTTCACTACATTTGTGTGCTGGCACGGCACACGTGGCTTAGCGCGCGGCGGCAGCTGTGCGGACGTGCGCGAGGCCCGGTTACCGGGCCGCGCAGCGCGTCCAGCGGGCCGGTTAATGTTACACACGGCTGGCGAAGTTTCAAAAGATTCCTGAGCACAGTCAAGTGTGTCCTGTCTATCCAATATGTCTATCACTTGTTGAAGGGAGGGATTAACTAGTTTCAAAATTTGCTCCCGTATGCGAACATCAGAAACGTTCTCTGCAATTGCATCACGCACCATTGTATCTGAATAAGAAAGACCACAGTCACATTCAAAGGCACAGTCCCTAGTAAGTCCTTGCAATGTTGCTACCCACTCCCTATTAGTTTGACCGGCCGTACATTTTGTACGAAAGAACGTATACCGTTTTGCAACCACATTAACTGTTTCTTTGAAATAGGCATCTAATGCAGACAAAATTTCCTCGTAGGACAGAGTTGCTACGTCGCGTCGGGGAAACAATTTCACTATCACACGGTATGTGGACACACCGACACAAGAAAGCAAAAACGGCTGCCGCTCTTTACCTTGAATTCTGTAGGCTGCTAGATGAAAGTTGAACTGGCGAGACCACTCGTGCCAGGTCTCATCGGCTGCCACGTATGGTCGAAAGGGAGGTGCAACAGCGTTTAGTGGCAGCGGTAGCGAAGAAGCGGCGGCGGCCGCATCGGTTTGAATGGTACGTTGACCCTGGACGAGCTGTCGAAGGGCATCCAGTAACGCCTGCGTCTGCTGATTCTGCAAGCGATAAAATTCGGACAGTACATCTGGAGAATGTGGCGAAGCCATGACACAATTAAATGTAAGCAATCAGAAAGAACTCTTTTCCCTCGTCGCCAATGTTGTGTCGGTAGCTGGGCCGACACCGTGAAGTTGAGATGGCTGAAAAGGCAAGCTAGACTAACGCAGACGGGCGTGAAGTACTGGAACAGGATACGTAATTAATGTTAGGAAGAAAAGTACGGAGCAGGTTTAATACTTAACTTTACTCAATCATTGAGGTACATCGATCTTGACGATACACAGGAGACTTTAAGTACAATCACTGTATGGCTAATGGCGCCTTGCTAGTTCGTAGCCATTAACTTAGCTGATGGCTATTCTGTCTCTCGGCTAATGAGAGAGAAAGGCTTCGTACATCTGGTCGGTAGCTAGGTTCTCGTACAACTGGGGCGAGTGCTCTCTCGTATCAAGAGACCTGCCTTGGTGGTGGCACTAGGTCTGCGATTACACAGTGGCGACACGCGTGTCCGACATGTACTAAATGGACCGCGGCCGATTTAAGCTACAACCTAGCAAGTGTGGTGTCTGGCGGTGACACCACTTAAACCTGAAGTGAAGCATCGGAATCTAAAACTAGACTCACAGGAGAGGTTCAAATCATAGAAAGTTAGAGTCTCAGTCCTCTCGTACTTAAGTCAGCAATGTGCCTTTTTGAATTTAATAACGATGCAATTTCTGTGCTTCATCGTCAATAAGAAGGTCCATGGTATACAGTAAACCTGAAGTGTAACATCGGCATCTAAAACTGGACTCACAGGAGAAGTTCAAATCATAGAAAGTTAGAGTGTCACTATTCTTGCACTTAAGTCGGCATTGTGGCTCTTTAGTTTAATTCCGATGCAATTCCTGTTTTTCATCGTCAATAAGAATGTCCAAGGTATACAGTAAACCTGAAGTAAAGCATCGGAATCTAACACTCGACTCACAGGAGAGGTTCAAATCATTGAAAGTTAGAGTGTCAGTCCTCTTGTACTTAAGTCGGCATTGTGACTTTTGTATTTAATTCCGATGCAATTTCTGTGCTTCATCGTCAAAAAGAAGGTTCAAGGGATACAGTAAACCAGAAGTGAAGCATCGGAATCTAAAACTGGGCTCACATTAGAGGTTCAAACCATTGAAAGTTAGAGTGTCAGTCCTCTTGTACTTAAGTCGGCATTGTGCATTTGTATTAAATTCGGATGCAATTTCTGTGTTTCATCGTCAATAAGAAGGTAAAAGGGATACAGTAAACCTGAAGTGAAGCATCGGAATCTAAAGCTGGACTCACAGGAGAGGATCAAATCATAGAAAGTTAGAGTGTCAGTCCTCTTGTACTTAACTCGGCATTGTGCATTTGAATTTAATTCCGATGCAATTTCTGTGCTTCATCGTCAATAAGAAGGTCCAAGGTACACAGTAAACCTGAAGTGAAGCATCGGAATCTAAATCTGGACTCACAGGAGAGGTTCAAATCATAGAAAGTTAGAGTATGAGCCCCCTTGTACTAAAGTCGGCATTGTGCCTTTTGAATTTAATTCCGATGCAATTTCTGTGTTTCATCGTCAATACGAAGGTCCAAGGTATACAGTTAACCTGAAGTTAAGCATCGGAATCTAAAACTGGAATTACAGGAGAGGTTCAAATCATAGAAAGTTAGAGTGTCAGTCCTCTTGTACTTAAGTCGGCATTGTGATTTTTGTATTGAATTCGGATGCAATTTCTGTGTTTCATCGTCAATATCAAGTTCCAAGGGATACAGTAAACCTGAAGTGAAGCTTCGGAATCTAAAACTGGTCTCACAGGAGAGGTACAAATCATAGAAAGTTAGAGTGTCAGTCCTCTTGTACTTAACTCGGCATTGTGCATTTGAATTTAATTCCGATGCAATTTCTGTGCTTCATCGTCAAAAAGAAGGTCCAAGGGGTACAGTAAACCTGAAGTGAAGCATCGGAATCTAAAACTGGGCTCACATTAGAGGTTCAAACCATGGAAAGTTAGAGTGTCAGTCCTCTTGTACTTAAGTCGGCATTGTGCCTTTTGTATTAAATTCGGATGCAATTTCTGTGTTTCATCGTCAATAAGATGGTCAAAGGGATACAGTAACCCTGAAGTGAACCATCGGTATCTAAAGCTGGACTCACAGGAGAGGATCAAATCATAGAAAGTTAGAGTGTCAGTCCTCTTGTACTTAACTCGGCATTGTGCATTTGAATTTAATTCCGATGCAATTTCTGTGCTTCATCGTCAATAAGAAGGTCCAAGGTAGACAGTAAACCTGAAGTGAAGCATCGGAATCTAAAACTGGACTCACAGGAGAGGTTCAAATCATAGAAAGTTAGAGTATCAGCCCTCTTGTAATTAAGTCGGCATTGTGACTTTGGAATTTAATTCCGATGCAATTTCTGTGTTTCATCGTCAATATGAAGGTCCAGGGGATACAGTAAACCTGAAGGGAAGCTTCGGAATCTAAAACTGGTATCACAGGAGAGGTTCAAATCATTGAAAGTTAGAGTGTCAGTCCTCTTGTACTTAAGTCGGCACTGTGACTTTTGTATTAGATTCTGATACAATATCTGTGTTTCATCGTCAATAAGAAGGTCCAAGGGATACAGTAAACCTGAAGTGAAGCATTGGAATCTAAAACTGGACTCGCAGGAAATGTTCAAATCATAGAAAGTTAGAGTGTCAGTCCTCCTGTACTTAAGTCGGCATTGTGCCTTTTGAATTTAATTCCGATGCAATTGATGTGTTTCATTGTCAATAAGAAGGTCCAAGGTATACAGTAAACCTGAAGTGAACCATCGGAATCTAAAACTGGACTCACAGGAGAGGTTCAAATCATAGACAGTTAGAGTGTCAGTCCTCTTGTACTTAAGACAGCATTGAGCCTTTTGAATTTTTCCGATGCAATTTCTGTGTTTCATCGTCAATAAGAAAGTGCAAAGTATACAGTAAACCTGAAGTGAAGCATCGGAATCTACAACTGAACTCACAGGAGAGGTTCAAATCATAGAAAGTGATAGTGTCAGTCCTCTTGTACTTAAGTCAGCATTGTGCCTTTTGTATTAATTTCAGATGCAATTTCTGTGTTTCATCGTCAATACGAAGGTCCAAATGATACAGTAAATCTGAAGTGAAGCATCGGAATCGAAAACTGGACTCACAGGAGAGGTTCAAATCATAGAAAGTGAGAGTGTCAGTCCTCTTGTACTTACGTCGGCATTGTGCCTTTTGAATTTAATTCCGATGCAATTGCTGTGTTTCATCGTCAATAAGAAGGTCCAAGGTATACAGTAAACCTGAAGTGAACCATCGGAATCTAAAACTGGACTAACAGGAGAGGTTTAAATCATAGAAAGTGAGAGTGTCAGTCCTCTTGTACTTAAGTCGGCATTGTGCCTTTTGAATTTAATTCCGATGCAATTTATGTGCTTCATCGTCAATAAGGTGGTCGATGGTATACAGAACACCTGAAGTGTAACATCGGCATCTAAAACTGGACTCACAGGAGAGGTTTTAAATCATAGAAAGTTAGAGTGTCACTTTTCTCGTACTTAAGTCGGCATTGTGGCTTTTTAATTTAATTCCGATGCAATTCCTGTTTATCATCATCAATAATAAGGTACAAAGTGTACAGTAAACCTGAAGTGAAGCATCGGAATCTAAAACTCGACTCACAGGAGAGGTTCAAATCATAGAAAGTGAGAGTGTCAGTCCTCTTGTACTTAAGTCGGCATTGTGTGTTTTGTATTAAATTCGGACGCCATTTCTGTGTTTCATCGTCAATAAGAAGGAAAAAGGAATACAGTAAACCTGAACTGAAGCATCGGAATCTAAAACTCGTCTCACAGGAGTGGTTAAAATCATTGAAACTTAGAGTGTCGGTCCTCTTGTAGTTAAGTCGGCATTGTGACTTTTGTATTAAAATCGGATGCAATTTCTGTGTTTCATCGTCTATAAGAAGGTCCAAGGGATACTTTAAACCTGTCGTGAAGCATCGGAATCTAAAACTGGACTCACAGGAGAGTTTCAAATAATAGAAAGTTAGTGTGTCAGTCCTCTTGTACTTAAGTCGGCATTGTGCCTTTTGTATTAAATTCGGATGCAATTTCTGTGTTTTATCGTCAATAAGAAAGTCCAAGGGATACAGTAAACCTGAAGTGTAGCATCGGAATCTAAAACTGGACTCACAGGAGAGGTTCAAATCATTGAAAGTTAGACTGTCAGTCCTCTTTAACTTAACTTGTCATTGTGCATTTGAATTTAATTCCGATGCAATTTCTGTGCTTCATCGTCAATAAGAAGGTCCAAGGTACACAGTAAACCTTAAGTGAAGCATCGGAATCTAAAACTGGACTCAAAGGAGAGGTTCAAATCATAGAAAGTTAGAGTGTCAGTCCTCTTGTACATAAGTCGGCATTGTGCCTTTTGAATTTAATTCCGATGCAGTTTCTGTGTTTCATCGTCAATAAGAAGGTGCAAGGTATACAGTAAACCTGAAGTGAAGCATTGGAATCTAAAACTGGACTCACAGGGTAGGTTCAAATCAAAGAAATTTAGAGTGTCAGGCCCCTTCTACTCAAGTCGGCATTGTGCCTTTAGTATTAAATTCGGATGCAATGTCTGTGTTTCATCGTCAATAAGAAGGTCCAAGGGATACTTTAAACCTGACGTGAAGCATCGGAATCTAAAACTGGACTCACAGGAGAGGTTCAAATAATAGAAAGGTAGTTTGTCAGTCCTCTTGTACTTAAGTCGGCATTGTGCCTTTTGTATTAAATTCAGATGCATTTTTGTGTTTCATCGTCAATAAGAAGGTCAAAGGGATACAGTAAACCAGAAGTGAAGCATCGGAATCTAAAGCTGGACTCACAGGAGAGTTTCAAATCATAGAAAATTAGAGTGTCAGTCCTCTTGTACTTAACTCGCCATTGAGCATGTGAATTTAATTCCGATGCAAACTCTGTGCTTCATCATCAATAAGAAGGTCCAAGGTACACAGTAAACCTGAAGTGAAGCATCGGAATCTAAAACTCGACTCACAGGAGTGGTTCAAATCATTGAAACGTAGAGTGTCAGTCCTCTTGTACTTAAGTCGGCATTGTGACTTTTGTATTAAATTCGGATGCAATTTCTGTGTTTCATCGTCTATAAGAAGGTCCAAGGGATACTTTAAACCTGTCGTGAAGCATCGGAATCTAAAACTGGACTCACAGGAGAGGTTCAAATTATAGAAAGGTAGTGTGTCAGTCCTCTTGTACTTAAGCCGGTATTGTGCATTTTGAATTAATTTCGGATGCAATTTCTGTGTTTCATAGTCAATAAGAAAGTCCAAGGGATACAGTAAACCTGAAGTGTAGCATCGGAATCTAAAACTGGACTTAAAGGAGAGGTTCAAATCATAGAAAGTTAGAGTGTCAGTCCTCTTGTACTTAAGTCGGCATTGTGCCTTTGGTATTAAATTCGGATGCAATTTCTGTGTTTCATTTTCAATAAGAAGGTGCAAGCTATACAGTAAACCTGAAGTGAAGCATCGGAATCTAAAACTGGACTCACAGGAGAGGTTCAAATCATAGAAAGTTACAGTGTCAGTCCTCTTTAACTTAACTCGGCATTGTGCATTTGAATTTAATTCCGATGCAATTTCTGTGCTTCATCGTCAATAAGAAGGTCCTAGGTACACAGTAAACCTGAAGTGAAGCATCGGAATCTAAAACTGGACTCAAAGGAGTGGTTCAAATCTTAGAAAGTTGGAGTATCACCCTTCTTGTACTTAAGTCGGCATTGTGCCTTTTGAATTTAATTCCGATGCAATTTCTGTGTTTCATCATCAATGCAAAGGTCCAAGGTATACAGTAAACCTGAAGTTAAGCATCGGAATCTAAAACTGGACTCACGGGAGAGGTTCAAATCATAGAAAGTTAGAGAGTCAGTCCTCTTTTACTTAAGTCGGCATTGTGACATTTGTATTAAATTCGGATGCAATTTCTGTGTTTCATCGGCAATATGATGGTCCAAGGGATACAGTAAACCTGAAGTGAAGCTTCGGAATCTAAAACTGGTCTCACAGGAGAGGTTCAAATCATAGAAAGGTAGAGTGTCAGTCTTCTTGTACTTAAGTTGGCATTGTGCCTTTTGTATTAAACTCGTATACAAATTCTGTGTTTCATCGTCAATAAGAAGGTCTATGGGATACAGTTAACCTGAAGTGAAGCATTGGAATCTAAAACTGGAGTCGCAGGAGGGGTTCAAATCATAGAAAGTGAGAGTGTCAGTCCTCTTGTACTTAAGTCGGCATTGTGCCTTTTGCATTATGTTCGGATTCAATTTCTGTGTTTCATCGTCAATAAGAAGGTCCAAGGGATACAGTAAACCTGAAGTGCAGCATCGGAATCTAAAACTGGACTCACAGGAGAGGTTCAAATCATTGAAAGTTAGAGTGTCAGTCCTCTTTAACGTAACTCGTCATTGTGCATTTGAAATTTAATTCCGATGCAATTTCTGTGCTTCATCGTCAATAAGAAGGTCCAAGGTACACAGTAAACCTTAACTGAAGCATCGGAATCTAATACTGGACTCAAAGGAGAGGTTCAAATCTTAGAAAGTTAGAGTGTCAGTCCTCTTGTACATAAGTCGGCATTGTGCCTTTTGAATTTAATTCCGATGCAGTTTCTGTGTTTCATCGTCAATAAGAAGGTGCAAGGCATACAGTAAACCTGAAGTGAAGCATTGGAATCTAAAACTGGACTCACAGGGTAGGTTCAAATCAAAGAAATTTAGAGTGTCAGGCCCCTTCTACTCAAGTCGGCATTGTGCCTTTAGTATTAAATTCGGATGCAATGTCTGTGTTTCATCGTCAATAAGAAGGTCCAAGGGATACTTTAAACCTGACGTGAAGCATCGTAATCTAAAACTGGACTCACAGGAGAGGTTCAAATAATAGAAAGGTAGTGTGTCAGTCCTCTTGTACTTAAGTCGGCATTGTGCCTTTTGTATTAAATTCAGATGCATTTTTGTGTTTCATCGTCAATAAGAAGGTCAAAGGGATACAGTAAACCAGAAGTGAAGCATCGGAATCTAAAGCTGGACTCACAGGAGAGTTTCAAATCATAGAAAATTAGAGTGTCAGTCCTCTTGTACTTAACTCGCCATTGAGCATGTGAATTTAATTCCGATGCAAACTCTGTGCTTCATCATCAATAAGAAGGTCCAAGGTACACAGTAAACCTGAAGTGAAGCATCGGAATCTAAAACTCGACTCACAGGAGTGGTTCAAATCATTGAAACGTAGAGTGTCAGTCCTCTTGTACTTAAGTCGGCATTGTGACTTTTGTATTAAATTCGGATGCAATTTCTGTGTTACATCGTCTATAAGAAGGTCCAAGGGATACTTTAAACCTGACGTGAAGCATCGGAATCTAAAACTGGACTCACAGGAGAGGTTCAAATTATAGAAAGGTAGTGTGTCAGTCCTCTTGTACTTAAGCCGGTATTGTGCATTTTGAATTAAATTCGGATGCAATTTCTGTGTTTCATAGTCAATAAGAAAGTCCAAGAGATACAGTAAACCTGAAGTGTAGCATCGGAATCTAAAACTGGACTTAAAGGAGAGGTTCAAATCATAGAAAGTTAGAGTGTCAGTCCTCTTGTACTTAAGTCGGCATTGTACCTTTGGTATTAAATTCGGATGCAATTTCTGTGTTTCATTTTCAATAAGAAGGTGCAAGCTATACAGTAAACCTGAAGTGAAGCATCGGAATCTAAAACTGGACTCACAGGAGAGGTTCAAATCATAGAAAGTGAGAGTGTCTGTCCTCTTGTACTTAAGTCGGCATTGTGACTTTTGTATTAAATTCGGATGCAATTTCTGTGTTACATCGTCTATAAGAAGGTCCAAGGGATACTTTAAACCTGACGTGAAGCATCGGAATCTAAAACTGGACTCACAGGAGAGGTTCAAATTATAGAAAGGTAGTGTGTCAGTCCTCTTGTACTTAAGCCGGTATTGTGCCTTTTCTATTAAATTCGGATGCAATTTCTGTGTTTCATCGTCAATAAGAAAGTCCAAGGGATGCAGTAAACCAGAAGTGAAGCATCGGAATCTAAAACTCGACTCACAGGAGAGGTTCAAATCATAGAAAGTTAGAGTGTCAGTCCTCTTGTACTTAAGTCGGCATTGTGCCTTTGGTTTTAAATTCGGATGCAATCTCTGTGTTTCATTGTCAATAAGAAGGTGCAAGCTATACAATAAACCTGAAGTGAAGCATCGGAATCTAAAACTGGACTCACAGGAGAGGTTCAAATCATAGAAAGTGAGAGTGTCAGTCCTCTTGTACTTAAGTCGGCATTGTGTGTTTTGTATTAAATTCGGACGCCATTTCTGTGTTTCATCGTCAATAAGAAGGAAAAAGGAATACAGTAAACCTGAACTGAAGCATCGGAATCTAAAACTCGTCTCACAGGAGTGGTTAAAATCATTGAAACTTAGAGTGTCACTCCTCTTGTACTTAAGTCGGCATTGTGACTTTTGTATTAAAATCGGATGCAATTTATGTGTTTCATCGTCTATAAGAACGTCCAAGGGATACTTTAAACCTGTCGTGAAGCATCGGAATCTAAAACTGGACTCACAGGAGAGTTTCAAATAATAGAAAGTTAGTGTGTCAGTCCTCTTGTACTTAAGTCGGCATTGTGCCTTTTGTATTAAATTCGGATGCAATTTCTGTGTTTAATCGTCAACAAGAAGGTCAAAGGGATACAGTAAACCAGAAGTGAAGCATCGGAATCTAAAGCTGGGCTCACAGGAGAGGTTCAAATCGCAGAAAGTTAGAGTGTCAGTCCTCTTGTACTTAACTCGGCATTGTGCATTTGAATTTAATTCCGATGCAATTTCTGTGCTTTATCGTCAATAAGAAGGTCCAAGGTACACAGTAAACCTGAAGTGAAGCATCGGAATCTAAAACTGGACTCAAAGGAGAGGTTCAAATCTTAGAAAGTTAGAGTATCAGCCTTCTTGTACTTAAGTCGGCATTCTGCCTTTTGAATTTAATTCAGATGCAATATCTGTGTTTCATCGTCAATACGAAGGTCCAAGGTATACAGAAACCTGAAGTGAAGCATCGGAATCTAAAACTGGACTCACAGGAGAGGTTCAAATCATAGAAAGGTAGAGAGTCAGTCCTCTTTTACTTAAGTCGGCATTGTGACTTTTGTATTAAATTCGGATGCAATTTCTGTGTTTCATCGCCAAAATGAAGGTCCAAGGGATACAGTAAACCTGAAGTGAAGCTTCGGAATCTAAAACTGGTCTCACAGGGGAGGTTCAAATCATAGAAAGGTAGAGTGTCAGTCCTCTTGTACTTAAGTCTGCATTGTGCCTTTTGCATTAAATTCGGATTCAATTTCTGTGTTTCATCGTCAATAAGAAGGTACAAGGGATACAGTAAACCTGAAGTGAAACATCGGAATCTAAAACTGGACTCACAGCGGAGGTTCAAATCATTGAAAGTTAGAGTGTCAGTCCTCTTGTAGTTAAGCCGGTATTGTGCCTTTTGTATTAAATTCGGATGCAATTTCTGTGTTTCATCGTCAATAAGAAAGTCCAAGGGATACAGTAAACCTGAAGTGTAGCATCGGAATCTAAAACTGGACTCACAGGAGAGGTTCAAATCATTGAAAGTTAGAGTGTCAGTCCTCTTGTACTTAAGCCGGTATTGTGCATTTTGTATTAAATTCGGATGCAATTTCTGTGTTTTATCGTCAATAAGAAAGTCCAAGGGATACAGTAAACCTGAAGTGTAGCATCGGAATCTAAAACTGGACTTAAAGGAGAGGTTCAAATCATATTAAGTTAGAGTGTCAGTCCTCTTGTACTTAAGTCGGCATTGTGCCTTTGGTATTAAATTCGAATGCAATTTCTGTTTTTCATTGTCAATAAGAAGGTGCAAGCTATATAGTAAACCTGAAGTGAAGCATCGGAATCTAAAACTGGACTCACAGGAGAGGTTCAAATCTTTGAAAGTTAGAGTGTCGGTCCTCTTGTACTTAAGCCAGTATAGTGCCATTTGTATTAAATTCGGATGCAATTTCTGTGTTTCATCGTCAATAAGAAAGTCCAAGGGATACAGTAAACCTGAAGTGTAGCATCGGAATCTAAAACTGGACTCACAGGAGAGGTTCAAATCATTGAAAGTTAGAGTGTCAGTTCTCTTTAACTTAACTCATCATTGTGCATTTGAATTTAATTCCGATGCAATTTCTGTGCTTCATCGTCAATAAGAAGGTCCAAGGTACACAGTAAACCTGAAGTGAAGCATCGGAATCTAAAACTGGACTCAAAGGAGAGGTTCAAATCTTAGAAAGTTAGAGTGTCAGTCCTCTTGTACATAAGTCGGCATTGTGCCTTTTGAATTTAATTCCGATGCAGTTTCTGTGTTTCATCGTCAATAAGAAGGTGCAAGGTATACAGTAAACCTGAAGTGAAGCATTGGAATCTAAAACTGGACTCACAGGGTAGGTTCAAATCAAAGAAATTTAGAGTGTCAGGCCCCTTCTACTCAAGTCGGCATTGTGCCTTTAGTATTAAATTCGGATGCAATGTCTGTGTTTCATCGTCAATAAGAAGGTCCAAGGGATACTTTAAACCTGACGTGAAGCATCGGAATCTAAAACTGGACTCACAGGAGAGGTTCAAATAATAGAAAGGTAGTGTGTCAGTCCTCTAGCACTTAAGTCGGCATTGTGCCTTTTGTATTACATTCAGATGCATTTTTGTGTTTCATCGTCAATAAGAAGGTCAAAGGGATACAGTAAACCAGAACTGAAGCATCGGAATCTAAAGCTGGACTCACAGGAGAGTTTCAAATCATAGAAAATTAGAGTGTCAGTCCTCTTGTACTTAACTCGCCATTGAGCATGTGAATTTAATTCCGATGCAAACTCTGTGCTTCATCATCAATAAGAAGGTCCAAGGTACACAGTAAACCTGAAGTGAAGCATCGGAATCTAAAACTCGACTCACAGGAGTGGTTCAAATCATTGAAACGTAGAGTGTCAGTCCTCTTGTACTTAACTCGGCATTGTGACTTTTGTATTAAATTCAGATGCATTTTTGTGTTTCATCGTCAATAAGAAGGTCAAAGGGATACAGTAAACCAGAACTGAAGCATCGGAATCTAAAGCTGGACTCACAGGAGAGTTTCAAATCATAGAAAATTAGAGTGTCAGTCCTCTTGTACTTAACTCGCCATTGAGCATGTGAATTTAATTCCGATGCAAACTCTGTGCTTCATCATCAATAAGAAGGTCCAAGCTATACAGTAAACCTGAAGTGAAGCATCGGAATCTAAAACTGGACTCACAGGAGAGGTTCAAATCATAGAAAGTTAGAGTGTCAGTCCTCTTTAACTTAACTCGGCATTGTGCATTTGAATTTAATTCCGATGCAATTTCTGTGCTTCATCGTCAATAAGAAGGTCCTAGGTACACAGTAAACCTGAAGTGAAGCATCGGAATCTAAAACTGGACTCAAAGGAGTGGTTCAAAACATAGAAAATTGGAGTATCACCCTTCTTGTACTTAAGTCGGCATTGTGCCTTTTGAATTTAATTCCGATGCAATTTCTGTGTTTCATCATCAATGCAAAGGTCCAAGGTATACAGTAAACCTGAAGTTAAGCATCGGAATCTAAAACTGGACTCACGGGAGAGGTTCAAATCATAGAAAGTTAGAGAGTCAGTCCTCTTCTACTTAAGTCGGCATTGTGACATTTGTATTAAATTCGGATGCAATTTCTGTGTTTCATCGTCTATAAGAAGGTCCAAGGGATACTTTAAACCTGACGTGAAGCATCGGAATCTAAAACTGGACTCAGAGGAGTGGTTCAAATTATAGAAAGGTAGTGTGTCAGTCCTCTTGTACTTAAGCCGGTATTGTGCATTTTCAATTAAATTCGGATGCAATTTCTGTGTTTCATAGTCAATAAGAAAGTCCAAGGGATACAGTAAACCTGAAGTGTAGCGTCGGAATCTAAAACTGGACTCACAGGAGAGGTTCAAATAATAGAAAGGTAGTGTGTCAGTCCTCTAGTACTTAAGTCGGCATTGTGCCTTTTGTATTACATTCAGATGCATTTTTGTGTTTCATCGTCAATAAGAAGGTCAAAGGGATACAGTAAACCAGAACTGAAGCATCGGAATCTAAAGCTGGACTCACAGGAGAGTTTCAAATCATAGAAAATTAGAGTGTCAGTCCTCTTGTACTTAACTCGCCATTGAGCATGTGAATTTAATTCCGATGCAAACTCTGTGCTTCATCATCAATAAGAAGGTCCAAGGTACACAGTAAACCTGAAGTGAAGCTTCGGAATCTAAAACTGGACTCACAGGAGAGGTTCAAATCTTTGAAAGTTAGAGTGTCGGTCCTCTTGTACTTAAGCCAGTATAGTGCCATTTGTATTAAATTCGGATGCAATTTCTGTGTTTCATCGTCAATAAGAAAGTCCAAGGGATACAGTAAACCTGAAGTGTAGCATCGGAATCTAAAACTGGACTCACAGGAGAGGTTCAAATCATTGAAAGTTAGAGTGTCAGTTCTCTTTAACTTAACTCGTCATTGTGCATTTGAATTTAATTCCGATGCAATTTCTGTGCTTCATCGTCAATAAGAAGGTCCAAGGTACACAGTAAACCTGAAGTGAAGCATCGGAATCTAAAACTGGACTCAAAGGAGAGGTTCAAATCTTAGAAAGTTAGAGTGTCAGTCCTCTTGTACATAAGTCGGCATTGTGCCTTTTGAATTTAATTCCGATGCAGTTTCTGTGTTTCATCGTCAATAAGAAGGTGCAAGGTATACAGTAAACCTGAAGTGAAGCATTGGAATCTAAAACTGGACTCACAGGGTAGGTTCAAATCAAAGAAATTTAGAGTGTCAGGCCCCTTCTACTCAAGTCGGCATTGTGCCTTTAGTATTAAATTCGGATGCAATGTCTGTGTTTCATCGTCAATAAGAAGGTCCAAGGGATACTTTAAACCTGACGTGAAGCATCGGAATCTAAAACTGGACTCACAGGAGAGGTTCAAATAATAGAAAGGTAGTGTGTCAGTCCTCTAGTACTTAAGTCGGCATTGTGCCTTTTGTATTACATTCAGATGCATTTTTGTGTTTCATCGTCAATAAGAAGGTCAAAGGGATACAGTAAACCAGAACTGAAGCATCGGAATCTAAAGCTGGACTCACAGGAGAGTTTCAAATCATAGAAAATTAGAGTGTCAGTCCTCTTGTACTTAACTCGCCATTGAGCATGTGAATTTAATTCCGATGCATACTCTGTGCTTCATCATCAATAAGAAGGTCCAAGGTACACAGTAAACCTGAAGTGAAGCATCGGAATCTAAAACTCGACTCACAGGAGTGGTTCAAATCATTGAAACGTAGAGTGTCAGTCCTCTTGTACTTAACTCGGCATTGTGACTTTTGTATTAAATTCAGATGCATTTTTGTGTTTCATCGTCAATAAGAAGGTCAAAGGGATACAGTAAACCAGAACTGAAGCATCGGAATCTAAAGCTGGACTCACAGGAGAGTTTCAAATCATAGAAAATTAGAGTGTCAGTCCTCTTGTACTTAACTCGCCATTGAGCATGTGAATTTAATTCCGATGCAAACTCTGTGCTTCATCATCAATAAGAAGGTCCAAGCTATACAGTAAACCTGAAGTGAAGCATCGGAATCTAAAACTGGACTCACAGGAGAGGTTCAAATCATAGAAAGTTAGAGTGTCAGTCCTCTTTAACTTAACTCGGCATTGTGCATTTGAATTTAATTCCGATGCAATTTCTGTGCTTCATCGTCAATAAGAAGGTCCTAGGTACACAGTAAACCTGAAGTGAAGCATCGGAATCTAAAACTGGACTCAAAGGAGTGGTTCAAATCATAGAAAATTGGAGTATCACCCTTCTTGTACTTAAGTCGGCATTGTGCCTTTTGAATTTAATTCCGATGCAATTTCTGTGTTTCATCATCAATGCAAAGGTCCAAGGTATACAGTAAACCTGAAGTTAAGCATCGGAATCTAAAACTGGACTCACGGGAGAGGTTCAAATCATAGAAAGTTAGAGAGTCAGTCCTCTTCTACTTAAGTCGGCATTGTGACATTTGTATTAAATTCGGATGCAATTTCTGTGTTTCATCGTCCATAAGAAGGTCCAAGGGATACTTTAAACCTGACGTGAAGCATCGGAATCTAAAACTGGACTCAGAGGAGTGGTTCAAATTATAGAAAGGTAGTGTGTCAGTCCTCTTGTACTTAAGCCGGTATTGTGCATTTTGAATTAAATTCGGATGCAATTTCTGTGTTTCATAGTCAATAAGAAAGTCCAAGGGATACAGTAAACCTGAAGTGTAGCATCGGAATCTAAAACTGGACTTAAAGGAGAGGTTCAAATCATAGAAAGTTAGAGTGTCAGTCCTCTTGCACTTAAGTCGGCATTGTGCCTTTGGTATTAAATTCGGATGCAATTTCTGTGTTTCATTGTCAGTAAGAAGGTGCAAGCTATACAGTAAACCTGAAGTGAAGCATCGGAATCTAAAACTGGACTAACAGGAGAGGTTCAAATCATAGAAAGTTAGAGTGTCAGTCCTCTTTAACTTAACTCGGCATTGTGCATTTGAATTTAATTCCGATGCAATTTCTGTGCTTCATCGTCAATAAGAAGGTCCTAGGTACACAGTAAACCTGAAGTGAAGCATCGGAATCTAAAACTGGACTCAAAGGAGTGGTTCAAATCATAGAAAGTTGGAGTATCACCCTTCTTGTACTTAAGTCGGCATTGTGCCTTTTGAATTTAATTCCGATGCAATTTCTGTGTTTCATCATCAATGCAAAGGTCCAAGGTATACAGTAAACCTGAAGTTAAGCATCGGAATCTAAAACTGGACTCACGGGAGAGGTTCAAATCATAGAAAGTTAGAGAGTCAGTCCTCTTTTACTTAAGTCGGCATTGTGACATTTGTATTAAATTCGGATGCAATTTCTGTGTTTCATCGGCAATATGAAGGTCCAAGGGATACAGTAAACCTGAAGTGAAGCTTCGGAATCTAAAACTGGTCTCACAGGAGAGGTTCAAATCATAGAAAGGTAGAGTGTCAGTCCTCTTGTACTTAAGTTGGCATTGTGCCTTTTGTATTAAATTCGGATGCAATTTCTGTGTTTCATCGTCAATAAGAAAGTCCAAGGGATACAGTAAACCTGAAGTGTAGACTCGGAATCTAAAACTGGACTTAAAGGAGAGGTTCAAATCGTAGAAAGTTAGAGTGTCAGTCCTCTTGCACTTAAGTCGGCATTGTGCCTTTGGTATTAAATTCGGATGCAATTTCTACGTTTCATTGTCAATAAGAAGGGGCAAGCTATACAGTAAACCTGAAGTGAAGCATCGGAATCTAAAACTGGACTCACAGGAGAGGTTCAAATCATAGAAAGTTAGAGTGTCTGTCCACTTGTACTTAAGTCGGCATTGTGTCTTTTGTATTAAATTCGGACGCAATTTCTGTGTTTCATCGTCAATAAGAAGGTAAAAGGAATACAGTAAACCTGTAGTGAAGCATCGGAATCTAAAACTCGACTCACAGGAGTGGTTCAAATCATTGAAACTTAGAGTGTCAGTCCTCTTGTACTTAAGTCGGCATTGTGACTTTTGTATTAAAAATCGGATGCAATTTCTGTGTTTCATCGTCTATAAGAAGGTCCAAGGGATACTTTAAACCTGACGTGAAGCATCGGAATCTAAAACTGGACTCACAGGAGAGGTTCAAATAATAGAATGGTAGTGTGTCAGTCCTCTTGTACTTAAGTCGGCAATGTGCTTTTGTATTAAATTCGGATGCAATTTCTGTGTTTCATCGTCAATAAGAAGGTCAAAGGGATACAGTAAACCTGAAGTGAAGCATCGGAATCTAAAGCTGGACTCACAGGAGAGGTTCAAATCATAGAAAATTAGAGTGTCAGTCCTCTTGTACTTAACTCGCCAATGAGCATGTGAATTTAATTCCGATGCAAACTCTGTGCTTCATCATCAATAAGAAGTCCAAGGTACACAGTAAACCTGAAGTGAAGCATAGGATTCTAAAACTGGACTCACAGGAGAGTTTCAAATCATAGAAAGTTAGAGTATCAGCCCCCTTGTACTTAAGTCAGCATTGTGCCTTCTGAATTTAATTCCGATGCTATATCTGTGTTTCATCGTCAACACGAAGGTCCAAGGTATGCAGTAAACAAGAAGCTAAGCATCGGAATCTAAAACTGGACAGACAGGAGAGGTTCAAATCATAGAATGTTGGATTGTCAGTCCTCTTGTACTTAAGTCGCCATTGGTACTTTTGTATTAAATTCGGATGCAATTTCTGTGTTTCATCGTCAATATGAAAGTCCAAGTAATACAGTAAACCTGAAGTGAAGCTTCGGAATCTAAAACTGGTCTCACAAGATAGGTTCAAATCATAGAAAGTTAGAGTGTCAGTCCTCTTGTACGTAAGTCGGCATTGTGCCTTTTGTATTAAATTCGGATACAATTTCTGTTTTACATCGTCAATAAGAAGGTCCAAGGGATACAGTAAACCTGAAGTGAAGCATCGGAATATAAAACTGGACTCACAGGAGAGGTTCAAATCATAGAAAGTTAGAGTGTCAGTCCTCTTGTACTTAAGCCGGCATTGTGCCTTTTGTATTAAATTCGGATGCAATTTCTGTGTTTCATCGACAATAAGAAAGTCCAAGGGATACAGTAAACCTGAAGTGAAGCAGCGGAATCTAAAACTGGACTCACAGGAGAGGTTCAAATCATAGAAAGTTAGAGTGTCAGTCCTCTTGTACTTTAGTCGGCATTGTGCCTTTTGTATTAAATTCGGATGTAATTTCTGTGTTTAATCGTTAATAAGAAGGTCCAGGGGATACAGTTAAAATGAAGTGAAGCTTCGGAATTTAAAACTGGTCTCACCAGAGAGGTTCTAATCATAGGAAGTTAGAGAGTGTCAGTTCTCTTGTACTTAAGTCGGCATTGTGCCTTTTGAATTTAATTCCGATGCAATTTCTGTGTTTCATCGTCAATAAGAAGGTGCAAGGTTACAGTAAACCTGAAGTGAAGCATCGGAATCTAAAACTGGACTCACAGGAGAGGTTCAAATCATAGAAAGTGAGAGTGTCAGTCCTCTTGTACTTAAGTCGGCATTGTGCCTTTTGTATTAGATTCGGATGCAATTTCTGTGTTTCATCGTCAATACGAGGGTCCAAGGGATACAGTAAACCTGAAGTGAAGCATCGGAATCGAAAACTGGACTCACAGGAGAGGTTCAAATCATTGAAAGTGTGAGTGTCAGTCCTCTTGTACTTAAGTCGGCATGGGCCTTTTGAATTTAATTCCGATGCAATTTCTGTGTTTCATCGTCAATAAGAAGGTTCAAGGTATACAGTAAACCTGAAGTGAAGCATTGGAATCTAAAACTACACTCACAGGGGAGGTTCAAATCATAGAAAGTTAGAGTCTCAGTCCTCTTGTACTTAAGTCGGCATTGTGCCTTTTGAAGTTATTTCCGATGCAATATCTGTGCTTCATCGTTAATAAGAAGGTCCATGGTATACAGTAAACCTTAAGTGTAACATCGGCATCTAAAACTGGACTCACAGGAGAGGTTCATATCATAGAAAGTTAGAGTGTCACTCCTCTTGTACTTAAGTCGGCATTGTGGCTTTTGAATTAGATTCCGATTCATTTCCTGTTTTTCATCGTCAATAAGAAGGTTTAAGGTATACAGTAAACCTGAAGTGAAGCATCGGAATCTAAAACTCGACTCACAGGAGAGTTCAAATCATTGAAACTTAGAGTGTCAGTCCTCTTGTACTTAAGTCGGCATTGTGCCTTTTGTATTAAATTCGGATACAATTTCTGTGTTTCATCGTCAATAAGAAGGTCCAAGGGATACATTAAACCTGAAGTGAAGCACCGGGATCTAAAACTGGACTCACAGGAGAGGTTTAAATAATAGAAAGTTAGAGTGTCAGTCCTCTTGTACTTAAGTCGGCATTGTGTCTTTTGAATTTAATTCCGATGCAATTTCTGTGCTTCATCGTAAAAAAGAAGGTCCAAGGGTTATAGTAAACCTGAAGTGAATAGTCGGAATCTAAAACTGGACTCACATTAGAGGTTCAAATCATAGAAAGTGAGAGTGTCAGTCCCCTTGGACTTAAGTCGGCATTGTGCCTTTTGTATTAAATTCGGATGCAATTTCTGTGTTTCATCGTCAATAAGAAGGTCAAAGGGATACAGTAAACGTGAAGTGAAGCATCGGAATTTAAAGCTGGACTCACAGGAGAGGTTCAAATCATAGTAAGTTAGAGTGTCAGTCCTGTTGTACTTAAGTCTCCATTGTGATTTTTGTATAAATTTCGGATGCAATTTCTGTGTTTCATCGTGAATCTGAAGGTCCAAGGGATACAGTAAACCTTAAGTGAACCATCGGAATCTAAAACTGAACTTACAGGAGAGGCTCAAATCATAGAAGGTGAGCGTGTCAGTCCTCCTGTACTTAAGTCGGCATTGTGCCTTTTGTATTAAATTCGGATGCAAATCTGTGCTTCATCGTCAACAAGAAGGTCTAAGGGATACAGTAAACCTGAAGTGAAGCATCGGAATCTAAAACTGGACTCACAGGAGAGGTCAAATCATTGAAAGTTAGAGTGTCAGTCCACTTGTAGTTAAGCCGGCATTGTGCCTTTTGTATTAAATTCGGATGCAATTTCTGTGTTTCATCGTCAATAAGAAACTCCAAGGGATACAGTAAACCTGAAGTGAAGCATTGGAATCTAAAACTGGACTCACAGGAGAGGCTTAAATCATAGATTGTTAGAGTGTCAGTCCTCTAGTACTTAAGTCGGCATTGTTCCTTTTGTATTAAATTAGGAAGCAATTTCTCTGTATCATCGTCAATAAGAAGGTCCAAGGGATACAGTAAACCTGAAGTGAAGCATCGGAATCTAAAACTGGACTCACCGGAGAGGTTCAAATCATAGAAAGTGAGAGTGTCAGTCCTCTTGTACTTCAGTCGGCATTGTGTCTTTTGTATTAAATTCGGAAGCAATTTCTGTGTTTCATCGTCAATAAGAAGGTCCTAGGGATTCAGTAAACCTGAAGTGAAGCATCGGAATCTAAAACTGAACTCACAGGAGAGGTTCAAATCATTGAAAGTGAGAGTGTCAGTCCTCTTGTACTTAACTCGGCATGGGCCTTTTGAATTTAATTCCGATGCAATTTCTGTGTTTCTTCGTCAATATGAAGGTCCATGGTATACAATAAAACCTTAAGTGTAACATCGGCATCTAAAACTGAACTCACAGGAGAGGTTCAAATCATAGAAAGATAGAGTGTCACTCCACTTGTACTTAAGTCGGCATTGTGGCTTTTGAATTTAATTCCGATGCAATTCCTGTTTTTCATCGTCAATAAGAAGGTTTAAGGTATACAGTAAACCTGAAGTGAAGCATCGGAATCTAAAACTCGACTCACAGGAGAGTTCAAATCATTGAAACTTAGAGTGTCAGTCCTCTTGTACTTAAGTCGGCATTGTGCCTTTTGTATTAAATTCGGATACAATTTCTGTGTTTCATCGTCAATAAGAAGGTCCAAGGGATACATTAAACCTTAAGTGAAGCACCGGAATCTAAAACTGGACTCACAGGAGAGGTTCAAATAATAGAAAGTTAGAGTGTCAGTCCTCTTGTACTTAAGTCGGCATTGTGTTTTTTGAATTTAATTCCGATGCAATTTCTGTGCTTCATCGTCAAAAAGAAGGTCCAAGGGATACAGTAAACCTGAAGTGAAGCATCGGAATCTAAAACTGGACTCACATTAGAGGTTCAAATAATAGAAAGTGAGAGTGTCAGTCCCCTTGTACTTAAGTCGGCATTGTGCCTTTTGTATTAAATTCGGATGCAATTTCTGTGTTTCATCGTCAATAAGAAGGTCAAAGGGATACAGTAAACCTGAAGTGAAGCATCGGAATCTTAAGCTGGACTCACAGGAGAGGTTCAAATCAAAGAAAGTTAGAGTGTCAGTCCTCTTGTACTTAACTCGGCATTGTGCATTTGAATAAAATTACGATGCAATTTCTGTGCTTCATCATCAAAAAGAAGGTCCAAGGTACACAGTAAACCTGAAGTGAAGCATCGGCATCTAAAACTGGACTCACCAGTGAGGTTCAAATCATAGAAAATTAGAGTATCAGCCCTCTTGTACTTAAGTCGGCATTGTGCCTTTTGAATTTAATTCCGATGAAATTTCTGTGTTTCATCGTCAACACGAAGGTCCAAGGTATACAGTAAACTTGAAATTAAGCATCGGAATCTAAAACTGGACTCACAGGAGAGGTTCAAAACATAGAAAGTTAGAGTGTCAGTCCTCTTGTACTTAAGTCTCCATTGTGACTTTTGTATAAAATTCGGATGCAATTTCTGTGTTTCATCGTGAATCTGAAGGTCCAAGGGATACAGTAAACCTGAAGTGAACCATCGGAATCTAAAACTAGACTTACAGGAGAGGTTCAAATCATAGAAAGTGAGCGTGTCAATCCTCCAGTACTTAAGTGGGCATTGTGCCTTTTGTATTAAATTCGGATGCAAATCTGTGTTTCATCGTCAACAAGAAGGTCCAAGGGATACAGTAAACCTGAGGTGGAGCATCAGAATCTAAAACTGGACTCACAGGAGAAGTTCAAATCATAGAAAGTTAGAGTGTCAGTCCTCTTGTACTTAAGCCGGCATTGTGCCTTTTGTATTAAATTCGGATGCAATTTCTGTGTTTCATCGTCAATAAGAAAGTCCAAGGGATACAGTAAACCTGAAGTGAAGCATTGGAATCTAAAACTGGACTCACAGGAGAGGTTCAAATCATAGAAAGTTAGAGTGTCAGTCCTCTTGTACTTAAGTCGGCATTGTGCCTTTTGTATTAAATTCGGATGCAATTTCTGTGTTTCATCGTCAATAAGAATGTCCAAGGGATACAGTAAACCTGAAGTGAAGCATCGGAATCTAAAACTGGACTCACAGGAGAGGCGCAAATCATAGATTGTTAGAGTGTCAGTCCTCTAGTACTTAAGTCGGCATTGTGCCTTTTGTATTAAATTAGGAACCAATTTCTCTGTATCATCGTCAATAAGAAGGTCCAAGGGATACAGTAAACCTGAAGTGAAGCATCGGAATCTAAAACTGGACTCACAGGAGAGGTTCAAATCATAGAAAGTGAGAGTGTCAGTCCTCTTGTACTTCAGTCGGCATTGTGCCTTTTGTATTAAATTCGGATGCAATTTCTGTGCTTCATCGACAAACAGAAGGTCCAAGGGATACAGTAAACCTGAAGTGAAGCATCGGAATCTAAAACTGGACTCACATTAGAGGTTCAAATCATAGAAAGTGAGAGTGTCAGTCCCCTTGTACTTAAGTCGGCATTGTGCCTTTTGTATTAAATTCGGATGCAATTTCTGTGTTTCATCGTCAATAAGAAGGTCAAAGGGATACAGTTATCCAGAAGTGAAGCATCGGAATGTAAAGCTGGACTCACAGGAGAGGTTCATATCGTAGAAAGTTAGAGTGTCACTCCTCTTGTACTTAAGTCGGCATTGTGGCTTTTGAATTTAATTCCGATGCAATTCCTGTTTTTCATCGTCAATAAGAAGGTTTAAGGTATACAGTAAACCTGAAGTGTAGCATCGGATTCTAAAACTCGACTCACAGGAGAGTTCAAATCATTGAAACTTAGAGTGTCAGTCCTCTTGTACTTAAGTCGGCATTGTGCCTTTTGTATTAAATTCGGATACAATTTCTGTGTTTCATCGTCAATAAGAAGGACCAAGGGATACATTAAACCTGAAGCGAAGCACCGGAATCTAAAAATGGACTCACAGGAGAGGTTCAAATAATAGAAAGTTAGAGTGTCAGTCCTCTTGTACTTAATTCGGCATTGTGTTTTTTGAATTTAATTCCGATGCAATTTCTGTGCTTCATCGTCAAAAAGAAGGTCCAAGGTATACAGTAAACCTGAAGTGAAGCATCGGAACCTAAAAATGGACCCACAGTTGAGGTTCAAATCATAGAAAGTGAGAGTGTCAGTCCCCTTGTACTTAAGTCGGCATTGTGCCTTTTGTATTAAATTCGGATGCAATTTCTGTGTTTCATGGTCAACAAGAAGGTCAAAGGGATACAGTTATCCTGAAGTGAAGCATCGGAATGTAAAGCTGGACTCACAGGAGACGTTCAAATCATAGAAAATTAGAGTATCAGCCCTCTTGCACTTAAGTCGGCATTGTGCCTTTTGAATTTAACTCCGATGCAATTTCTGTGTTTCATCGTCAACACGAAGGTCCAAGGTATACAGTAAACCTGAAGTTAAGCATCGGAATCTAAAACTGGACTCACAGGAGAGGTTCAAAACATAGAAAGTTAGAGTGTCAGTCCTCTTGTACTTAAGTCTCTATTGTGACTTTTGTAAAAATTCGGATGCAATTTCTGTGTTTCATCGTGAATCTGAAGGTCCAAGGGATACAGTAAACCTGAAGTGAACCATCGGAATCTAAAACTGGACTTACAGGAGAGGTTCAAATCATAGAAAGTAAGCGTGTCAGTCCTCCTGTACTTAAGTCGGCTTTGTGCCTTTTGTATTAAATTCGGATGCAAATCTGTGTTTCATCGTCAACAAGAAGGTCCAAGGGATACAGTGAACCTGAAGTGAAGCATCGGAATCTAAAACTGGACTCACAGGAGAGGTTAAAATCATTGAAAGTTAGAGTGTCAGTCCTCTTGTACTTAAGCCGGCATTGTGCCTTTTGTATTAAATTCGGATGCAATTTCTGTGTTTCATCGTCAATAAGAAAGTCCAAGGGATACAGTAAACCTGAAGTGAAGCATTGGAAACTAAAACTGGACTCACAGGAGAGGTTCACATCATAGAAAGTTAGAGTGTCAGTCCTCTTGTACTTAAGTCGGCATTGTGCCTTTTGTATTAAATTCGGATGCAATTTCTGTGTTTCATCGTCAATAAGAAGGTCCAAGGGATACAGAAAAACTGAAGTAAAGCATGAGAATCTAAAACTGGACTCACAGGAGAGGTTCAAATCATAGAGAGTTCGAGTGTCAGTCCTATTGTACTTAAGTCGGCATTGTGCCTTTTGTATTAAAGTCGGATGCAATTTCTGTGTTTCATCGTCAATAAGAATGTCCAAGGGATACAGTAAACCTGAAGTGAAGCATCGGAATCAAAAACTGGACTCACAGGAGATGCTCAAATCATAGATTGTTAGAGTGTCAGTCCTCTAGTACTTAAGTCGGCATTGTACCTTTTGTATTTAATTAGGAAGCAATTTCTCTGTATCATCGTCAATAACAAGGTCCAAGGGATACAGTAAACCTGAAGTGAAGCATCGGAATCTAAAACTGGACTCACAGGAGAGGTTCAAATCATAGAAAGTGAGAGTGTCAGTCCTCTTGTACTTCAGTCGGCATTGTGCCTTTTATATTAAATTCTGATGCAATTTCTGTGTTTCATCGTCAATAAGAAGGTCCTAGGGATACAGCAAACCTGAAGTGAAGCATCGGAATCTAAAACTGGACTCACATTAGAGGTTCAAATCATAGAAAGTGAGAGTGTCAGTCCCCTTGTACTTAAGTCGGCATTGTGCCTTTTGTATTAAATTCGGATGCAATTTCTGTGTTTCATCGTCAATAAGAAGGTCAAAGGGATACAGTTATCCAGAAGTGAAGCATCGGAATGTAAAGCTGGACTCACAGGAGACGTTCAAATCATAGAAAATTAGAGTATCAGCCCTCTTGCACTTAAGTCGGCATTGTGCCTTTTGAATTTAACTCCGATGCAATTTCTGTGTTTCATCGTCAACACGAAGGTCCAAGGTATACAGTAAACCTGAAGTTAAGCATCGGAATCTAAAACTGGACTCACAGGAGAGGTTCAAAACATAGAAAGTTAGAGTGTCAGTCCTCTTGTACTTAAGTCTCCATTGTGACTTTTGTATAAAATTCGGATGCAATTTCTGTGTTTCATCGACAATAAGAAGGTCAAAGGGATACAGTAAACCTGAAGTGAAGCATCGGAATCTAAAGCTGGACTCACAGGAGAGGTTCAAATCATAGAAAATTAGAGTGTCAGTCCTCTTGTACTTAACTCGCCAATGAGCATGTGAATTTAATTCCGATGCAAACTCTGTGCTTCATCATCAATAAGAAGTCCAAGGTACACAGTAAACCTGAAGTGAAGCATAGGATTCTAAAACTGGACTCACAGGAGAGTTTCAAATCATAGAAAGTTAGAGTATCAGCCCCCTTGTACTTAAGTCAGCATTGTGCCTTCTGAATTTAATTCCGATGCTATATCTGTGTTTCATCGTCAACACGAAGGTCCAAGGTATGCAGTAAACAAGAAGCTAAGCATCGGAATCTAAAACTGGACAGACAGGAGAGGTTCAAATCATAGAATGTTGGATTGTCAGTCCTCTTGTACTTAAGTCGCCATTGGTACTTTTGTATTAAATTCGGATGCAATTTCTGTGTTTCATCGTCAATATGAAAGTCCAAGTAATACAGTAAACCTGAAGTGAAGCTTCGGAATCTAAAACTGGTCTCACAAGATAGGTTCAAATCATAGAAAGTTAGAGTGTCAGTCCTCTTGTACGTAAGTCGGCATTGTGCCTTTTGTATTAAATTCGGATACAATTTCTGTTTTACATCGTCAATAAGAAGGTCCAAGGGATACAGTAAACCTGAAGTGAAGCATCGGAATATAAAACTGGACTCACAGGAGAGGTTCAAATCATAGAAAGTTAGAGTGTCAGTCCTCTTGTACTTAAGCCGGCATTGTGCCTTTTGTATTAAATTCGGATGCAATTTCTGTGTTTCATCGACAATAAGAAAGTCCAAGGGATACAGTAAACCTGAAGTGAAGCAGCGGAATCTAAAACTGGACTCACAGGAGAGGTTCAAATCATAGAAAGTTAGAGTGTCAGTCCTCTTGTACTTTAGTCGGCATTGTGCCTTTTGTATTAAATTCGGATGTAATTTCTGTGTTTAATCGTTAATAAGAAGGTCCAGGGGATACAGTTAAAATGAAGTGAAGCTTCGGAATTTAAAACTGGTCTCACCAGAGAGGTTCTAATAATAGGAAGTTAGAGAGTGTCAGTTCTCTTGTACTTAAGTCGGCATTGTGCCTTTTGAATTTAATTCCGATGCAATTTCTGTGTTTCATCGTCAATAAGAAGGTGCAAGGTTACAGTAAACCTGAAGTGAAGCATCGGAATCTAAAACTGGACTCACAGGAGAGGTTCAAATCATAGAAAGTGAGAGTGTCAGTCCTCTTGTACTTAAGTCGGCATTGTGCCTTTTGTATTAGATTCGGATGCAATTTCTGTGTTTCATCGTCAATACGAGGGTCCAAGGGATACAGTAAACCTGAAGTGAAGCATCGGAATCGAAAACTGGACTCACAGGAGAGGTTCAAATCATTGAAAGTGTGAGTGTCAGTCCTCTTGTACTTAAGTCGGCATGGGCCTTTTGAATTTAATTCCGATGCAATTTCTGTGTTTCATCGTCAATAAGAAGGTTCAAGGTATACAGTAAACCTGAAGTGAAGCATTGGAATCTAAAACTACACTCACAGGGGAGGTTCAAATCATAGAAAGTTAGAGTCTCAGTCCTCTTGTACTTAAGTCGGCATTGTGCCTTTTGAAGTTATTTCCGATGCAATATCTGTGCTTCATCGTTAATAAGAAGGTCCATGGTATACAGTAAACCTTAAGTGTAACATCGGCATCTAAAACTGGACTCACAGGAGAGGTTCATATCATAGAAAGTTAGAGTGTCACTCCTCTTGTACTTAAGTCGGCATTGTGGCTTTTGAATTAGATTCCGATTCATTTCCTGTTTTTCATCGTCAATAAGAAGGTTTAAGGTATACAGTAAACCTGAAGTGAAGCATCGGAATCTAAAACTCGACTCACAGGAGAGTTCAAATCATTGAAACTTAGAGTGTCAGTCCTCTTGTACTTAAGTCGGCATTGTGCCTTTTGTATTAAATTCGGATACAATTTCTGTGTTTCATCGTCAATAAGAAGGTCCAAGGGATACATTAAACCTGAAGTGAAGCACCGGGATCTAAAACTGGACTCACAGGAGAGGTTTAAATAATAGAAAGTTAGAGTGTCAGTCCTCTTGTACTTAAGTCGGCATTGTGTCTTTTGAATTTAATTCCGATGCAATTTCTGTGCTTCATCGTAAAAAAGAAGGTCCAAGGGTTATAGTAAACCTGAAGTGAATAGTCGGAATCTAAAACTGGACTCACATTAGAGGTTCAAATCATAGAAAGTGAGAGTGTCAGTCCCCTTGGACTTAAGTCGGCATTGTGCCTTTTGTATTAAATTCGGATGCAATTTCTGTGTTTCATCGTCAATAAGAAGGTCAAAGGGATACAGTAAACGTGAAGTGAAGCATCGGAATTTAAAGCTGGACTCACAGGAGAGGTTCAAATCATAGTAAGTTAGAGTGTCAGTCCTGTTGTACTTAAGTCTCCATTGTGATTTTTGTATAAATTTCGGATGCAATTTCTGTGTTTCATCGTGAATCTGAAGGTCCAAGGGATACAGTAAACCTTAAGTGAACCATCGGAATCTAAAACTGAACTTACAGGAGAGGCTCAAATCATAGAAGGTGAGCGTGTCAGTCCTCCTGTACTTAAGTCGGCATTGTGCCTTTTGTATTAAATTCGGATGCAAATCTGTGCTTCATCGTCAACAAGAAGGTCTAAGGGATACAGTAAACCTGAAGTGAAGCATCGGAATCTAAAACTGGACTCACAGGAGAGGTCAAATCATTGAAAGTTAGAGTGTCAGTCCACTTGTAGTTAAGCCGGCATTGTGCCTTTTGTATTAAATTCGGATGCAATTTCTGTGTTTCATCGTCAATAAGAAACTCCAAGGGATACAGTAAACCTGAAGTGAAGCATTGGAATCTAAAACTGGACTCACAGGAGAGGCTTAAATCATAGATTGTTAGAGTGTCAGTCCTCTAGTACTTAAGTCGGCATTGTTCCTTTTGTATTAAATTAGGAAGCAATTTCTCTGTATCATCGTCAATAAGAAGGTCCAAGGGATACAGTAAACCTGAAGTGAAGCATCGGAATCTAAAACTGGACTCACCGGAGAGGTTCAAATCATAGAAAGTGAGAGTGTCAGTCCTCTTGTACTTCAGTCGGCATTGTGTCTTTTGTATTAAATTCGGAAGCAATTTCTGTGTTTCATCGTCAATAAGAAGGTCCTAGGGATTCAGTAAACCTGAAGTGAAGCATCGGAATCTAAAACTGAACTCACAGGAGAGGTTCAAATCATTGAAAGTGAGAGTGTCAGTCCTCTTGTACTTAACTCGGCATGGGCCTTTTGAATTTAATTCCGATGCAATTTCTGTGTTTCTTCGTCAATATGAAGGTCCATGGTATACAATAAAACCTTAAGTGTAACATCGGCATCTAAAACTGAACTCACAGGAGAGGTTCAAATCATAGAAAGATAGAGTGTCACTCCACTTGTACTTAAGTCGGCATTGTGGCTTTTGAATTTAATTCCGATGCAATTCCTGTTTTTCATCGTCAATAAGAAGGTTTAAGGTATACAGTAAACCTGAAGTGAAGCATCGGAATCTAAAACTCGACTCACAGGAGAGTTCAAATCATTGAAACTTAGAGTGTCAGTCCTCTTGTACTTAAGTCGGCATTGTGCCTTTTGTATTAAATTCGGATACAATTTCTGTGTTTCATCGTCAATAAGAAGGTCCAAGGGATACATTAAACCTTAAGTGAAGCACCGGAATCTAAAACTGGACTCACAGGAGAGGTTCAAATAATAGAAAGTTAGAGTGTCAGTCCTCTTGTACTTAAGTCGGCATTGTGTTTTTTGAATTTAATTCCGATGCAATTTCTGTGCTTCATCGTCAAAAAGAAGGTCCAAGGGATACAGTAAACCTGAAGTGAAGCATCGGAATCTAAAACTGGACTCACATTAGAGGTTCAAATAATAGAAAGTGAGAGTGTCAGTCCCCTTGTACTTAAGTCGGCATTGTGCCTTTTGTATTAAATTCGGATGCAATTTCTGTGTTTCATCGTCAATAAGAAGGTCAAAGGGATACAGTAAACCTGAAGTGAAGCATCGGAATCTTAAGCTGGACTCACAGGAGAGGTTCAAATCAAAGAAAGTTAGAGTGTCAGTCCTCTTGTACTTAACTCGGCATTGTGCATTTGAATAAAATTACGATGCAATTTCTGTGCTTCATCATCAAAAAGAAGGTCCAAGGTACACAGTAAACCTGAAGTGAAGCATCGGCATCTAAAACTGGACTCACCAGTGAGGTTCAAATCATAGAAAATTAGAGTATCAGCCCTCTTGTACTTAAGTCGGCATTGTGCCTTTTGAATTTAATTCCGATGAAATTTCTGTGTTTCATCGTCAACACGAAGGTCCAAGGTATACAGTAAACTTGAAATTAAGCATCGGAATCTAAAACTGGACTCACAGGAGAGGTTCAAAACATAGAAAGTTAGAGTGTCAGTCCTCTTGTACTTAAGTCTCCATTGTGACTTTTGTATAAAATTCGGATGCAATTTCTGTGTTTCATCGTGAATCTGAAGGTCCAAGGGATACAGTAAACCTGAAGTGAACCATCGGAATCTAAAACTAGACTTACAGGAGAGGTTCAAATCATAGAAAGTGAGCGTGTCAATCCTCCAGTACTTAAGTGGGCATTGTGCCTTTTGTATTAAATTCGGATGCAAATCTGTGTTTCATCGTCAACAAGAAGGTCCAAGGGATACAGTAAACCTGAGGTGGAGCATCAGAATCTAAAACTGGACTCACAGGAGAAGTTCAAATCATAGAAAGTTAGAGTGTCAGTCCTCTTGTACTTAAGCCGGCATTGTGCCTTTTGTATTAAATTCGGATGCAATTTCTGTGTTTCATCGTCAATAAGAAAGTCCAAGGGATACAGTAAACCTGAAGTGAAGCATTGGAATCTAAAACTGGACTCACAGGAGAGGTTCAAATCATAGAAAGTTAGAGTGTCAGTCCTCTTGTACTTAAGTCGGCATTGTGCCTTTTGTATTAAATTCGGATGCAATTTCTGTGTTTCATCGTCAATAAGAATGTCCAAGGGATACAGTAAACCTGAAGTGAAGCATCGGAATCTAAAACTGGACTCACAGGAGAGGCGCAAATCATAGATTGTTAGAGTGTCAGTCCTCTAGTACTTAAGTCGGCATTGTGCCTTTTGTATTAAATTAGGAACCAATTTCTCTGTATCATCGTCAATAAGAAGGTCCAAGGGATACAGTAAACCTGAAGTGAAGCATCGGAATCTAAAACTGGACTCACAGGAGAGGTTCAAATCATAGAAAGTGAGAGTGTCAGTCCTCTTGTACTTCAGTCGGCATTGTGCCTTTTGTATTAAATTCGGATGCAATTTCTGTGCTTCATCGACAAACAGAAGGTCCAAGGGATACAGTAAACCTGAAGTGAAGCATCGGAATCTAAAACTGGACTCACATTAGAGGTTCAAATCATAGAAAGTGAGAGTGTCAGTCCCCTTGTACTTAAGTCGGCATTGTGCCTTTTGTATTAAATTCGGATGCAATTTCTGTGTTTCATCGTCAATAAGAAGGTCAAAGGGATACAGTTATCCAGAAGTGAAGCATCGGAATGTAAAGCTGGACTCACAGGAGAGGTTCATATCGTAGAAAGTTAGAGTGTCACTCCTCTTGTACTTAAGTCGGCATTGTGGCTTTTGAATTTAATTCCGATGCAATTCCTGTTTTTCATCGTCAATAAGAAGGTTTAAGGTATACAGTAAACCTGAAGTGTAGCATCGGATTCTAAAACTCGACTCACAGGAGAGTTCAAATCATTGAAACTTAGAGTGTCAGTCCTCTTGTACTTAAGTCGGCATTGTGCCTTTTGTATTAAATTCGGATACAATTTCTGTGTTTCATCGTCAATAAGAAGGACCAAGGGATACATTAAACCTGAAGCGAAGCACCGGAATCTAAAAATGGACTCACAGGAGAGGTTCAAATAATAGAAAGTTAGAGTGTCAGTCCTCTTGTACTTAATTCGGCATTGTGTTTTTTGAATTTAATTCCGATGCAATTTCTGTGCTTCATCGTCAAAAAGAAGGTCCAAGGTATACAGTAAACCTGAAGTGAAGCATCAGAACCTAAAAATGGACCCACAGTTGAGGTTCAAATCATAGAAAGTGAGAGTGTCAATCCCCTTGTACTTAAGTCGGCATTGTGCCTTTTGTATTAAATTCGGATGCAATTTCTGTGTTTCATGGTCAACAAGAAGGTCAAAGGGATACAGTTATCCTGAAGTGAAGCATCGGAATGTAAAGCTGGACTCACAGGAGACGTTCAAATCATAGAAAATTAGAGTATCAGCCCTCTTGCACTTAAGTCGGCATTGTGCCTTTTGAATTTAACTCCGATGCAATTTCTGTGTTTCATCGTCAACACGAAGGTCCAAGGTATACAGTAAACCTGAAGTTAAGCATCGGAATCTAAAACTGGACTCACAGGAGAGGTTCAAAACATAGAAAGTTAGAGTGTCAGTCCTCTTGTACTTAAGTCTCTATTGTGACTTTTGTAAAAATTCGGATGCAATTTCTGTGTTTCATCGTGAATCTGAAGGTCCAAGGGATACAGTAAACCTGAAGTGAACCATCGGAATCTAAAACTGGACTTACAGGAGAGGTTCAAATCATAGAAAGTAAGCGTGTCAGTCCTCCTGTACTTAAGTCGGCTTTGTGCCTTTTGTATTAAATTCGGATGCAAATCTGTGTTTCATCGTCAACAAGAAGGTCCAAGGGATACAGTGAACCTGAAGTGAAGCATCGGAATCTAAAACTGGACTCACAGGAGAGGTTAAAATCATTGAAAGTTAGAGTGTCAGTCCTCTTGTACTTAAGCCGGCATTGTGCCTTTTGTATTAAATTCGGATGCAATTTCTGTGTTTCATCGTCAATAAGAAAGTCCAAGGGATACAGTAAACCTGAAGTGAAGCATTGGAAACTAAAACTGGACTCACAGGAGAGGTTCACATCATAGAAAGTTAGAGTGTCAGTCCTCTTGTACTTAAGTCGGCATTGTGCCTTTTGTATTAAATTCGGATGCAATTTCTGTGTTTCATCGTCAATAAGAAGGTCCAAGGGATACAGAAAAACTGAAGTAAAGCATGAGAATCTAAAACTGGACTCACAGGAGAGGTTCAAATCATAGAGAGTTCGAGTGTCAGTCCTATTGTACTTAAGTCGGCATTGTGCCTTTTGTATTAAAGTCGGATGCAATTTCTGTGTTTCATCGTCAATAAGAATGTCCAAGGGATACAGTAAACCTGAAGTGAAGCATCGGAATCAAAAACTGGACTCACAGGAGATGCTCAAATCATAGATTGTTAGAGTGTCAGTCCTCTAGTACTTAAGTCGGCATTGTACCTTTTGTATTTAATTAGGAAGCAATTTCTCTGTATCATCGTCAATAACAAGGTCCAAGGGATACAGTAAACCTGAAGTGAAGCATCGGAATCTAAAACTGGACTCACAGGAGAGGTTCAAATCATAGAAAGTGAGAGTGTCAGTCCTCTTGTACTTCAGTCGGCATTGTGCCTTTTATATTAAATTCTGATGCAATTTCTGTGTTTCATCGTCAATAAGAAGGTCCTAGGGATACAGCAAACCTGAAGTGAAGCATCGGAATCTAAAACTGGACTCACATTAGAGGTTCAAATCATAGAAAGTGAGAGTGTCAGTCCCCTTGTACTTAAGTCGGCATTGTGCCTTTTGTATTAAATTCGGATGCAATTTCTGTGTTTCATCGTCAATAAGAAGGTCAAAGGGATACAGTTATCCAGAAGTGAAGCATCGGAATGTAAAGCTGGACTCACAGGAGACGTTCAAATCATAGAAAATTAGAGTATCAGCCCTCTTGCACTTAAGTCGGCATTGTGCCTTTTGAATTTAACTCCGATGCAATTTCTGTGTTTCATCGTCAACACGAAGGTCCAAGGTATACAGTAAACCTGAAGTTAAGCATCGGAATCTAAAACTGGACTCACAGGAGAGGTTCAAAACATAGAAAGTTAGAGTGTCAGTCCTCTTGTACTTAAGTCTCCATTGTGACTTTTGTATAAAATTCGGATGCAATTTCTGTGTTTCATCGTGAATCTGAAGGTCCAAGGGATACAGTAAACCTGAAGTGAACCATCGGAATCTAAAACTGGACTTACAGGAGAGGTTCAAATCATAGAAAGTAAGCGTGTCAGTCCTCCTGTACTTAAGTCGGCTTTGTGCCTTTTGTATTAAATTCGGATGCAAATCTGTGTTTCATCGTCAACAAGAAGGTCCAAGGGATACAGTAAACCTGAAGTGAAGCATCGGAATCTAAAACTGGACTCACAGGAGAGGTTAAAATCATTGAAAGTTAGAGTGTCAGTCCTCTTGTACTTAAGCCGGCATTGTGCCTTTTGTATTAAATTCGGATGCAATTTCTGTGTTTCATCGTCAATAAGAAAGTCCAAGGGATACAGTAAACCTGAAGTGAAGCATTGGAAACTAAAACTGGACTCACAGGAGAGGTTCACATCATAGAAAGTTAGAGTGTCAGTCCTCTTGTACTTAAGTCGGCATTGTGCCTTTTGTATTAAATTCGGATGCAATTTCTGTGTTTCATCGTCAATAAGAAGGTCCAAGGGATACAGAAAACCTGAAGTAAAGCATCAGAATCTAAAACTGGACTCACAGGAGAGGTTCAAATCATAGAGAGTTCGAGTGTCAGTCCTATTGTACTTAAGTCGGCATTGTGCCTTTTGTATTAAAGTCGGATGCAATTTCTGTGTTTCATCGTCAATAAGAATGTCCAAGGGATACAGTAAACCTGAAGTGAAGCATCGTAATCAAAAACT
Organism: Schistocerca serialis cubense; assembly: GCF_023864345.2. Classification (NCBI taxonomy): domain Eukaryota; kingdom Metazoa; phylum Arthropoda; class Insecta; order Orthoptera; family Acrididae; genus Schistocerca; species Schistocerca serialis. The sequence continues at coordinate 3,951,073 of NW_026048462.1, forward strand.
GGACTCACAGGAGATGCTCAAATCATAGATTGTTAGAGTGTCAGTCCTCTAGTACTTAAGTCGGCATTGTGCCTTTTGTATTAAATTCGGATACAATTTCTGTGTTTCATCGTCAATAAGAAGGACCAAGGGATACATTAAACCTGAAGCGAAGCACCGGAATCTAAAACTGGACTCACAGGAGAGGTTCAAATAATAGAAAGTTAGAGTGTCAGTCCTCTTGTACTTAAGTCGGCATTGTGTTTTTTGAATTTAATTCCGATGCAATTTCTGTGCTTCATCGTCAAAAAGAAGGTCCAAGGTATACAGTAAACCTGAAGTGAAGCATCGGAACCTAAAAATGGACCCACAGTAGAGGTTCAAATCATAGAAAGTGAGAGTGTCAGTCCCCTTGTACGTAAGTCGGCATTGTGCCTTTTGTATTAAATTCGGATGCAATTTCTGTGTTTCATGGTCAACAAGAAGGTCAAAGGGATACAGTTATCCTGAAGTGAAGCATCGGAATGTAAAGCTGGACTCACAGGAGACGTTCAAATCATAGAAAATTAGAGTATCAGCCCTCTTGCACTTAAGTCGGCATTGTGCCTTTTGAATTTAATTCCGATGCAATTTCTGTGTTTCATCGTCAACACGAAGGTCCAAGGTATACAGTAAACCTGAAGTGAAGCATTTTAATCTAAAACTGGACTCACAGGAGAGGTTCACAGCATAGAAAGTTAGAGTGTCAGTCCTGTTGTACTTAAGTCGGCATTGTGCCTTTTGTATTAAATTCGGATGCAATTTCTGTGTTTCATCGTCAATAAGAAGGTCCAAGGGATACAGAAAACCTGAAGTAAAGCATCAGAATCTAAAACTGGACTCACAGGAGAGGTTCAAATCATAGAGAGTTAGAGTGTCAGTCCTATTGTACTTAAGTCGGCATTGTGCCTTTTGTATTAAAGTCGGATGCAATTTCTGTGTTTCATCGTCAATAAGAATGTCCAAGGGATACAGTAAACCTGAAGTGAAGCATCGGAATCAAAAACCGGACTCACAGGAGATGCTCAAATCATAGATTGTTAGAGTGTCAGTCCTCTAGTACTTAAGTCGGCATTGTGCCTTTTGTATTAAATTAGGAAGCAATTTCTCTGTATCATCGTCAATAACAAGGTCCAAGGGATACAGTAAACCTGAAGTGAAGCATCGGAATCTAAAACTGGACTCACAGGAGAGGTTCAAATCATAGAAAGTGAGAGTGTCAGTCCTCTTGTACTTCAGTCGGCATTGTGCCTTTTATATTAAATTCTGATGCAATTTCTGTGTTTCATCGTCAATAAGAAGGTCCTAGGGATACAGCAAACCTGAAGTGTAGCATCGGAATCTAAAACTGAACTTACAGGAGAGGTTCAAATCATAGAAAATGAGTGTGTCAGACCTCTTGTACTTAAGTCGGCATTATGCCTTTTGTATTAGATTGGGATGCAATTTCTGTGTTTCATCGTCAATACGAGGGTCCAAGGGATACAGTAAACCTGAAGTGAAGCATCGGAATCGAAACCTGGACTCACAGGAGAGGTTCAAATCATTGAAAGTGAGAGTGTCAGTCCTCTTGTACTTAAGTCGGCATGGGCCGTTTGAATTTAATTCCGATGCAATTTCTGTGTTCCATTGTCAATAAGAAGGTTCAAGGTATACAGTAAACCTGAAGTGAAGCATCGGAATCTAAAACTAGACACACAGGGGAGGTTCAAATCATAGAAATTTAGAGTCTCAGTCCTCTTGTACTTAAGTCGGCATTGTGCCTTTTGAAGTTATTTCCGATGCAATATCTGTGCTTCATCGTCAATAAGAAGGTCCATGGTATACAGTAAACCTTAAGTGTAACATCGGCATCTAAAACTGTACTCACAGGAGAGGTTCATATCATAGAAAATTAGAGTGTGACTCCTCTTGTACTTAAGTCGGCATTGTGGCTTTTGAATTTAATTCCGATGCAATTCCTGTTTTTCATCGTCAATAAGAAGGTTTAAGGTATACAGTAAACCTGAAGTGAAGCATTGGAATCTAAAACTCGACTCACAGGAGAGTTCAAATCATTGAAACTTAGAGTGTCAGTCCTCTTGTACTTAAGTCGGCATTGTGCCTTTGGTATTAAATTCGGATACAATTTCTGTGTTTCATCGTCAATAAGAAGGTCCAAGGGATACATTAAACCTGAAGTGAAGCACCGGAATCTAAAACTGGACTCACAGGAGAGGTTCAAATAATAGAAAGTTAGAGTGTCAGTCCTCTTGTACTTATGTCGGCATTGTGTTTTTTGAATTTAATTCCGATGCAATTTCTGTGCTTCATCGTCAAAAAGAAGGTCCAAATGATACAGTAAACCTGAAGTGAAGCATCGGAATCTAAAACTGGACTCACATTAGAGGTTCAAATCATAGAAAGTGAGAGTGTCAGTCCTCTTGTACTTAAGTCGGCATTGTGCCTTTTGAATTTAATTCCGATGCAATTTCTGTGTTTCATCGTTAATCTGAAGGTCCTAGGGATACAGTAAACCTGAAGTGAACCATCGGAATCTAAAACTGGACCTACAGGAGAGGTTCAAATCATAGAAAGTGAGCGTGTCAGTCCATCTGTACTTAAGGCGGCATTGTTACTTTTGTATTAAATTCGGATGCAAATCTGTGTTTCATCGTCAACAAGAAGGTCCAAGGGATACAGTAAACCTGAAGTGAAGCATCGGAATCTAAAACCGGACTCACAGGAGAGGTTCAAATCATTGAAAGTTAGAGTGTCAGTCCTCTTGTACTTAAGTCGGCATTGTGCTTTTTGTATTAAATTCGGATGCAATTTCTGTGTTTCATCGTCATTAAGAAGGTCCAAGGGATACAGAAAACCTGAAGTAAAGCATCAGAATCTAAAACTGGACTCACAGGAGAGGTTCAAATCATAGAAAGTTAGAGTGTCAGTCCTATTGTACTTAAGTCGGCATTGTGCCTTTTGTATTAAAGTCGGATGCAATTTCTGTGTTTCATCGTCAATAAGAATGTCCAAGGGATACAGAAAACCTGAAGTGAAGCATCGGAATCTAAAACTGGACTCACAGGAGAGATTCAAATCATAGAAAGTGAGAGTGTCAGTCCTCTTGTACTTCAGTAGGCATTGTGCCTTTTGTATTAAATTCGGATGCAATTTCTGTGTTTCATCGTCAAACAGAAGGTCCAAGGGATACAGTAAACCTGAAGTGAAGCATCGGAAACTAAAACTGGACTCACATTAGAGGTTCAAATCATAGAAAGTGAGAGTGTCAGTCCCCTTGTACTTAAGTCGGCATTGTGCCTTTTGTATTAAATTCGGATGCAATTTCTGTGTTTCATCGTCAATAAGAAGGTCAAAGGGATACAGTTATCCTGAAGTGAAGCATCGGAATGTAAAGCTGGACTCACAGGAGAGGTTCATATCGTAGAAAGTTAGAGTGTCACTCCTCTTGTACTTAAGTCGGCATTGTGGCTTTTGAAATTAATTCCGATGCAATTCCTGTTTTTCATCGTCAATAAGAAGGTTTAAGGTATACAGTAAACCTGAAGTGAAGCATCGGAATATAAAACTGGTCCCACAGTAGATGTTCAAATCATAGAAAGTGAGAGTGTCAGTCCCCTTGAACTTAAGTCGGCATTGTGCCTTTTGTATTAAATTCGGATGCAATTTCTGTGTTTCATCGTCAATAAGAAGGTCAAAGGGATACAGTTATCCTGAAGTGAAGCATCGGAATGTAAAGCTGGACTCACAGGAGAGGTTCAAATCATAGAAAATTAGAGTATCAGCCCTCTTGTACTTAAGTCGGCATTGTGCTTTTTGAATTTAATTCCGATGCAATTTCTGTGTTTCATCGTCAACACGAAGGTCCAAGGTATACAGTAAACCTGAAGTTAAGCATCGGAATCTAAAACTGGACTCACAGGAGAGGTTCAAAACATAGAAAGTTAGAGTGTCAATCCTCTTGTACTTAAGTCTCCATTGTGACTTTTGTATAAAATTCGGATGCAATTTCTGTGTTTCATCGTGAATCTGAAGGTCCAAGGGATACAGTAAACCTGAAGTGAAGCATCGGAATCTAAAACTGGACTTACAGGAGAGGTTCAAATCATAGAAAGTGAGCGTGTCAGTCCTCCTGTACTTAAGTCGGCATTGTGCCTTTTGTATTAAATTTGGATGCAAATCTGTGTTTCATCGTCAACAAGAAGGTCCAAGGGATACAGTAAACCTGAAGTGAAGCATCGGAATCTAAAACTGGACTCACAGGAGAGGTTAAAATCATTGAAAGTTAGAGTGTCAGTCCTCTTGTACTTAAGCCGGCATTGTGCCTTTTGTATTAAATTCGGATGCAATTTCTGTGTTTCATCGTCAACAAGAAAGTCCAAGCGATACAGTAAACCTGAAGTAAAGCATCAGAATCTAAAACTGAACTCACAGGAGAGGTTCAAATCATAGAGAGTTAGAGTGTCAGTCCTATTGTACTTAAGTCGGCATTGTGCCTTTTGTATTAAAGTCGGATGCAATCTCTGTGTTTCATCGTCAATAAGAATTTCCAAGGGATACAGTAAACCTGAAGTGAAGCATCGGAATCTAAAACTCGACTCACAGGAGAGTTCAAATCATTGAAACTTAGAGTGTCAGTCCTCTTGTACTTAAGTCGGCATTGTGCCTTTTGAATTTAATTCCGATGCAATTTCTGTGTTTCATCGTTAATCTGAAGGTCCTAGGGATACAGTAAACCTGAAGTGAACCATCGGAATCTAAAACTAGACTTACAGGAGAGGTTCAAATCATAGAAGGTGAGCGTGTCAGTCCTCCTGTACTTAAGGCGGCATTGTTACTTTTGTATTAAATTCGGATGCAAATCTGTGTTTCATTGTCAACAAGAAGGTCCAAGGGATACAGTAAACCTGAAGTGAAGCATCGGAATCTAAAACTGGACTCACAGGAGGGGTTCAAATCATTGAAAGTTAGAGTGTCACTCCTCTTGTACTTAAGTCGGCATTGTGGCTTTTGAATTTAATTCCGATGCAATTCCTGTTTTTCATCGTCAATAAGAAGGTTTAAGGTATACAGTAAACCTTAAGTGAAGCATCGGATTCTAAAACTCGACTCACAGGAGAGTTCAAATCATTGAAACTTAGAGTGTCAGTCCTCTTGTTCTTAAGTCGGCATTGTGCCTTTTGTATTAAATTCGGATACATTTTCTGTGTTTCATCGTCAATAAGAAGGACCAAGGGATACATTAAACCTGAAGCGAAGCACCGGAATCTAAAACTGGACTCACAGGAGAGGTTCAAATAATAGAAAGTTAGAGTGTCAGTCCTCTTGTACTTAAGTCGGCATTGTGTTTTTTGAATTTAATTCCGATGCAATTTCTGTGCTTCATCGTCAAAAAGAAGGTCCAAGGGATACAGTAAACCTGAAGTGAAGCATCGGAATCTAAAACTGGACCCACAGTAGAGGTTCAAATCATAGAAAGTGAGAGTGTCATCCCCTTGAACTTAAGTCGGCATTGTGCCTTTTGTATTAAATTCGGATGCAATTTCTGTGTTTCATCGTCAATAAGAAGGTCAAAGGGATACAGTTATCCTGAAGTGAAGCATCGGAATGTAAAGCTGGACTCACAGGAGAGGTTCAAATCATAGAAAATTAGAGTATCAGCCCTCTTGTACTTAAGTCGTCATTGTGCTTTTTGAATTTAATTCCGATGCAATTTCTGTGTTTCATCGTCAACACGAAGGTCCAAGGTATACAGTAAACCTGAAGTTAAGCATCGGAATCTAAAACTGGGCTCACAGGAGAGGTTCAAATCATAGAAAGTGAGCGTGTCAGTCCTCCTGTACTTAAGTCGGCATTGTGCCTTTTGTATTAAATTTGGATGCAAATCTGTGTTTCATCGTCAACAAGAAGGTCCAAGGGATACATTAAACCTGAAGTGAAGCATCGGAATCTAAAACTGGACTCACAGGAGAGGTTAAAATCATTGAAAGTTACAGTGTCAGTCCTCTTGTACTTAAGCCGGCATTGTGCCTTTTGTATTACATTCGGATGCAATTCCTGTGTTTCTTCGTCAATAAGAAAGTCCAAGGGATACAGTAAACCGGAAGTGAAGCATTGGAATCTAAAACTGGACTCACAGGAGAATTTCAAATCATAGAAAGTTAGAGTGTCAGTCCTCTTGTACTTAAGTCGGCATTGTGCCTTTTGTAGTAAATTCGGATGCAATTTCTGTGTTTCATCGTCAATAAGAAGGTCCAAGGAATACAGAAAACCTGAAGTAAAGCATCAGAATCTAAAACTGGACTCACAGGAGAGGTTCAAATCATAGAAAATTAGAGTGTCAGTCCTATTGTACTTAAGTCGGCATTGTGCGTTTTGTATTAAAGTCGTATGCAATTTCTGTGTTTCATCGTCAATAAGAATGTGCAAGGGATACAGTAAACCTGAGGTGAAGCATCGGAATCTAAAACTGGACTCACAGGAGAGGTTCAAATCATAGAAAGTTAGAGTGTATGTCCTCTAGTACTTAAGTCGGCATTGTGCCTTTTGTATTAAATTCGGATGCAATTTCTGTGTTTCATCGTCAATAAGAAGGTCCATGGGATACAGTAAACCTGAAGTGAATAATCGAAATCTAAAACTGAACTCACAGTAAGAGTTCAAATCATAGAAAGTTAGAGTCTCAGTCCTCTTGTACTTTATACGGCATTATGCCTTTCGAATTTAATTCCGATGCAATTTCTGTGTTTCATCGTCAATAAGAAGGTGCAAGGTATACAGTAAACTTGAAGTGAAGCATTGGAATCTAAAACTGGACTCACAGGAGAGGCACAAATCAAAGAAATTTAGAGTGTCAGTCCCCTTGTACTTAAGTCGGCATTGTGCCTTTAGTATTAAATTCGGATGCAATGTCTGTGTTTCATCGTCAATAAGAAGGTCCAAGGGATACAGTAAACCTGAAGTGAAGCATCGGAATCTAAAACTGGACTTACAGGAGAGGTTCAAATCATAGAAAGTGAGCGTGTCAGTCCTCCTGTAGTTAAGTCGGCATTGTGCCTTTTGTATTAAATTCGGATGCAATTTCTGTGTTTCATCGTCAATAAGAAGGTCCAAGGGATACAGAAAACCTGAAGTAAAGCATCAGAATCTAAAACTGGACTCACAGGAGAGGTTCAAATCATAGAGAGTTAGAGTGTCAGTCCTATTGTACTTAAGTCGGCATTGTGCCTTTTGTATTATATTCGGACGCAATTTCTGTGTTTCATCGTCAATAAGAATGTCCAAGGGATACAGTAAACCTGAAGTGAAGCATCGGAATCTAAAACTGGACTCACAGGAGAGGTTCAAAACATAGAAAGTTAGAGTGTCAGTCCTCTTGTACTTAAGTCTCCATTGTGACTTTTGTATAAAATTCGGATGCAATTTCTGTGTTTCATCGTGAATCTGAAGGTCCAAGGGATACAGTAAACCTGAAGTGAAGCATCGGAATCTAAAACTGGACTCACAGGAGAGGCTCAAATCATAGATTGTTAGAGTGTTAGTCCTCTAGTACTTAAGTCGGCATTGTGCCTTTTGTATTAAATTAGGAAGCAATTTCTCTGTATCATCGTCAATAAGAAGGTCCAAGGGATACTGTAATCCTGAAGTGAAGCGTCGGAATCTAAAATTGGACTCACAGGAGAGGTTCAAATCATAGAAAGTGAGAGTGTCAGTTCTCTTGTACTTAAGTCGGCATTGTGCCTTTTGTATTAAATTCGGATGCTATTTCTGTGTTTCATCGTCAGTAAGAAGGTCCTAGGGATACAGTAAACCTGAAGTGAAGCATCGGAATCTAAAACTGAACTCACAGGAGAGGTTCAAATCATAGAAAGTGAGAGTGTCAGTCCTCTTGTACTTAAGTCGGCATTTTGCCCATTGTATTAAATTCGGATGCAATTTCTGTGTTTCATCGTCAATAAGAGGGTGCAAGGTATACAGTAAACCGGAAGTGAAGCATCGGAATCTAAAACTGGACTCACAGGAGAGGTTCAAATCATAGAAAGTGAGAGTGTCGGTCCTCTTGTACTTAAATCGGCAATGTGTTTTTTGTATTAAATTCGGATGCAATTTCTGTGTTTCATTATCAATAAGAACTTCCAAGGAATACAGTAAACCTGACGTGAAGCATCGGAATCTAAAACTGGACTCACAGGAGAGGTTCAAATCAAAGAAAGTTAGAGTGTCAGTCCTCTTGTACTTAAGACTGCATTATGCTTTTAAATTTAATTCCGATGCAATTTCTGTGTCTCATCGTCAATAAGATGGTGCAAAGTATACAGTAAACCTGAGGGGAAGCATCGGAATCTACAACTGGACTCACAGTTGAGGTTCAAATCATAGTAAGTGAGAGTGTCAGTCCTCTTGTACTTAAGTCCGCATTGTGCCTTTTGTATTAGATTCGGATGCAATTTCTGTGTTTCATCGTCAATACGAGGGTCCAAGGGATACAGTAAATATGAAGTGAAGCATCGGAATCGAAAACTGGACTCATAGGAGAGGTTCAAATCATTGAAAGTGAGAATGTCAGTCCTCTTGTACTTAAGTCGGCATGGGCCTTTTGAATTTAATTCTGATGCAATTTCTGTGTTTCATCGTCAATAAGAAGGTTCAAGGTATACAGTAAACCTGAAGTGAAGCATTGGAATCTAAAACTAGACTCACAGGGGAGGTTCAAATCATAGAAAAGTAGAGTCTCAGTCCTCTTGAACTTAAGTCGGCATTCTGCCTTTTGAAGTTATTTCCGATGCTATATCTGTGCTTCATCGTCAATAAGAAGGTCCATGGTATACGGTAAACCTTAAGTGTAACATCGGCATCTAAAACTGGACTCAAAGGAGAGGTTCATATCATAGAAAGTTAGAGTGTCACTCCGCTTGTACTTAAGTCGGCATTGTGGCTTTTGAATTTAATTCCGATGCAATTCCTGTTTTTCATCGTCAATAAGAAGGTTTAAGGTATACATTAAACCTGAAGGGAAGCACCGGAATCTAAAACTGGACTCACAGGAGAGGTTCAAATAATAGAAAGTTAGAGTGTCATTCCTCTTATACTTAAGTCCGCATTGTGTTTTTTGAATTTAATTCCGATGCAATTTTTGTGCTTCATCGTCAAAAAGAAGGTCCAAGAGATACAGTAAACCTGAAGTGAAGCATCGGAATCTAAAACTGGACTCACAGGAGAGGTTCAAATCATAGAAAATTAGGGTGTCAGCCCTCTTGTACTTAAGTCGGCATTGTGCCTTTTGAATTTAATTCCGATGCAATTTCTGTGTTTCATCGTCAACACGAAGGTCCAAGGTATACAGTAAACCTGAAGTTAAGCATCGGAATCTAAAACTGGATTCACAGGAGAGGTTCAAATCATAGAAAGTGAGAGTGTCAGTCCCCTTGTACTTAAGTCGGCATTGTGCCTTTTGTATTACATTCGGATGCAATTTCTGTGTTTTATCGTCAATAAGAAGGTCAAAGGGATACAGTAAACCTGAAGTGAAGCATCGGAATCTAAAGCTGGACTCACAGGAGAGGTTCAAAACATAGAAAGTTAGAGTGTCAGTCCTCTTGTACTTAAGTCTCCATTGTGACTTTTGTATAAATTTCGGATGCAATTTCTGTGTTTCATCGTGAATCTGAAGTCCAAGGGATACAGTAAACCTGAAGTGAACCATCGGAATCTAAAACTGGACTCACAGGAGAGGTTCAAATCATAGAAAGTGAGCGTGTCAGACCTCCTGTACTTCAGTCGGCATTGTGCCTTTTGTATTAAATTCGGATGCAAATCTGTGTTTCATCGTCAACAAGGAGGTCCAAGGGATACAGTAAACCTGAAGTGAAGCATCGGTATCTAAAGCTGGACTCACAGGAGAGGTTCAAATCATTGAAAGTTAGAGTGTCAGTCCTCTTGTACTTAAGCCGGAATTGTGCCTTTTGTGTTAAATTCGGATGCAATTTCTGTGTTTCATCGTCAATAAGAAAGTCCAAGGGATACAGTAAACCTGAAGTGAAGCATCGGAATCTAAAACTGGACACACAGCAGAGGTTCAAATCATAGAAAGTGAGAGTGTCAGTCCTCTTGTACTGCAGTCGGCATTGTGCCTTATGTATTAAATTCGGATGCAATTTCTGTGTTTCATCGTCAATAAGAAGGTCCTAGGGATACAGTAAACCTGAAGTGAAGCATCGGAATCTAAAACTGAACTCACAGGAGAGGTTCAAATCATAGAAAGTGAGAGTGTCAGTCCTCTTGTACTTAAAACGGCATTATGCCTTTTGTATTAGATTCGGATGCAATTTCTGTGTTTCATCTTCAATACGAGGGTCCAAGGGATACAGTAAACCTGAAGTGAAGCATCGGAATCAAAAACTGGACTCACAGGAGAGGTTCAAATCATTGAAAGTGAGAGTGTCAGTCCTCTTGTACTTAAGTCGGCATGGGCCTTTTGAATTTAATTCCGAAGCAATTTCTGTGTTTCATCGTCAATAAGAAGGTTCAAGGTATAAAGTAAACCTGAAGTGAAGCATCGGAATCTAAAACTAGACTCACAGGGAAGGTTCAAATCATAGAAAGTTAGAGTCTCAGTCCTCTTGTACTTAAGTCGCCATTGTGCCTTTTGAATTTATTTCCGATGCAATATCTGTGCTTCATCGTCAATAAGAATGTCCATGGTATGCAGTAAACCTTAAGTGTAACATCGGCATCTAAAACTGTACTCACAGGAGAGGTTCATATCATAGAAAGTTAGAGTGTCACTCCTCTACTACTTAAGTCGGCATTGTGCCTTTTGTAATAAATTCGGATGCAATTTCTGTGTTTCATCGTCAATAAGAAGGTCCAAGGGATACAGTAAACCTGAAGTAAAGCATCAGAATCTAAAACTGGACTCACAGGAGAGGTTCAAATCATAGAGAGTTAGAGTGTCAGTCCTATTGTACTTAAGTCGGCATTGTGCCTTTTGTATTAAAGTCGGATGCAATTTCTGTGTTTCATCGTCAATAAGAATGTCCAAGGGATAAAGTAAATCTGAAGTGAAGCTTCGGAATCTAAAACTGGACTCACAGGAGAGGCTCAAATCATAGATTGTTAGAGTGTCAGTCCTCTAGTACTTAAGTCGGCATTGTGCATTTTGTATTAAATTAGGAAGCAATTTCTCTGTATCATCGTCAATAAGAAGGTCCAAGGGATACAGTAAACCTGAAGTGAAGCATCGGAATCTAAAACTGGTCTCACAGCAGAGTTTCAAATCATAGAAAGTGAGAGTGTTAGTCCTCTTGTATTTAAGTCGGCATTGTGCCTTTTGTAATAAATTCGGATGCAATTTCTGTGTTTCATCGTCAATAAGAAGGTCCAAGGGATACAGAAAACCTGAAGTAAAGCATTAGAATCTAAAACTGGATTCACAGGAGAGGTTCAAATCATAGAAAGTGAGAGTGTCAGTCCTCTTGTACTGCAGTCGGCATTGTGCCTTTTGTATTAAATTCGGATGCAATTTATGTGTTTCATCGTCAATAAGAAGGTCCTTGGGGGTACAGTAAACCTGAAGTGAAGCATCGGAATCTAAAACTGAACTCACAGGAGAGGTTCAAATCATAGAAAGTGAGAGTGTCAGTCCTCTTGTACTTAAGTCGGCATTATGCCTTTTGTATTTGATTCGGATGCAATTTCTGTGTTTCATCGCCAATACGTGGGTCCAAGGGATACAGTAAACCTGAAGTGAAGCATCGGAATCAAAAACTGGACTCACAGGAGAGGTTCAAATCATTGAAAGTGAGAGTGTCAGTCCTCTTGTACTTAAGTCGGCATGGGCCTTTTGAATTTAATTCCGATGCAATTTCTGTGTTTCATGGTCAATAAGATGGTTCAAGGTATAAAGTAAACCTGAAATGAGGCATCGGAATCTAAAACTAGACTCACAGGGGAGGTTCAAATCATAGAAATTTAGAGTCTCAGTCCTCTTGTACTTAAGTCGGCATTGTGCCTTTTGAAGTTATTTCCGATGCAATGTCTGTGCTTCATCGTCAATAAGAAGGTCCATGGTATACAGTAAACCTTAAGTGTAACATCGGCATCTAAAACTGTACTCACAGGAGAGGTTCATATCATAGAAAGTGAGAGTGTCACTCCTCTTGTACTTAAGTCGGCATTTTGGCTTTTGAATTTAATTCCGATGCAATTCCTGTTTTTCATCGTCAAAAAGAAGGTCCAAGGGATACAGTAAACCTGAAGTGAAGCATCGGAATCGAAAACTGGACTCACAGGAGAGGTTCAAATCATTGAAAGTGAGAGTGTCAGTCCTCTTGTAGTTAAGTCGGCATGGGCCTCTTGAATTTAATTCCGATGCAATTTCTGTGTTTCATCGTCAATAAGAAGGTTCAAGGTATACAGTAAACCTGAAGTGAAGCATCGGAATCTTAACTCGACTCACAGGAGAGTTCAAATCATTTAAAGGTAGAGTGTCAGTCCTCTTGTACTTAAGTCGGCATTGTTCCTTTTGTATTAAATTCGGATACAATTTCTGTGTTTTATCGTCAATAAGAAGGTCCAAGGGATACATTAAACCTGAAGTGAAGCACCGGAATCTAAAACTGGACTCACAGGAGAGGTGGAAATAATAGAAAGTTAGAGCGTCAGTCCTCTTGTACTTAAGTTGGCATTGTGTTTTTTGAATTTAATTCCGATGCAATTTCTGTGCTTCATCGTCAAAAAGAAGGTCCAAGGGATACAGTAAACCTGAAGTGAAGCATCGGAATCTAAAACTGGACTCACATTAGAGGTTCAAATCATAGAAAGTGAGAGTGTCAGTCCTCTTGTACTTAAGTCGGCATTGTGCCTTTTGTATTAAATTCGGATGCAATTTCTGTGTTTCATCGTCAATAAGAAGGTCAAAGGGATACAGTAAACATGAAGTGAAGCATCGGAATCTAAAGCTGGACTCACAGGAGAGGTTCAAATCATAGAAAGTTAGAGTGTCAGTCCTCTTGTACTTAACTCGGCATTGTGCATTTGAATAAAATTACGATGCAATTTCTGTGCTTCATCGTCAATAAGAAGGTCCAAGGTACACAGTAAACCTGAAGTGAAGCATCGGCATCTAAAACTGGACTCACAGGAGTGGTTCAAATCATAGAAAATTAGAGTATCAGCCCTCTTGTACTTAAGTCGGCATTGTGCCTTTTGAATTTAATTCCGATGCAATTTCTGTGTTTCATCGTCAACACGAAGGTCCAAGGTATACTGCAAACCTGAGGTTAAGCATCGGAATCTAAAACTGGACTCACAGGAGAGGTTCAAAACATATAAAGTTAGAGTGTCAGTCCTCTTGTACTTAAGTCTCCATTGTGACTTTTGTATATAATTCGGATGCAATTTCTGTGTTTCATCGTGAATCTGAAGGTCCACGGGATATAGTAAACCTGAAGTGAACCATCGGAATCTAAAACTGGACTTACTGGAGAGGTTCAAATCATAGAAAGTGAGCGTGTCAGCCCTCTTGTACTTAAGTCGGCATTGTGCCTTTTGAATTTAATTCCGATGCAATTTCTGTGTTTCGTCCTCAACACGAAGGTCCAAGGTATACTGTAAACCTGAGGTTAAGCATCGGAATCTAAAACTGGACTCACAGGAGAGGTTCAAAACATATAAAGTTAGAGTGTCAGTCCTCTTGTACTTAAGTCTCCATTGTGACTTTTGTATAAAATTCGGATGCAATTTCTGTGTTTCATCGTGAATCTGAAGGTCCACGGGATGCAGTAAACCTGAAGTGAACCATCGGAATCTAAAACTGGATTTAAGGGGGAGGTTCATATCATAGAAAGTGAGCGTGTCAGTCCTCCTGTACTTAAGTCGGCATTGTGCCTTATGTATTAAATTCGGATGCAAATCTGTGTTTCATCGTCAACAAGAAGGTCCAACGGATACAGTAAACCTGAAGTGAAGCATCGGAATCTAAAACTGGACTCACAGGAGAGGTTCAAATCATTGAAAGTTAGAGTGTCAGTCCTCTTGTACTTAAGCCGGCATTGTGACTTTTGTATTAAATTCGGATGCAATTTCTGTGTTTCATCGTCAATAACAAAGTCCAAGGGATACAGTAAACCTGAAGTGAAGCATTGGAATCTAAAACTGGACTCACAGGAGAGGTTCAAATCATAGAAAGTTAGAGTGTCAGTCCACTCGTACTTAAGTCGGCATTGTCCCTTTTGTATTAAATTCGGATGCATTTTCTGTGTTTCATCGTCAATAATAAGGTCCAAGGGATACAGAAAACCTGAAGTAAAGCATCAGAATCTAAAACTGGACTCACAGGAGAGGTTCAAATCATAGAAAGTAAGAGTGTCAGTCCTATTGTACTTAAGTCGGCATTGTGCCTTTTGTATTAAAGTCGGATGCAATTTCTGTGTTTCATCGTCAATAAGAATGTCCAAGGGATACAATAAACCTGAAGTGAAGCATCGGAATCTAAACTGGACTCACAGGAGAGGTTGAAATCATAGAAAGTTAGAGTGTACGTCCTCTAGTACTTAAGTCGGCATTGCGCCTTTTGTATTAAATTCGGATGCAATTTCTGTGTTTCATCGTCAATAAGACGGTCCAAGGGATACAGTTAACCTGAAGTGAATAATCGGAATCTAAAACTGGACTCACAGTAGGGGTTCAAATCATAGAAAGTTAGAGTGTCAGTCCTCTTGTACTTTATACGGCATTATGCCTTTTGAATTTAATTCCGATGCAATTTCTGTGTTTCATCGTCAATAAGATGGTGCAAGGTATACAGTAAACCTGAAGTGAAGCATTGGAATCTAAAACTGGAATCACAGGAGAGGTTCAAATCAAAGAAATTTAGAGTGTCAGTCCCCTTGTACTTAAGTCGGCATTGTGCCTTTAGTATTAAATTCGGATGCAATGTCTGTGTTTCATCGCCAATAAGAAGGTCCAAGGGATACAGTAAACCTGAAGTGAAGCATCGGAATTTAAAACTGGACTTACAGGAGAGGTTCAAATCATAGAAAGTGAGCGTGTCAGTCCTCCTGTACTTAAGTCGGCATTGTGCCTTTTGTATTAAATTCGGATGCAATTCTGTGTTTCATCGTCAACAAGAAGGTCCAAGGGATACAGTAAACCTGAAGTGAAGCATCGGAATCTAAAACTGGACTCACAGGAGAGGTTCAAATCATGGAAAGAGAGAGTGTCAGTCCTCTTTTACTTAAGTCAGCATTGTGCCTTTTGTAATAAATTCGGATGCAATTTCTGTGTTTCATCGTCAATAAGAAGGTCCAAGGGATACAGTAAACCTGAAGTGAAGCATTGGAATCTAAAACTGGACTCACAGGAGAGGTTCAAATCAAAGCAGGGGAGAGTGTCAGTCCTCTTGTACTTAACTTGGCATTGTGCATTTTGTATTATATTCGGATGCAATTTCTGTGTTTCATCGTCAATAAGAAGGAGCAAGGGTTACAGTAAACCTGAAGTGAATAATCGGAATCTAAAACTGGACTCACAGAAGGGGTTCAAATCATAGAAAGTTAGAGTGTCAGTCCTCTTGTACTTTATACGGCATTATGCCTTTTGAATTTAATTCCGATGCAATTTCTGTGTTTCATCGTCAATAAGAAGGTGCAAGGTATACAGTAAACCTGAAGTGAAGCATTGGAATCTAAAACAGGGCTCACAGGAGAGGTTCAAATCACAGAAATGTAGAGTGTCAGTCCCCTTGTACTTAAGTCGGCATTGTGCCTTTAGTATTAAATTCGGATGCAATGTCTGTGTTTCATCGTCAATAAGAAGGTCCAAGGGATACAGTAAACCTGAAGTGAAGCATCGGAATCTAAAACTGGACTTACAGGAGATGTTCAAATCATAGAAAGTGAGCGTGTCAGTCCTTCTGTACTTAAGTCGGCATTGTGCCTTTTGTATTAAATTCGGATGCAAATCTGTGTTTCATCGTCAACAAGAAGGTCCAAGGGATGCAGTAAACCTGAAGTGAAGCATCGGAATCTAAAACTGGACTCACAGGAGAGGTTCAAATCATTGAAAGTTAGAGTGTCAGTCCTCTTGTACTTATGCCGGCATTTTGCCTTTTGTATTAAATTCGGATGCAATTTCTGTGTTTCATCGTCAATAAGAAAGTCCAAGGGATACAGTAAACCTGAAGTGAAGCATTGGAATCTAAAACTGGACTCACAGGAGAGGTTCAAATCATAGAAAGTTAGAGTGTCAGTCCTCTTGTACATAAGTCGGCATTGTACCTTTTGTATTAAATTAGGAAGCAATTTCTCTGTATCATCGTCAATAAGAAGGTCCAAGGGATACAGTAAACGTGAAGTGAAGCAACGGAATCTAAAACTGGACTCACAGGAGAGGTTCAAATCATAGAAAGTGAGAGTGTCAGTCGTCTTGTACTTAAGTCGGCATTGTGCCGTTTGTATTAAATTCGGATGCAATTTCTGTGTTTCATCGTCAATAAGAAGGTCCTAGGGATACAGTAAACCTGAAGGGTAGCGTCGAAATCTAAAACTGAACTCACAGGAGAGGCTCAAATCATAGAATGTGAGAGTGTCAGTTCTCTTGTACTTAAGTCGGCATTTTGCCCATTGTATTAAATTCGGATGCAATTTCTGTGTTTCATCGTCAATAAGAAGGTGCAAGTTATAAAGTAAACCTGAAGTGAAGCATCGTAATCTAAAACTGGACTCACAGGAGAAGTTCAAATCATAGAAACTGAGAGTGTCAGTCCTCTTGTACTTAAATCGGCATTGTGTATTTTGTATTAAATTCGGATGCAATTTCTGTGTTTCATCGTCAATAAGAAGGTCCAAGGAATACTGTAAACCAGAAGTGAAGCATCGGAATCTAAAACTGGACTCACAGTAGAGGTTCAAATCAAAGAAAGTTAGAGCGTCAGTCCTCTTGTACTTAAGACTGCATTGTGCTTTTAAATTTAATTCCGATGCAATTTCTGTGTCTCATCGTCAATAAGACGGTGCAAAGTATACAGTTAACCTGAAGGGAAGCATCGGAATCTACAACTGGACTCTCAGGAGAGGTTCAAATCATAGAAAGTGAGAGTGTCAGTCCTCTTGTACTTAAATCGGCATTATGCCTTTTGTATTAGATTCGGATGCAATTCCTGTGTTTCATAGTCAATAAGAGGGTCCAAGGGATACAGTAAATCTGAAGTGAAGCATCGGAATCGAAAACTGGACTCACAGGAGAGGTTCAAATCTTTGATAGTGAGAGTGTCAGTCCTCTTGTACTTAAGTCGGCATGGACCTTTTGGATTTAATTCCGATGCAATTTCTGTGTTTCATCGTCAATATGAAGGTTAGAGGTATACAGTAAACCTGAAGTGAAGCATCGGAATCTAAAACTAGACTCACAGGGGATGTTCAAATCATAGAAGGTTAGAGTCTCAGTCCTCTTGTACTTAAGTCGGCATTGTGCCTTTTGAAGTTATTTCCGATGCAATATCTGTGCTTCATCGTCAATAAGAAGGTCCATGGTATACAGTAAACCTTTAGTGTAACATCGGCATCTAAAACTGTTCTCACAGGAGAGGTTCATATCATAGCAAGTTAGAGTTTCACTCCTCTTGTACTTGACTCGGCATTGTGGCTTTTGAATTTAATTCCGATGCAATCCCTGTTTTTCATCGTCAATAAGAAGGTTTAAGGTTTACAGTAAACCTGAAGTGAAGCACCGGAATCTAAAACTGGACTCACAGGAGAGGTTCAAATCATAGAAAGTTAGAGTGTCAGTCCTCTTGTACTTAACTCGGCATTGTGCATTTGAATAAAATTACGATGCAATTTCGGTGCATCATCGTCAGTAAGAAGGTCCAAGGTACACAGTAAACCTGAAGTGAAGCATCGGCATCTAAAACTGGACTCACAGGAGTGGTTCAAATCATAGGAAGTGAGCGTGGCAGTCCTCCTGTACTTAAGTCGGCATTGTGCCTTTTGTATTAAATTCGGATGCATATCTGTGTTTCATCGTCAACAAGAAGGTCCAAGGGATGCAGTAAACCTGAAGTGAAGCATCGGAATCTAAAACTGGACTCACATTAGAGGTTCAAATCATAGAAAGTGAGAGTGTCAGTCGTCTTGTACTTAAATCGGCATTATGCCTTTTGTATTAGATTCGGATGCAATTTCTGTGTTTCATCGTCAATACGAGGGTCCAAGGTATACTGTAAACCTGAAGTTAAGCATCGGAATCTAAAACTGGACTCACAGGAGAGGTTCAAAACATAGAAAGTTAGAGTGTCAGTCCTATTGTACTTAAGAGTCCATTGTGACGTTTGTATAAAATTCGGATGCAATTTCTGTGTTTCAACGTGAATCTGAAGGTCCAAGGGATACAGTAAACCTGAAGTGAACTATCGGAATCTAAAACTGGACTTACAGGAGAGGTACAAATCATAGAAAGTGAGCGTGTCAGTCCTCCTGTACTTAAGTCGGCATTGTGCCTTTTGTATTAAATTCGGATGCAAATCTGTGTTTCATGGTCAATAAGAAGGTCCAAGGGATACAGAAAACCTGAAGTAAAGCATCAGAATCTAAAACTGGACTCACAGGAGAGGTTCAAATCATAGAAAGTTAGAGTGTCAGTCCAATTGTACTTAAGTCGGCATTGTGCCTTTTTTATTAAAGTCGGATGCAATTTCAGTGTTTCATCGTCAATAAGAATGTCCAAGGGATACAGTGAACCTGAAGTGAAGCATCGGAATCTAAAACTGGACTCACAGGAGAGGTTCAAATCATAGAAAGTTAGAGTGTCCGTAATCTAGTACTTAAGTCGGCATTGAACCTTCTGTATTAAATTCGGATGCAATTTCTGTGTTTCATCGTCAATAAGAAGGTCCAAGGGATACAGTGAACCTGAAGTGAATAATCGGAATCTAAAACTGGACTCACAGTAGGGGTTCAAATCATAGAAAGTTAGAGTGTCAGTCCTCTTGTACTTTATACGGCATTATGCCTTTTGAATTTAATTCCGATGCAATTTCTTTGTTTCATCGTCAATAAGAAGGTGCAAGGTATACAGTAAACCTGAAGTGAAGCATTGGAATCTTAAACTGGATCACAGGAGAGGTTAAAATCAAAGAAATTTAGAGTGTCAGTCCTATTGTACTCAAGTCGGCATTGTGCCTTTAGTATTACATTCGGATGCAATGTCTGTGTTTCATCGTCAATAAGAAAGTCCAAGGGATACAGTAAACCTGAAGTGAAGCATCGGAATCTAAAACTGGACTCACAGGAGCGGTTCAAATCATAGAAAATTAGAGTGTCAGTCCTCTTGTACTTTAGTCGGCATTGTGCCTTTTGTATTAAATTCGGATGCAATTTCTGTGTTTAATCGTCAATAAGAAGGTTCAGGGATACAGTTAACCTGAAGTGAAGCATCGGAATCTAAAACTGGACTCACCAGAGAGGTTCAAATCATAGAAAGTTAGAGAGTGTCAGTTCTCTTGCACTTAAGTCGGCATTGTGCCTTTTGAATTTAATTCCGATGCAATTTCTGTGTTTCATCGTCAATACGAAGGTGCAAGGTTACAGTAAACCTGAAGTGAAGCATCGGAATCTAAAACTGGGCTCACAGGAGAGGCTCAAATCATAGATTGTTAGAGTGTCAGTCCTCTAGTACTTAAGTCGGCATTGTGCCTTTTGTATTAAATTAGGATGCAATTTCTCTGTATCATCGTCAATAAGAAGGTCCAAGGGATACAGTAAACCTGAAGTGAAGCATCGGAATCTAAAACTGGACTCACAGGAGAGGTTCAAATCATAGAAAGTGAGAGTGTCAGTCCTCTTGTACTTAAGTCGGCATTGTACCTTTTGTATTAAATTCGGATACAATTTCTGTGTTTCATCGTCAATAAGAAGGTCCTAGGGATACAGTAAACCTGAAGTGAAGCATCGGAATCTAAAACTGGACTCACAGGAGAGATTCAAATCATAGAAAGTGAGAGTGTCAGTCCTCTTGTACTTAAGTCGGCATTGTGCCTTTTGTATTTAATTCGGATGCAATTTCTGTGTTTCATCGTCAATAAGAAGGCGCAAGGTATACAGTAAACCTGAAGTGAAGCATCGGAATCTAAAACTGGACTCACAGGACAGGTTAAAATCATAGAAAGTGAGAGTGTCAGTCCTCTTGTACTTAAATCGGCATTGTGTTTTTTGTATTACATTCGGATGCAATTTCTGTGTTTCATCGTCAATAACAAGGTCCAAGGAATACAGTAAACCTGAAGTGAAGCATCGGAATCTAAAACTGGACTCACAGGAGAGGTTCAAATCATAGAAAGTTAGAGTGTCAGTCCTCTTGTACTTAAGACTGCATTGTGCTTTTAAATTTAATTCCGATGCAATTTCTCTGTTTCATCGTCAATAAGAAGGTGCAAAGTATACAGTAAACCTGAAGGGAAGCATCGGAAACTACAACTGGACTCATAGGAGAGGTTCAAATCATAGAAAGTGAGAGTGTCAGTCCTCTTGAACTTAAGTCGGCATTGTGCCTTTTGAATTTAATTCCGATGCAATTCCTGTGTATCATCGTCAATAAGAGGGTCCAAGGGATACAGTAAACCTGAAGTGAAGGATCGGAATCGAAAACTGGACTCACAGGAGAGGTTCAAATCATGGAAAGTGAGAGTGTCAGTCCTCTTGTACTTAAGTCGGCATGGGCCTTTTGAATTTAATTCCGATGCAATTTCAGTGTTTCATCGACAATAAGAATGTGCAAGGTATACAGTAAACCTGAAGTGAAGAATCGGAATCTAAAACTAGACTCACAGGAGAGGTTCAAATCATAAAAGTTAGAGTCTCAGTCCTCTTGTACTTAAGTCAGCATTGTGCCTTTTGAAGTTAATTCCGATGCTATATCTGTGCTTCATCATCAATAAGAAGGTCCATGGTATACAGTAAACCTGAAGTGTAACATTGGCATCGAAAACTGGACTCAGAGGAAAGGTTCATATCATAGAAAGTTAGAGTGTCACTCCTCTTGTACTTACGTCGGCATTGTGGCTTTTTAATTTAATTCCGATGCAATTCCTGTTTCTCATCGTCAATAAGAAGGTGCAAGGTATACAGTAAACCTGAAGTGAAACATCGGAATCTAAAACTCGACTCACAGGAGAGGTTCAATTCATTGAAAGTTAGAGTATCAGCCCTCTTGTACTTAAGTCGGCATTGTGCCTTTTGAATTTAATTCCGATGCAATTTCTGTGTTTCATCGTCAACACGAAGGTCCAAGGTATGCAGTAAACCTGAAGTTAAGCATCGGAATCTAAAACTAGACTTACAGGAGAGGTTCAAATAATAGAAAGTTAGTGTGTCAGTCCTCATGTACTTAACTCGGCATTGTGGCTTTTGTATTAAATTCGGATGCAATTTCTGTGTTTCATCGTCAATAAGACGGTCAAAGGGATACAGTAAACCAGAAGTGAAGCATCGGAATCTAAAGCTGGACTCACAGGAGAGGTTCAAATCATAGAAAGTTAGAGTGTCAGTCCTCTTGTACTGAAGTCGGCATTGTGCCTTTTGAATTTAATTCCGATGCAATTTCTGTGTTTCATCGTCAATATGAAAGTCCAAGGGATACAGTAAACCTGAAGTTAAGCATCGGAATCTAAAACTGGACTCACAGGAGAGGTTCAAATCATAGAAAGTTAGAGTGTCAGTCCTCTTTTACTTAAGTCGTCATTGGGACTTTTGTATTAAATTCGGATGCAATTTCTGTGTTTCATCGTCAATATGAAAGTCCAAGGGATACAGTAAACCTGAAGTGAAGCTTCGGAATCTAAAACTGGTCTCACAGGAGAGTTTCAAATCATAGAAAGTTAGAGTGTCAGTCCTCTTGTACTTAAGTCGGCATTGTGCCTTTTGTATTAAATTCGGATACAATTTCTGTGTTTCATTGTCCATAAGAAGGTCCAAGGTATACAGTAAACATGAAGTGAAGCATCGGAATCCAAAACTGGACTCACAGGAGAGGTTCAAATCATTGAAAGTTAGAGTGTCAGTCCTCTTGTACTTAAGCCAGCATTGTGCCTTTTGTATTAAATTCGGATGCAAATCTGTGTTTCATGGTCAATAAGAAGGTCCAAGGGATACAGAAAACCTGAAGTAAAGCATCAGAATCTAAAACTGGACTCACAGGAGAGGTTCAAATAATAGAAACTTAGAGTGTCAGTCCTATTGTACTTAAGTCGGCATTGTGCCTTTTGTATTAAAGTCGGATGCAATTTCAGTGTTTCATCGTCAATAAGAATGTCCAAGGGATACAGTAAACCTGAAGTGAAGCATCGGAATCTAAAACTGGACTCACAGGAGAGGTTCAAATCATAGAAAGTTAGAGTGTCCGTCCTCTAGTACTTAAGTCGGCCTTGTGCCTTTCGTATTAAATTCGGATGCAATTTCTGTGTTTCATCGTCAATAAGAAGGTCCAAGGGATACAGTGAACCTGAGTGAATAATAGGAATCTAAAACTGGACTCACAGTAGGGGTTCAAATCATAGAAAGTTAGAGTGTCAGTCCTCTTGCACTTTATTCGGCATTATGCCTTTTGAATTTAATTCCGATGCAATTGCTGTGTTTCATCGTCAATATGAAAGTCCAAGGGATACAGTAAACCTGAAGTTAAGCATCGGAATCTAAAACTGGACTCACAGGAGAGGTTCAAATCATAGAAAGTTAGAGTGTCAGTCCTCTTGTACTTAAGTCGTCATTGGGACTTTTGTATTAAATTCAGATGCAATTTCTGTGTTTCCTCGTCAATATGAAAGTCCAAGGGATACAGTAAACCTGAAGTGAAGCTTCGGAATCTAAAACTGGTCTCACAGGAGAGGTTCAAATCATAGGAAGTTAGGGTGTCTGTACTCTTGTACTTAAGTCGGCATTGTGCCTTTTGTATTAAATTCGGATACAATTTCTGTGTTTCATCGTCAATAAGAAGGTCCAAGGGATACAGTAAACCTGAAGTGAAGCATCGGAATCTAAAACTGGACTCACAGGAGAGGTTCAAATCATTGAAAGTTAGAGTGTCAGTCCTCTTGTACTTAAGCCGGCATTGTGCCTTTTGTATTAAATTCGGATGTAATATCTGTGTTTCATCGTCAATAAGAAAGTCCAAGGGATACAGTAAACCTGAAGTGAAGCATCGGAATCTAAAACTGGACTCACAGGAGAGGTTCAAATCATAGAAAATTAGAGTGTCAGTCCTCTTGTACTTTAGTCTGCATTGTGCCTTTTGTATTAAATTCGGATGCAAGTTCTGTGTTTAATCGTCAATAAGAAGGTCCAGGGGATACAGTTAACCTGAAGTGAAGCATCGGCATCTAAAACTGGACTCACCAGAGAGGTTCCAATCATAGAAAGTTAGAGAGTGTCAGTTCTCTTGTACTTAAGTCGGCATTGTGCCTTTTGAATTTAATTCCGATGCAATTTCCGTGTTTCATCGTCAATAAGAATGTGCAAGGTTACAGAAAAGCTGAAGTGAAGCATCGGAATCTAAAACTAGACTCACAGGAGAGGTTCAAATCATAGAGAGTTAGAGTGTCAGTCCTCTTTTAATTAAGTCGGCATTGTGACTTTTTTATTAAATTCGGATGCAATTTCTGTGTTTCATCGTCAATATGAAGGTCCAAGGGATACAGTAAACCTAAAGTCATGCTTCAGAATCTAAAACTGGACTCACAGGAGAGGTTCAAACAATAGAAAGTTTGTGTGTCAGTCCTCTTGTACTTAAGTCGGCATTGTGGCTTTTGTATTAAATTCGGATGCAATTTCTGTGTTTCATCGTCAATAAGAAGGTCAAAGGGATACAGTAAACCAGAAGTGAAGCATCGGAATCTAAAGCTGGACTCACAGGAGAGGTTCAAATCATAGAAAGTTAGAGTGTCAGTCCTCTTGTAATTAAGTCGGCATTGTGCCTTTTGTATTAAATTCGGATACAATTTCCATGTTTCATCCTCAATAAGAAGGTCCAGGGGATACAGTAAACCTGAAGTGAAGCATCGGAATCTAAATCTGGAATCGCAGGAGAGGTTCAAATCATAGAAAGTTAGAGTGTCAGTCCTCTTGTACTTAAGTCGGCATTGTGGCTTTTTTATTTAATTCCGATGCAATTCTTGTCTTTCATCGTCAACAAGAAGGTCCATGGTAAACATTAATTCTGAAGTGAGGCACCGGAATCTGAAACTGGACACACAGGAGAGGATCAAATAATAGAAAGTTAGGGTTTCAGTCCTCCTGTACTTAAGTCGGCATTGTGCCTTTTGAATTCAATTCCGATACAATTTCTGTGTTTCATCGTCAAAAAGAAGGTCCAAGGGATACAGTAAACCTGAAGTGAAGCATCGGAATCGAAAACTGCACTCACAGGAGAGGTTCAAATCATAGAAAGTTAGAGTGTCAGTCCTCTTGTACTTAAGACTGCATTGTGCTTTTAAATTTAATTCCGATGCAATTTCTGTGTTTTATCGTCAATAAGAAGGTGCAAAATATACAGTAAACCTGAAGGGAAGCATCGGAAACTACAACTGGACTAATAGGAGAGGTTCAAATCATAGAAAGTGAGAGTGTCAGTCCTCTAGTACTTAAGTCGGCATTGTGCCTTTTGAATTTAATTCCGATGCAATTTCTGTGTTTCATCGTCAATACGAGGGTCCAAGGTATACAGTAAACACTGAAGTGAAGCATCGGAATCGAAAACTGGACTCACAGGAGAGGTTCAAATCATGGAAAGTGAGAGTGTCAGTCCTCTTGTACTTAAGTCGGCATGGGCCTTTTGAATTTAATTCCGATGCAATTTCAGTGTTTCATCGTCAATAAGAATGTGCAAGGTATACAGTAAACCTGAAGTGAAGAATCGGAATCTAAAACTAGACTCACAGGAGAGGTTCAAATCATAAAAGTTAGAGTCTCAGTCCTCTTGTACTTAAGTCAGCATTGTGCCTTTTGAAGTTAATTCCGATGCAATATCTGTGCTTCATCATCAATAAGAAGGTCCATGGTAAACAGTAAACCTGAAGTGTAACATTGGCATCTAAAACTGGACTCACAGGAGAGGTTCATATCATAGAAAGTTAGAGTGTCACTCCTCTTGTACTTACGTCGGCATTGTGGCTTTTTAATTTAATTCCGATGCAATTCCTGTTTTTCATCGTCAATAAGAAGGTGCAAGGTATACAGTAAACCTGAAGTGAAGCATCAGAATCTGAAACTGGACTCACAGGAGAGGTTCAAATCATTGAAAGTTAGAGTATCAGCCCTCTTGTACTTAAGTCGGCATTGTGCCTTTTGAATTTAATTCCGATGCAATTTCTGTGTTTCATCGTCAATATGAAAGTCCAAGGGATACAGTAAACCTGAAGTTAAGCATCGGAATCTAAAAGTGGACTCACAGGAGAGGTTCAAATCATAGAAAGTTAGAGTGTCAGTCCTCTTGTACTTAAGTCGTCATTGGGACTTTTGTATTAAATTCGGATGCAATTTCTGTGTTTCATCGTCAATATGAAAGTCCAAGGGATACAGTAAACCTGAAGTGAAGCTTCGGAATCTAAAACTGGTCTCACAGGAGAGTTTCAAATCATAGAAAGTTAGAGTGTCAGTCCTCTTGTACTTAAGTCGGCATTGTGCCTTTTGTATTAAATTCGGATACAATTTCTGTGTTTCATCGTCCATAAGAAGGTCCAAGGTATACAGTAAACCTGAAGTGTAGCATCGGAATCCAAAACTGGACTCACAGGAGAGGTTCAAATCATTGAAAGTTAGAGTGTCAGTCCTCTTGTACTTAAGTCGCCATTGTGCCTTTTGTATTAAATTCGGATGCAATTTCTGTGTTTCATCGTCAATAAGAAAGTCCAAGGGATACAGTAAACCTGATGTGAAGCATCGGAATCTAAAACTGGACTCACAGGAGAAGTTCAAATCATAGAAAATTAGAGTGTCAGTCCTCTTGTACTTTAGTCTGCATTGTGCGTTTTGTATTAAATTCGGATGCAATTTCTGTGTTTAATCGTCAATAAGAAGGTCCAGGGGATACAGTTAACCTGAAGTGAAGCATCGGAATCTAAAACTGGACTCACCAGAGAGGTTCCAATCATAGAAAGTTAGAGAGTGTCAGTTCTCTTGTACTTAAGTCGGCATTGTGCCTTTTGAATTTAATTCCGATGCAATTTCTGTGTTTCATCGTCAATAAGAATGTGCAAGGTTACAGAAAACCTGAAGTGAAGCATCGGAATCTAAAACTAGACTCACAGGAGAGGTTCAAATCATAGAGGGTTAGAGTGTCAGTCCTCTTTTAATTAAGTCGGCATTGTGCCTATTGTATTAAATTCGGATACAATTTCTATGTTTCATCGTCAATAAGAAGGTCCAGGGGATATAGTAAACCTGAAGTGAAGCTTCGGAATCTAAAACTGGACTCGCAGGAGAAGTTCAAATCATAGAAAGTTAGAGTGTCAGTCCTCTTGTACTTAAGTCTTCATTGTGCCTTTTGATTTTAATTCGGATGCAATTTCTGTGTTTCATCGTGAATAAGAAGGTCCAATGGATACAGTAAAACTGAAGTGAAGCATTGGAATCTAAAACTGGACTTACAGGAGAGGTTCAAATCATTGAAAGTTAGAGTGCCAGTCCTCTTGTACGTAAGTCGGCATTGTGCCTTTTGTATTAAATTTGGATGCAATTTCTGTGTTTCATCGTCAATAAGATAGTCCAAGGGATACAGTAAATCTGAAGTAAAGCATCGGAATCTAAAACTGGACTCACAGGAGAGGCTCAAATCATAGATTGTTAGAGTGTCAGTCCTCTAGTACTTAAGTCGGCATGTGCCTTTTGTATTAAATTAGGATGCAATTTCTCTGTATCATCGTCAATAAGAAGGTCCAAGGGATACAGTAAACCTGAAGTGATGCATCGGAATCTAAAACTGGACTCACAGGAGGGGTTCAATTCATAGAAAGTGAGAGTGTCCGTCCTCTTGTACTTAAGTCGGCATTGTGCCTTTTGTATTAAATTCGGATGCAATTTCTGTGTATCATCGTCAATAAGAAGGTGCAAGGTATACAGTAAACCTGAAGTGAAGCATCGGAATCTAAAACTGGACTCACAGGAGAGGTTCAAGTCATAGAAAGTGATAGTGTCAGTCCCCTTGTACTTAAATCGGCATTGTGTTTTTTGTATTAAATTCGGATGCAATTTCTGTGTTGCATCGTCAACACGAGGGTCCGAGGGATACAGTAAACCTGAAGTGAAGCATCGGAATCGAAAACTGGACTCACAGGAGAAGTTCAAATCATAGAAAGTGAGAGTGTCAGTCCTCTTGTACTTAAGTCGGCATTGTGGCTTTTTAATGTAATTCCGATGCAATTCCTGTTTTTCATCGTAAATAACAAGGTGCAAGGTATACAGTAAACCTGAAGTGAAGCATCGGAATCTAAAACTCGACTCACAGGGGAGGTTCAAATCATTGAAAGTTAGAGTATCAGCCCTCTTGTACTTAAGTCGGCATTGTGCCTTTTGAATTTAATTCCGATGCAATTTCTGTGTTTCATCGACAACACGAAGGTCCAAGGTATGCAGTAAACCTGAAGTTATGCATCGGAATCTAAAACTGGACTTACAGGAGAGAATCAAAACATAGAAAGTTAAAGTGTCAGTCCTCTTGTAGTTAAGTCGGCATTGTGACTTTTTTATTAAATTCGGATGCAATTTCTGTGTTTCATCGTCAATATGAAGGTGCAAGGGATACAGTAAACCTGAAGTGAAGCTTCGAAATCTAAAACTGTTCTCACAGGAGAGTTTCAAATCATAGAAAGTTAGAGTGTCAGTCCTCTTGTACTTAAGTCGGCATTGTGCCTTTTGTATTAAATTCGGATACAATTTCTGTGTTTCATCGTCCATAAGAAGGTCCAAGGTATACAGTAAACCTGAAGTGTAGCATCGGAATCCAAAACTGGACTCACAGGAGAGGTTCAAATCATTGAAAGTTAGAGTGTCAGTCCTCTTGTACTTAAGTCGCCATTGTGCCTTTTGTATTAAATTCGGATGCAATTTCTGTGTTTCATCGTCAATAAGAAAGTCCAAGGGATACAGTAAACCTGATGTGAAGCATCGGAATCTAAAACTGGACTCACAGGAGAGGTTCAAATCATAGAAAATTAGAGTGTCAGTCCTCTTGTACTTTAGTCTGCATTGTGCGTTTTGTATTAAATTCGGATGCAATTTCTGTGTTTAATCGTCAATAAGAAGGTCCAGGGGATACAGTTAACCTGAAGTGAAGCATCGGAATCTAAAACTGGACTCACCAGAGAGGTTCCAATCATAGAAAGTTAGAGAGTGTCAGTTCTCTTGTACTTAAGTCGGCATTGTGCCTTTTAAATTTAATTCCGATGCAATTTCTGTGTTTCATCGTCAATAAGAATGTGCAAGGTTACAGAAAACCTGAAGTGAAGCATCGGAATCTATAACTAGACTCACAGGAGAGGTTCAAATCATAGAGGGTTAGAGTGTCAGTCCTCTTTTAATTAAGTCGGCATTGTGCCTTTTGTATTAAATTCGGATACAATTTCTATGTTTCATCGTCAATAAGAAGGTCCAGGGGATATAGTAAACCTGAAGTGAAGCTTCGGAATCTAAAACTGGACTCGCAGGAGAAGTTCAAATCATAGAAAGTTAGAGTGTCAGTCCTCTTGTACTTAAGTCTTCATTGTGCCTTTTGATTTTAATTCGGATGCAATTTCTGTGTTTCATCGTCAATAAGAAGGTCCAATGGATACAGTAAAACTGAAGTGAAGCATCGGAATCTAAAACTAGACTCACAGGAGAGGTTCAAATCATAGAGGGTTAGAGTGTCAGTCCTCTAGTACTTAAGTCGGCATTTGCCTTTTGTATTAAATTAGGATGCAATTTCTCTGTATCATCGTCAATAAGAAGGTCCAAGGGATACAGTAAACCTGAAGTGATGCATCGGAATCTAAAACTGGACTCACAGGAGGGGTTCAATTCATAGAAAGTGAGAGTGTCCGTCCTCTTGTACTTAAGTCGGCATTGTGCCTTTTGTATTAAATTCGGATGCAATTTCTGTGTATCATCGTCAATAAGAAGGTGCAAGGTATACAGTAAACCTGAAGTGAAGCATCGGAATCTAAAACTGGACTCACAGGAGAGGTTCAAGTCATAGAAAGTGATAGTGTCAGTCCCCTTGTACTTAAATCGGCATTGTGTTTTATGTATTAAATTCGGATGCAATTTCTGTGTTGCATCGTCAATACGAGGGTCCGAGGGATACAGTAAACCTGAAGTGAAGCATCGGAATCGAAAACTGGACTCACAGGAGAAGTTCAAATCATAGAAAGTGAGAGTGTCAGTCCTCTTGTACTTAAGTCGGCATTGTGGCTTTTTAATGTAATTCCGATGCAATTCCTGTTTTTCATCGTAAATAACAAGGTGCAAGGTATACAGTAAACCTGAAGTGAAGCATCGGAATCTAAAACTCGACTCACAGGGGAGGTTCAAATCATTGAAAGTTAGAGTATCAGCCCTCTTGTACTTAAGTCGGCATTGTGCCTTTTGAATTTAATTCCGATGCAATTTCTGTGTTTCATCGACAACACGAAGGTCCAAGGTATGCAGTAAACCTGAAGTTATGCATCGGAATCTAAAACTGGACTTACAGGAGTGGTTCAAAACATAGAAAGTTAAAGTGTCAGTCCTCTTGTAGTTAAGTCGGCATTGTGACTTTGTTATTAAATTCGGATGCAATTTCTGTGTTTCATCGTCAATATGAAGGTCCAAGGGATACAGTAAACCTGAACTCAAGCTTCGGAATCTAAAACTGGACTCACAGGAGAGGTTCAAACAATAGAAAGTTTGTGTGTCAGTCCTCTTGTACTTAAGTCGGCATTGTGGCTTTTGTATTAAATTCGGATGCAATTTCTGTGTTTCATCGTCAATAAGAAGGTCAAAGGGATACAGTAAACCAGAAGTGAAGCATCGGAATCTAAAGCTGGACTCACAGGAGAGGTTCAAATCATAGAAAGTTAGAGTGTCAGTCCTCTTGTACAGAAGTCGGCATTGTGCCTTTTGAATTTAATTCCGATGCAATTTCTGTGTTTCATCGTCAATAAGAAGGTGCAAGGTTACAGTAAACCAGAAGTGAGGCATCGGAATCTACAACTGGACTCACAGGAGAGGTTCGAATCATAGAGAGTTAGAGTGTCAGTCCTCTTGTAATTAAGTCGGCATTGTGCCTTTTGTATTAAATTCGGATACAATTTCCATGTTTCATCCTCAATAAGAAGGTCCAGGGGATACAGTAAACCTGAAGTGAAGCATCGGAATCTAAATCTGGAATCGCAGGAGAGGTTCAAATCATAGAAACTTAGAGTGTCAGTCCTCTTGTACTTAAGTCGGCATTGTGGCTTTTTTATTTAAATCCGATGCAATTCTTGTCTTTCATCGTCAACAAGAAGGTCCAAGGTGAACATTAATTCAGAAGTGAGGCACCGGAATCTAAAACTGGACACACAGGAGAGGATCAAATAATAGAAAGTTAGGGTTTCAGTCCTCCTGTACTTAAGTCGGCATTGTGCCTTTTGAATTCAATTCCGATACAATATCTGTGTTTCATCGTCAAAAAGAAGGTCCAAGGGATACAGTAAACCTGAAGTGAAGCATCGGAATCGGAAACTGCACTCACAGGAGACGTTCAAATCATAGAAAGTTAGAGTGTCAGTCCTCTTGTACTTAAGACTGCATTGTGCTTTTAAATTTAATTCCGATGCAATTTCTGTGTTTCATCGTCAATAAGAAGGTGCAAAGTATACAGTAAACCTGAAGGGAAGCATCGGAAACTACAACTGGACTCATAGGAGAGGTTCAAATCATAGAAAGTGAGAGTGTCAGTCCTCTTGTACTTAAGTCGTCATTGGGACTTTTGTATTAAATTCGGATGCAATTTCTGTGTTTCATCGTCAATATGAAAGTCCAAGGGATACAGTAAACCTGAAGTGAAGCTTCGGAATCTAAAACTGGTCTCACAGGAGAGTTTCAAATCATAGAAAGTTAGAGTGTCAGTCCTCTTGTACTTAAGTCGGCATTGTGCCTTTTGTATTAAATTCGGATACAATTTCTGTGTTTCATCGTCCATAAGAAGGTCCAAGGTATACAGTAAACCTGAAGTGAAGCATCGGAATCCAAAACTGGACTCACCAGAGAGGTTCCAATCATTAAAAAGTTAGAGAGTGTCAGTTCTCTTGTACTTAAGTCGGCATTGTGCCTTTTGAATTTAATTCCGATGCAATTTCTGTGTTTCATCGTCAATAAGAATGTGCAAGGTTACAGAAAACCTGAAGTGAAGCATCGGAATCTAAAACTAGACTCACAGGAGAGGTTCAAATCATAGAGAGTTAGAGTTTCAGTCCTCTTTTAATTAAGTCGGCATTGTGCCTTTTGTATTAAATTCGGATACAATTTCTGTGTTTCATCGTCAATAACAAGGTCCAGGGGATACAGTAAACCTGAAGTGAAGCTTCGGAATCTAAAACTGGACTCGCAGGAGTAGTTCAAATCATAGAAAGTTAGAGTGTCAGTCCTCTTGTACTTAAGTCTTCATTGTGCCTTTTGATTTTAATTCGGATGTAATTTCTGTGTTTCATCGTCCATAAGAAGGTCCAAGGGATACAGTAAATCTGAAGTAAAGCATCGGAATCTAAAACTGGACTCACAGGAGAGGCTCAAATCATAGATTGTTAGAGTGTCAGTCCTCTAGTACTTAAGTCGGCATGTGCCTTTTGTATTAAATTAGGATGCAATTTCTCTGTATCATCGTCAATAAGAAGGTCCAAGGGATACAGTAAACCTGAAGTGATGCATCGGAATCTAAAACTGGACTCACAGGAGAGGTTCAATTCATAGAAAGTGAGAGTGTCCGTCCTCTTGTACTTAAGTCGGCATTGTGCCTTTTGTATTAAATTCGGATGCAATTTCTGTGTATCATCGTCAATAACAAGGTGCAAGGTATACAGTAAACCTGAAGTGAAGCATCGGAATCTAAAACTGGACTCACAGGAGAGGTTCAAGTCATAGAAAGTGATAGTGTCAGTCCCCTTGTACTTAAATCGGCATTGTGTTTTTTGTATTAAATTCGGATGCAATTTCTGTGTTGCATCGTCAATACGAGGTTCCGAGGGATACAGTAAACCTGTAGTGAAGCATCGGAATCTAAAACTAGACTCACAGGGGAGGTTCAAATCATAGAAGGTTAGAGTCTCAGTCCTCTTGTACTTAAGTCGGCATTGTGCCTTTTGAAGTTATTTCCGATGCAATATCTGTGCTTCATCGTCAATAAGAAGGTCCATGGTATACAGTAAACCTTTAGTGTAACATCGGCATCTAAAACTGTTCTCACAGGAGAGGTTCATATCATAGCAAGTTAGAGTTTCACTCCTCTTGTACTTGACTCGGCATTGTGGCTTTTGAATTTAATTCCGATGCAATCCCTGTTTTTCATCGTCAATAAGAAGGTTTAAGGTATACAGTAAACCTGAAGTGAAGCACCGGAATCTAAAACTGGACTCACAGGAGAGGTTCAAATCATAGAAAGTTAGAGTGTCAGTCCTCTTGTACTTAACTCGGCATTGTGCATTTGAATAAAATTACGATGCAATTTCGGTGCATCATCGTCAATAAGAAGGTCCAAGGTACACAGTAAACCTGAAGTGAAGCATCGGCATCTAAAACTGGACTCACAGGAGTGGTTCAAATCATAGGAAGTGAGCGTGGCAGTCCTTCTGTACTTAAGTCGGCATTGTGCCTTTTGTATTAAATTCGGATGCATATCTGTGTTTCATCGTCAACAAGAAGGTCCAAGGGATGCAGTAAACCTGAAGTGAAGCATCGGAATCTAAAACTGGACTCACATTAGAGGTTCAAATCATAGAAAGTGAGAGTGTCAGTCGTCTTGTACTTAAATCGGCATTATGCCTTTTGTATTAGATTCGGATGCAATTTCAGTGTTTCATCGTCAATAAGAATGTCCAAGGGATACAGTGAACCTGAAGTGAAGCATCGGAATCCAAAACTTGACTCACAGGAGAGGTTCAAATCATAGAAAGTTAGAGTGTCCGTCCTCTAGTACTTAAGTCGGCATTGTACCTTCTGTATTAAATTCGGATGCAATTTCTGTGTTTCATCGTCAATAAGAAGGTCCTAGGGATACAGTGAACCTGAAGTGAATAATCGGAATCTAAAACTGGACTCACAGTAGGGGTTCAAATCATAGAAAGTTAGAGTGTCAGTCCTCTTGTACTTTATACGGCATTATGCCTTTTGAATTTAAT
Organism: Schistocerca serialis cubense; assembly: GCF_023864345.2. Lineage (NCBI taxonomy): Eukaryota > Metazoa > Arthropoda > Insecta > Orthoptera > Acrididae > Schistocerca > Schistocerca serialis. Next base: position 3,984,467 of record NW_026048462.1, read on the forward strand.
TCCGATGCAATTTCTGTGTTTCATCGTCAATAAGAAGGTGCAAGGTATACAGTAAACCTGAAGTGAAGCATCGGAATCTAAAACTGGACTCACAGGACAGGTTCAAATCATAGAAAGTGAGAGTGTCAGTCCTCTTGTACTTAAATCGGCATTGTGTTTTTTGTATTACATTCGGATGCAATTTCTGTGTTTCATCGTCAATAACAAGTTCCAAGGAATACAGTAAACCTGAAGTGAAGCATCGGAATCTAAAACTGGACTCACAGGAGAGGTTCAAATCATAGAAAGTTAGAGTGTCAGTCCTCTTGTACTTAAGACTGCATTGTGCTTTTAAATTTAATTCCGATGCAATTTCTCTGTTTCATCGTCAATAAGAAGGTGCAAAGTATACAGTAAACCTGAAGGGAAGCATCGGAAACTACAACTGGACTCATAGGAAAGGTTCAAATCATAGAAAGTGAGAGTGTCAGTCCTCTTGTACTTAAGTCGGCATTGTGCCTTTTGAATTTAATTCCGATGCAATTTCTGTGTTTCATCGTCAATAAGAGGGTCCATGGGATACAGTAAACCTGAAGTGAAGGATCGGAATCGAAAACTGGACTCACAGGAGAGGTTCAAATCATGGAAAGTGAGAGTGTCAGTCCTCTTGTACTTAAGTCGGCATGGGCCTTTTGAATTTAATTCCGATGCAATTTCAGTGTTTCATCGTCAATAAGAATGTGCAAGGTATACAGTAAACCTGAAGTGAAGAATCGGAATCTAAAACTAGACTCACAGGAGAGGTTCAAATCATAAAAGTTAGAGTCTCAGTCCTCTTGTACTTAAGTCAGCATTGTGCCTTTTGAAGTTAATTCCGATGCAATATCTGTGCTTCATCATCAATAAGAAGGTCCATGGTATACAGTAAACCTGAAGTGTAACATTGGCATCTAAAACTGGACTCACAGGAGAGGTTCATATCATAGAAAGTTAGAGTGTCACTCCTCTTGTACTTACGTCGGCATTGTGGCTTTTTAATTTAATTCCGATGCAATTCCTGTTTTTCATCGTCAATAAGAAGGTGCAAGGTATACAGTAAACCTGAAGTGAAGCATCGGAATCTAAAACTCGACTCACAGGAGAGGTTCAATTCATTGAAAGTTAGAGTATCAGCCCTCTTGTACTTAAGTCGGCATTGTGCCTTTTGAATTTAATTCCGATGCAATTTCTGTGTTTCATCGTCAACACGAAGGTCCAAGGTATGCAGTAAACCTGAAGTTAAGCATCGGAATCTAAAACTAGACTTCCCAGGAGAGGTTCAAATAATAGAAAGTTAGTGTGTCAGTCCTCATGTACTTAACTCGGCATTGTGGCTTTTGTATTAAATTCGGATGCAATTTCTGTGTTTCATCGTCAATAAGACGGTCAAAGGGATACAGTAAACCAGAAGTGAAGCATCGGAATCTAAAGCTGGACTCACAGGAGAGGTTCAAATCATAGAAAGTTAGAGTGTCAGTCCTCTTGTACTGAAGTCGGCATTGTGCCTTTTGAATTTAATTCCGATGCAATTTCTGTGTTTCATCGTCAATATGAAAGTCCAAGGGATACAGTAAACCTGAAGTTAAGCATCGGAATCTAAAACTGGACTCACAGGAGAGGTTCAAATCATAGAAAGTTAGAGTGTCAGTCCTCTTTTACTTAAGTCGTCATTGGGACTTTTGTATTAAATTCGGATGCAATTTCTGTGTTTCATCGTCAATATGAAAGTCCAAGGGATACAGTAAACCTGAAGTGAAGCTTCGGAATCTAAAACTGGTCTCACAGGAGAGTTTCAAATCATAGAAAGTTAGAGTGTCAGTCCTCTTGTACTTAAGTCGGCATTGTGCCTTTTGTATTAAATTCGGATACAATTTCTGTGTTTCATCGTCCATAAGAAGGTCCAAGGTATACAGTAAACCTGAAGTGAAGCATCGGAATCCAAAACTGGACTCACAGGAGAGGTTCAAATCATTGTAAGTTAGTGTGTCAGTCCTCTTGTACTTAAGCCGGCATTGTGCCTTTTGTATTAAATTCGGATGCAAATCTGTGTTTCATGGTCAATAAGAAGGTCCAAGGGATACAGAAAACCTGAAGTAAAGCATCAGAATCTAAAACTGGACTCACAGGAGAGGTTCAAATCATAGAAACTTAGAGTGTCAGTCCCATTGTACTTAAGTCGGCATTGTGCCTTTTGTATTAAAGTCGGATGCAATTTCAGTGTTTCATCGTCAATAAGAATGTCCAAGGGATACAGTAAACCTGAAGTGAAGCATCGGAATCTAAAACTGGACTCACAGGAGAGGTTCAAATCATAGAAAGTTAGAGTGTCCGTCCTCTAGTACTTAAGTCGGCATTGTGCCTTTTGTATTAAATTCGGATGCAATTTCTGTGTTTCATCGTCAATATGAAAGTCCAAGGGATACAGTAAACCTGAAGTTAAGCATCGGAATCTAAAACTGGACTCACAGGAGAGGTTCAAATCATAGAAAGTTAGAGTGTCAGTCCTCTTGTACAGAAGTCGGCATTGTGCCTTTTGAATTTAATTCCGATGCAATTTCTGTGTTTCATCGTCAATAAGAAGGTGCAAGGTTACAGTAAACCAGAAGTGAGGCATCGGAATCTACAACTGGACTCACAGGAGAGGTTCGAATCATAGAGAGTTAGAGTGTCAGTCCTCTTGTAATTAAGTCAGCATTGTGCCTTTTGTATTAAATTCGGATACAATTTCCATGTTTCATCCTCAATAAGAAGGTCCACGGGATACAGTAAACCTGAAGTGAAGCATCGGAATCTAAATCTGGAATCGCAGGACAGGTTCAATTCATAGAAAGTTAGAGTGTCAGTCCTCTTGTACTTAAGCCGGCATTGTGCCTTTTGTATTAAATTCGGATGCAATTTCTGTGTTTCATCGTCAATAAGAAAGTCCAAGGGATACAGTAAACCTGAAGTGAAGCATCGGAATCTAAAACTGGACTCACAGGAGAGGTTCAAATCATAGAAAATTAGAGTGTCAGTCCTCTTGTACTTTAGTCTGCATTGTGCCTTTTGTATTAAATTCGGATGCAATTTCTGTGTTTAATCGTCAATAAGAAGGTCCAGGGGATACAGTTAACCTGAAGTGAAGCATCGGCATCTAAAACTGGACTCACCAGAGAGGTTCCAATCATAGAAAGTTAGAGAGTGTCAGTTCTCTTGTACTTAAGTCGGCATTGTGCCTTTTGAATTTAATTCCGATGCAATTTCCGTGTTTGATCGTCAAAAAGAATGTGCAAGGTTACAGAAAACCTGAAGTGAAGCATCGGAATCTAAAACTAGACTCACAGGAGAGGTTCAAATCATAGAGAGTTAGAGTGTCAGTCCTCTTTTAATTAAGTCGGCATTGTGCCTTTTGTATTAAATTCGGATACAATTTCTGTGTTTCATCGTCAATAAGAAGGTCCAGGGGATACAGTAAACCTGAAGTGAAGCTTCGGAATCTAAAACTGGACTCGCAGGAGAAGTTCAAATCATAGAAAGTTAGAGTGTCAGGCCTCTTGTACTTAAGTCCTCTTTGTGCCTTTTGATTTTAATTCGGATGCAATTTCTGTGTTTCATCGTCAATAAGACGGTCCAATGGATACAGTAAAACTGAAGTGAAGCATCGGAATCTAAAACTGGACTTACAGGAGAGGTTCAAATCATTGAAAGTTAGAGTGCCAGTCCTCTTGTACGTAAGTCGGCATTGTGCCTTTTGTATTAAATTTGGATGCAATTTCTGTGTTTCATCGTCAATAAGATAGTCCAAGGGATACAGTAAATCTGAAGTAAAGCATCGGAATCTAAAACTGGACTCACAGGAGAGGCTCAAATCATAGATTGTTAGAGTGTCAGTCCTCTAGTACTTAAGTCGGCATTGTGCCTTTTGTATTAAATTAGGATGCAATTTCTCTGTATCATCGTCAATAAGAAGGTCCAAGGGATACAGTAAACCTAAAGTGAAGCATCGGAATCTAAAACTGGACTCACAGGAGAGGTTCAATTCATAGAAAGTGAGAGTGTCCGTCCTCTTGTACTTAAGTCGGCATTGTGCCTTTTGTATTACATTCGGATGCAATTTCTGTGTATCATCGTCAATAAGAAGGTGCAAGGTATACAGTAAACCTGAAGTGAAGCATCGGAATCTAAAACTGGACTCACAGGAGAGGTTCAAATCATAGAAAGTGATAGTGTCAGTCCCCTTGTACTTAAATCGGCATTGTGTTTTTTGTATTAAATTCGGATGCAATTTCTGTGTTTCATCGTCAATAGGAGGGTCCAAGGGATAGAGTAAACCTGAAGTGAAGCATCGGAATCGAAAACTGGACTCACAGGAGAAGTTCAAATCATAGAAAGTGAGAGTGTCAGTACTCTTGTACTTAAGTCGGCATTGTGGCTTTTTAATGTAATTCCGATGCAATTTCTGTTTTTCATCGTAAATAACAAGGTGCAAGGTATACAGTAAACCTGAAGTGAAGCATCGGAATCTAAAACTCGACTCACAGGGGAGGTTCAAATCATTGAAAGTTAGAGTATCAGCCCTCTTGTACTTAAGTCGGCATTGTGCCTTTTGAATTTAATTCCGATGCAATTTCTGTGTTTCATCGACAACACGAAGGTCCAAGGTATGCAGTAAACCTGAAGTTAAGCATCGGAATCTAAAACTGGACTTACAGGAGAGGTTCAAAACATAGAAAGGTAAAGTGTCAGTCCTCTTGTACTTAAGTCGGCATTGTGACTTTTTTATTAAATTCGGATGCAATTTCTGTGTTTCATCGTCAATATGAAGGTCCAAGGGATACAGTAAACCTAAAGTCAAGCTTCGGAATCCAAAACTGGACTCACTGGAGAGGTTCAAACAATAGAAAGTTTGTCTGTCAGTCCTCTTGTACTTAAGTCGGCATTGTGGCTTTTTTATTTAATTCCGATGCAATTCTTGTCTTTCATCGTCAACAAGAAGGTCCAAGGTAAACATTAATTCTGAAGTGAGGCACCGGAATCTGAAACTGGACACACAGGAGAGGATCAAATAATAGAAAGTTAGGGTTTCTGTCCACCTGTACTTAAGTCGGCATTGTGCCTTTTGAATTCAATTCCGATACAATTTCTGTGTTTCATCGTCAAAAAGAAGGTCCAAGGGATACAGTAAACCTGAAGTGAAGCATCGGAATCGAAAACTGCACTCACAGGAGAGGTTCAAATCATTGAAAGTTAGAGTGTCAGTCCTCTTGTACTTAAGACTGCATTGTGCTTTTAAATTTAATTCCGATGCAATTTCTGTGTTTTATCGTCAATAAGAAGGTGCAAAGTATACAGTAAACCTGAAGGGAAGCATCGGAAACTACAACTGGACTCATAGGAGAGGTTCAAATCATAGAAAGTGAGAGTGTCAGTCCTCTTGTACTTAAGTCGGCATTGTGCCTTTTGAATTTAATTCCGATGCAATTTCTGTGTTTCATCGTCAATACGAGGGTCCAAGGGATACTGTAAACCTGAAGTGAAGCATCGGAATCGAAAACTGGACTCACTGGAGAGGTTCAAATCATGGAAAGTTAGAGTGTCAGTCCTCTTGTACTTAAGTCGGCATGGGCCTTTTGAATTTAATTCCGATGCAATTTCAGTGTTTCATCGTCAATAAGAATGTGCAAGGTATACAGTAAACCTGAAGTGAAGAATCGGAATCTAAAACTAGACTCACAGGAGAGGTTCAAATCATAAAAGTTAGAGTCTCAGTACTCTTGTACTTAAGTCAGCATTGTGCCTTTTGAAGTTAATTCCGATGCAATATCTGTGCTTCATCATCAATAAGAAGGTCCATGGTATACAGTAAACCTGAAGTGTAACATTGGCATCTAAAACTGGACTCACAGGAGAGGTTCATATCATAGAAAGTTAGAGTGTCACTCCTCTTGTACTTACGTCGGCATTGTGGCTTTTTAATTTAATTCCAATGCAATTCCTGTTTTTCATCGTCAATAAGAAGGTGCAAGGTATACAGTAAACCTGAAGTGAAGCATCAGAAACTGAAACTGGACTCAGAGGAGAGGTTCAAATCATTGAAAGTTAGAGTATCAGCCCTCTTGTACTTAAGTCGGCATTGTGCCTTTTGAATTTAATTCCGATGCAATTTCTGTGTTTCATCGTCAATATGAAAGTCCAAGGGATACAGTAAACCTGAAGTTAAGCATCGGAATCTAAAAGTGGACTCACAGGAGAGGTTCAAATCATAGAAAGTTAGAGTGTCAGTCCTCTTGTACTTAAGTCGTCATTGGGACTTTTGTATTAAATTCGGATGCAATTTCTGTGTTTCAACGTCAATATGAAAGTCCAAGGGATACAGTAAACCTGAAGTGAAGCTTCGGAAACTAAAACTGGTCTCACAGGACAGTTTCAAATCATAGAAAGTTAGAGTGTCAGTCCTCTTGTACTTAAGTCGGCATTGTGCCTTTTGTATTAAATTCGGATACAATTTCTGTGTTTCATCGTCTATAAGAAGGTCCAAGGTGTACAGTAAACGTGAAGTGTAGCATCGGAATCCAAAACTGGACTCACAGGAGAGGTTCAAATCATTGAAAGTTAGAGTGTCAGTCCTCTTGTACTTAAGTCGCCATTGTGCCTTTTGTATTAAATTCGGATGCAATTTCTGTGTTTCATCGTCAATAAGAAAGTCCAAGGGATACAGTAAACCTGATGTGAAGCATCGGAATCTAAAACTGGACTCACAGGAGAGGTTCAAATCATAGAAAATTAGAGTGTCAGTCCTCTTGTACTTTAGTCTGCATTGTGCGTTTTGTATTAAATTCGGATGCAATTTCTGTGTTTAATCGTCAATAAGAAGGTCCAGGGGATACAGTTAACCTGAAGTGAAGCATCGGAATCTAAAACTGGACTCACCAGAGAGGTGCCAATCATAGAAAGTTAGAGAGTGTCAGTTCTCTTGTACTTAAGTCGGCATTGTGCCTTTTGAATTTAATTCCGATGCAATTTCTGTGTTTCATCGTCAATAAGAATGTGCAAGGTTACAGAAAACCTGAAGTGAAGCATCGGAATCTAAAACTAGACTCACAGGAGAGGTTCAAATCATAGAGGGTTAGAGTGTCAGTCCTCTTTTAATTAAGTCGGCATTGTGCCTTTTGTATTAAATTCGGATACAATTTCTACGTTTCATCGTCAATAAGAAGGTCCAGGGGATATAGTAAACCTGAAGTGAAGCTTCGGAATCTAAAACTGGACTCGCAGGAGAAGTTCAAATCATAGAAAGTTAGAGTGTCAGTCCTCTTGTACTTAAGTCTTCATTGTGGCTTTTGATTTTAATTCGGATGCAATTTCTGTGTTTCATCGTCAATAAGATGGTCCAATGGATACAGTAAAACTGAAGTGAAGCATTGGAATCTAAAACTGGACTTACAGGAGAGGTTCAAATCATTGAAAGTTAGGGTGCCAGTCCTCTTGTACGTAAGTCGGCATTGTGCCTTTTGTATTAAATTTGGATGCAATTTCTGTGTTTCATCGTCAATAAGATAGTCCAAGGGATACAGTAAATCTGAAGTAAAGCATCGGAATCTAAAACTGGACTCACAGAAGAGGCTCAAATCATAGATTGTTAGACTGTCAGTCCTCTAGTACTTAAGTCGGCATGTGCCTTTTGTATTAAATTAGGATGCAATTTCTCTGTATCATCGTCAATAAGAAGGTCCAAGGGATACAGTAAACTTGAAGTGATGCATCGGAATCTAAAACTGGACTCACAGGAGGGGTTCAATTCATAGAAAGTGAGAGTGTCCGTCCTCTTGTACTTAAGTCGGCATTGTGCCTTTTGTATTAAATTCGGATGCAATTTCTGTGTATCATCGTCAATAAGAAGGTGCAAGGTATACAGTAAACCTGAAGTGAAGCATCGGAATCTAAAACTGGACTCACAGGAGAGGTTCAAGTCATAGAAAGTGATAGTGTCAGTCCCCTTGTACTTAAATCGGCATTGTGTTCTTTGTATTGAATTCGGATGCAATTTCTGTGTTGCATCGTCAATACGAGGGTCCGAGGGATACAGTAAACCTGAAGTGAAGCATCGGAATCGAAAACTGGACTCACAGGAGAAGTTCAAATCATAGAAAGTGAGAGTGTCAGTCCTCTTGTACTTAAGTCGGCATTGTGGCTTTTTAATGTAATTCCGATGCAATTCCTGTTTTTCATCGTAAATAACAAGGTGCAAGGTATACAGTAAACCTGAAGTGAAGCATCGGAATCTAAAACTCGACTCACAGGGAAGGTTCAAATCATTGAAAGTTAGAGTATCAGCCCTCTTGTACTTAAGTCGGCATTGTGAATTTTGAATTTAATTCCGATGCAATTTCTGTGTTTCATCGACAACACGAAGGTCCAAGGTATGCAGTAAACCTGAAGTTACGCATCGGAATCTAAAACTGGACTTACAGGAGAGGTTCAAAACATAGAAAGTTAAAGTGTCAGTCCTCTTGTAGTTAAGTCGGCATTGTGACTTTTTTATTAAATTCGGATGCAATTTCTGTGTTTCATCGTCAATATGAAGGTCCAAGGGATACGGTAAACCTGAAGTCAAGCTTCGGAATCTAAAACTGGACACACAGGAGAGGTACAAACAATAGAAAGTTTGTGTGTCAGTCCTCTTGTACTTAAGTCGGCATTGTGGCTTTTGTATTAAATTCGGATGCAATTTCTGTGTTTCATCGTCAATAAGAAGGTCAAAGGGATACAGTAAACCAGAAGTGAAGCATCGGAATCTAAAGCTGGACTCACAGGAGAGGTTCAAATCATAGAAAGTTAGAGTGTCAGTCCTCTTGTACAGAAGTCGGCATTGTGCCTTTTGAATTTAATTCCGATGCAATTTCTGTGTTTCATCGTCAATAAGAAGGTGCAAGGCTACAGTAAACCAGAAGTGAGGCATCGGAATCTACAACTGGACACACAGGAGAGGTTCGAATCATAGAGAGTTAGAGTGTCAGTCCTCTTGTAATTAAGTCAGCATTGTGCCTTTTGTATTAAATTCGGATACAATTTCCATGTTTCATCCTCAATAAGAAGGTCCACGGGATACAGTAAACCTGAAGTGAAGCATCGGAATCTAAATCTGGAATCGCAGGACAGGTTCAATTCATAGAAAGTTAGAGTGTCAGTCCTCTTGTACTTAAGTCGGCATTGTGGCTTTTTTATTTAAATCCGATGCATTTCTTGTCTTTCATCGTCAACAAGAAGGTCCAAGGTGAACATTAATTCAGAAGTGAGGCACCGGAATCTAAAACTGGACACACAGGAGAGGATCAAATAATAGAAAGTTAGGGTTTCAGTCCTCCTGTACTTAAGTCGGCATTGTGCCTTTTGAATTCAATTCCGATACAATTTCTGTGTTTCATCGTCAAAAAGAAGGTCCAAGGGATACAGTAAACCTGAAGTGAAGCATCGGAATCGAAAACTGCACTCACAGGAGAGGTTCAAATCATAGAAAGTTAGAGTGTCAGTCCTCTTGTACTTAAGACTGCATTCTGCTTTTAAATTTAATTCCGATGCAATTTCTGTGTTTCATCGTCAATAAGAAGGTGCAAAGTATACAGTAAACCTGAAGGGAAGCATCGGAAACTACAACTGGACTCATAGGAGAGGTTCAAATCATAGAAAGTGAGAGTGTCAGTCCTCTTGTACTTAAGTCGTCATTGGGACTTTTGTATTAAATTCGGATGCAATTTCTGTGTTTCATCGTCAATATGAAAGTCCAAGGGATACAGTAAACCTGAAGTGAAGCTTCGGAATCTAAAACTGGTCTCACAGGAGAGTTTCAAATCATAGAAAGTTAGAGTGTCAGTCCTCTTGTACTTAAGTCGGCATTGTGCCTTTTGTATTAAATTCGGATACAATTTCTGTGTTTCATCGTCCATAAGAAGGTCCAAGGTATACAGTAAACCTGAAGTGAAGCATCGGAATCCAAAACTGGACTCACAGGAGAGGTTCAAATCATTGAAAGTTAGAGTGTCAGTCCTCTTGTACTTAAGTCGGCATTGTGCCTTTTATATTAAATTCGGATGCAATTTCTGTGTTTCATCGTCAATAAGAAAGTCCAAGGGATACAGTAAACCTGATGTGAAGCATCGGAATCTAAAACTGGACTCACAGGAGAGGTTCAAATCATAGAAAATTAGAGTGTCAGTCCTCTTGTACTTTAGTCTGCATTGTGCCTTTTGTATTAAATTCGGATGCAATTTCTGTGTTTAATCGTCAATAAGAAGGTCCAGGGGATACAGTTAACCTGAAGTGAAGCATCGGAATCTAAAACTGGACTCACCAGAGAGGTTCCAATCATTAAAAATTAGAGAGTGTCAGTTCTCTTGTACTTAAGTCGGCATTGTGCCTTTTGAATTTAATTCCGATGCAATTTCTGTGTTTCATCGTCAATAAGAATGTGCAAGGTTACAGAAAAACTTAAGTGAAGCATCGGAATCTAAAACTAGACTCACAGGAGAGGTTCAAATCATAGAGAGTTAGAGTGTCAGTCCTCTTTTAATTAAGTCGGCATTGTGCCTTTTGTATTAAATTCGGATACAATTTCTGTGTTTCATCGTCAATAAGAAGGTCCAGGGGATACAGTAAACCTGAAGTGAAGCTTCGGAATCTAAAACTGGACTCGCAGGAGAAGTTCAAATCATAGAAAGTTAGAGTGTCAGTCCTCTTGTACTTAAGTCTTCATTGTGCCTTTTGATTTTAATTTGGATGCAATTTCTGTGTTTCATCGTCAATAAGAAGGTCCAATGGATACAGTAAAACTGAAGTGAAGCATTGGAATCTAAAACTGGACTTACAGGAGAGGTTCAAATCATTGAAAGTTAGAGTGCCAGTCCTCTTGTACGTAAGTCGGCATTGTGCCTTTTGTATTAAATTTGGATGCAATTTCTGTGCTTCATCGTCAATAAGATAGTCCAAGGGATACAGTAAATCTGAAGTAAAGCATCGGAATCTAAAACTGGACTCACAGGAGGGGCTCAAATCATAGATTGTTAGAGTGTCAGTCCTCTAGTACTTAAGTCGGCATGTGCCTTTTGTATTACATTAGGATGCAATTTCTCTGTATCATCGTCAATAAGAAGGTCCAAGGGATACAGTAAACCTGAAGTGATGCATCGGAATCTAAAACTGGACTCACAGGAGAGGTTCAATTCATAGAAAGTGAGAGTGTCCGTCCTCTTGTACTTAAGTCGGCATTGTGCCTTTTGTATTAAATTCGGATGCAATTTCTGTGTATCATCGTCAATAAGAAGGTGCAAGGTATACAGTAAACCTGAAGTGAAGCATCGGAATCTAAAACTGGACTCACAGGAGAGGTTCAAGTCATAGAAAGTGATAGTGTCAGTCCGCTTGTACTTAAATCGGCATTGTGTTTTTTGTATTAAATTCGGATGCAATTTCTGTGTTGCATCGTCAATACGAGGTTCCGAGGGATACAGTAAACCTGAAGTGAAGCATCGGAATCTAAAACTCGACCCACAGGGGAGGTTCAAGTCATTGAAAGTTAGAGTATCAGCCCTCTTGTACTTATGTCGGCATTGTGCCTTTTGAATTTAATTCCGATGCAATTTCTGTGTTTCATCGACAACACGAAGTTCCAAGGTTTGCAGTAAACCTGAAGTTAAGCATCGTAATCTAAAACTGGACTTACAGGAGAGGTTCAAAACATAGAATGTTAAAGTGTCAGTCCTCTTGTACTTAAGTCGGCATTGTGACTTTTTTATTAAATTCGGATGCAATCTCTGTGTTTCATCGTCAATATGAAGGTCCAAGGGATACAGTAAACCTGAAGTCAAGCTTCGGAATCTAAAACTGGACTCACAGGAGAGGTTCAAACAATAGAAAGTTTGTGTGTCAGTCCTCTTGTACTTAAGTCCCCATTGTGGCTTTTGTATTAAATTCGGATGCAATGTCTGCGTTTCATCGTCAATAAGAAGGTCCAAGGAATACAGTACACCTGAAGTGAAGCATCGGAATCTAAAACTGGACTCACAAGAGAGGTTCAAATCATAGAAAGTTAGTGTCAGTCCTCTTGTACTTAAGACTGCATTGTGCTTTTAAATTTAATTCCGATGCAATTTCTGTGTTTCATCGTCAATAAGAAGGTGCAAAGTATACAGTAAACCTGAAGGGAAGCATCGGAAACTACAACTGGACTCATAGGAGAGGTTCAAATCATAGAAAGTGAGAGTGTCAGTCCTCTTGTACTTAAGTCGGCATTGTGCCTTTTGAATTTAATTCCGATGCAATTTCTGTGTTTCATCGTCAATACGAGGGTCAAAGGGATACAGTAAACCTGAAGTGAAGCATCGGAATCTAAAGCTGGACTCACAGGAGAGGTTCAAATCATAGAAATTTAGAGTGTCAGTCCTCTTGTACTTAACTCGGCATTGTGCATTTGAATTTAATTCCGATGCAATTTCTGTGCTTCATCGTCAATAAGAAGGTCAAGGTACACAGTAAACCTGAAGTGAAACATCGGAACCCAAAACTGGACTTACAGGAGAGGTTCAAATCACAGAAAGTTAAAGTATCAGTCCTCTTGTACTTAAGTTGGCATTGTGCTTTTTGAATTTAATTCCGATGCAATTTCTGTGTTTCATCGTCAATAAGAAGGACCAAAGTATACAGTAAACCTGAAGTGAAGCATCGGAATCTAAAACTGGACTCACAGGAGAGGTTCAAATCATAGAAAGTGAGAGTGTCAGTCCTCTTGTACTTAAGTCGGCATTGTGCCTTATGTATTACATTCGGACGCAATTTCTATGTTTCATCGTCAATAAGAAGGTAAAAGGAGTACAGTAAACCTGAAGTGAAGCATCGGAATGTAAAACTTGACCGACAGGAGTGGTTCAAATCATTGAAACTTAGAGTGTCAGGCCTCTTGTACTTAAGTCGGCATTGTGACTTTTGTATTAAATTCGGATGCAATTACTGTGTTTCATCGTCTATAAGAAGGTCCAAGGGATACTTTAAACCTGAAGTGAAGCAACGGAATCTAAAACTGGACTCACAGGAGAGGTTCAAACAATAGAAAGTTTGTGTGTCAGTCCTCTTGTACTTAAGTCGGCATTGTGGCTTTTGTATTAAATTCGGATGCAATTTCTGTGTTTCATCGTCAATAAGAAGGTCAAAGGGATACAGTAAACCAGAAGTGAAGCATCGGAATCTAAAGCTGGACTCACAGGAGAGGTTCAAATCATAGAAAGTTAGAGTGTCAGTCCTCTTGTACTGAAGTCGGCATTGTGCCTTTTGAATTTAATTCCGATGCAATTTCTGTGTTTCATCGTCAACACGAAGGTCCAAGGTATGCAGTAAACCTGAAGTTAAGCATCGGAATCTATAACTGGACTCACAGGAGAGGTTCAAATCATAGAGAGTTAGAGTGTCAGTCCTCTTGTAATTAAGTGGGCATTATGCCTTTTGTATTAAATTCGGATACAATTTCTGTGTTTCATCGTCAATAAGAAGGTCCAGGAGATACAGTAAACCTGAAGTGAAGCATCGGAATCTAAAACTGGACTCACAGGAGAGGTTCAAATCATAGAAAGTGAGAGTGTCACTCCTCTTGTACGTAAGTCGGCATTGTGGCTTTTGTATTAAATTTGGATGCAATTTCTGTGTTTCATCGTCAATAAGATAGTCCAAGGGATACAGTAAACCTGAAGTGAAGCATCGGAATCTAAAACTGGGCTCACAGGAGAGGCTCAAATCATAGATTGTTAGAGTGTCAGTCCTCTAGTACTTAAGTCGGCATTGTGCCTTTTGTATTAAATTAGGATGCAATTTCTCTGTATCATCGTCAATAAGAAGGTCCAAGGGATACAGTAAACCTGAAGTGAAGCATCGGAATCTAAAACTGGACTCACAGGAGAGGTTCAAATCATAGAAAGTGAGAGTGTCAGTCCTCTTGTACTTAAGTCGGCATTGTGCCTTTTGTATTAAATTCGGATACAATTTCTGTGTTTCATCGTCAATAAGAAGGTCCTAGGGATACAGTAAACCTGAAGTGAAGCATCGGAATCTAAAACTGGACTCACAGGAGAGATTCAAATCATAGAAAGTGAGAGTGTCAGTCCTCTTGTACTTAAGTCGGCATTGTGCGTTTTGTATTAAATTCGGATGCAATTTCTGTGTTTCATCGTCAATAAGAAGGTGCAAGGTATACAGTAAACCTGAAGTGAAGCATCGGAATCTAAAACTGGACTCACAGGACCGGTTCAAATCATAGAAAGTGAGAGTGTCAGTCCTCTTGTACTTAAATCGGCAATGTGTTTTTTGTATTAAATTCGGATGCAATTTCTGTGTTTCATCGTCAATAACAAGGTCCAAGGAATACAGTAAACCTGAAGTGAAGCATCGGAATCTAAAACTGGACTCTCAGGAGAGGTTCAAATCATAGAAAGTTAGAGTGTCAGTCCTCTTGTACTTAAGACTGCATTGTGCTTTTAAATTTAATTCCTATGCAATTTCTGTGTTTCATCGTCAATAAGAAGGTGCAAAGTATACAGTAAACCTGAAGGGAAGCATCGGAAACTACAACTGGACTCATAGGACAGGTTCAAATCATAGAAAGTGAGAGTGTCAGTCCTATTGTACTTAAGTCGGCATTGTGCCTTTTGAATTTAATTCCGATGCAATTTCTGTGTTTCATCGTCAATACGAGGGTCCAAGGGATACAGTAAACCTGAAGTGAAGCATCGGAATCGAAAACTGGACTCACAGGAGAGGTTCAAATCATGGAAAGTGAGAGTGTCAGTCCACTTGTACTTAAGTCGGCATGGGCCTTTTGAATTTAATTCCGATGCAGTTTCAGTGTTTCATCGTCAATAAGAATGTGCAAGGTATACAGTAAACCTGAAGTGAAGCATCGGAATCTAAAACTAGACTCACAGGAGAGGTTCAAATCATAAAAGTTAGAGTCCCAGTCCTCTTGTACTTAAGTCAGCATTGTGCCTTTTGAAGTTAATTCCGATGCAATATCTGTGCTTCATCATCAATAAGAAGGTCCATGGTATACAGTAAACCTGAAGTGTAACATTGGCATCTAAAACTGGACTCACAGGAGAGGTTCATATCATAGAAAGTTAGAGTGTCACTCCTCTTGTACTTACGTCGGCATTGTGGCTTTTTAATTTAATTCCGATGCAATTCCTGTTTTTCATCGTCAATAAGAAGGTGCAAGGTATACAGTAAACCTGAAGTGAAGCATCGGAATCTAAAACTCGACTCACAGGAGAGGTTCAAATCATTGAAAGTTAGAGTATCAGCCCTCTTGTACTTAAGTCGGCATTGTGCCTTTTGAATTTAATTCCGGTGCAATTTCTGTGTTTCATCGTCAACACGAAGGTCCAAGGTATGCAGTAAACCTAAAGTTAAGCCTCGGAATCTAAAACAAGACTTACAGGAGAGGTTCAAATAATAGAAAGTTAGTGTGTCAGTCCTCATGTTCTTAACTCGGCATTGTGGCTTTTGTATTAAATTCGGATGCAATTTCTGTGTTTCATCGTCAATAAGACGGTCAAAGGGATACAGTAAACCAGAAGTGAAGCATCGGAATCTAAAGCTGGACTCACAGGAGAGGTTCAAATCATAGAAAGTTAGAGTGTCAGTCCTCTTGTACTGAAGTCGGCATTGTGCCTTTTGAATTTAATTCCCATGCAATTTCTGTGTTTCATCGTCAATATGAAAGTCCAAGGGATACAGTAAACCTGAAGTTAAGCATCGGAATCTAAAACTGGACTTACAGGGGAGGTTCAAAACATAGAATGTTAAAGTGTCAGTCCTCTTGTACTTAAGTCGGCATTGTGACTTTTTTATTAAATTCGGATGCAATTTCTGTGTTTCATCGTCAATATGAAGGTCCAAGGGATACAGTAAACCTGAAGATAAGCTTCGGAATCTAAAACTGGACTCACAGGAGAGGTTCAAACAACAGAAAGGTTGTGTGTCAGTCCTCTTGTACTTAAGTCGGCATTGTAGCTTTTGTATTAAATTCGGATGCAGTTTCTGTGTTTCATCGTCAATAATAAGGTCAAAGGGATACAGTAAACCAGAAGTGAAGCATCGGAATCTAAAGCAGGACTCACAGGAGAGGTTCAAATCATAGAAAGTTAGAGTGTCAGTCCTCTTGTACAGAAGTCGGCATTGTGCCTTTTGAATTTAATTCCGATGCAATATCTGTGTTTCATCGTCAATAAGAAGGTGCAAGGTTACAGTAAACCAGAAGTGAGACATCGGAATCTAAAACTGGACTCACAGGAGAGGTTCAAACAATAGAAAGTTTGTGTGTCAGTCCTCTGGTACTTAAGTCGGCATTGTGGCTTTTGTATTAAATTCGGATGCAATTTCTGTGTTTCATCGTCAGTAAGAAGGTCAAAGGGATACAGTAAACCAGAAGTGAAGCATCGGAATCTAAAGCTGGACTCACAGGAGAGGTTCAAACCATAGAAAGTTAGAGTGTCAGTCCTCTTGTACCGAAGTCGGCATTGTGCCTTTTGAATTTAATGCCGATGCAATTTCTGTGTTTCATCGTCAATACGAAGGTCCAAGGTATGCAGTAAACCTGAAGTTAAGCATCGGAATCTATAACTGGACTAACAGAAGAGGTTCAAATCATAGAAAGTTAGAGTGTCAGTCCTCTTGTACTTAAGTCGGCATTGGGACTTTAGTATTAAATTCGGATGCAATTTCTGTGTTTCACTGTCAATATGAATGTCCAAGGGATACAGTAAACCTGAAGTTAAGCATCGGAATCTAAAACTGGACTCACAGGAGAGGTTCAAATCATAGAAAGTTAGAGTGTCAGTCCTCTTGTACTTAAGTCGTCATTGGGATTTTTGTATTAAATTCGGATGCAATTTCTGTGTTTCATCGTCAATATGAAAGTTCAAGGGATACAGTAAATCTGAAGTGAAGCTTCGGAATCTAAAACTGGTCTCACAGGAGAGGTTCAAATCATAGAAAGTTAGAGTGTCAGTCCTCTTGTACTTAATTCGGCATTGTGCCTTTTCTATTAGATTCGGATACTATTTCAGTGTTTCATCGTCAATAAGAAGGTCCAAGGGATACAGTAAACCTGAAGTGAAGCATCGGAATCTAAAACTGGACTCACAGGAGAGGTTCAAATCATTGAAAGTTAGAGTGTCAGTCCTCTTGTACTTAAGCCGGCATTGTGCCTTTTGTATTAAATTCGGATGCAATTTTTGTGTTTCATCGTCAATAAGAAAGTCCAAGGGATACAGTAAACCTGAAGTGAAGCATCGGAATCTAAAACTGGACTCACAGGAGAGGTTCAAATCATAGAAAATTAGAGTGTCAGTCCTCTTGTACTTTAGTCGGCATTGTGCCTTTTGCATTAAATTCGGATGCTATTTCTGTGTTTAATCGTCAATAAGAAGGTCCAGGGGATACAGATAACCTGAAGTGAAGCATCGGAATCTAAAACTGGACTCACCAGAGAGGTTCAAAATCATAGAAAGTTAGAGAGTGTCAGTTCTCTTGTACTTAAGTCGGCATTGTGCTTTTTGAATTTAATTCCGATGCAATTTCTGTGTTTCATCGTCAATAAGAAGGTGCAAGGTTACAGTAAACCTGAAGTGAAGCATCGGAATCTAAAACTAGACTCACAGGAGAGGTTCAAACCATAGAGAGTTAGAGTGTCAGTCCTCTTGTAATTAAGTTGGCATTGTGTTTTTTGTATTAAATTCGGATGCAATTTCTGTGTTTCATCGTCAATAAGAATGTCCAAGGAATACAGTAAACCTGAAGTGAAGCATCGGAATCTAAAACTGGACTCACAGGAGAGGTTCAAATAATAGAAAGTTAGAGTGTCAGTCCTCTTGTACTTAAGACTGCATTGTGCTTTAAATTTACTTCCGATGCAATTTCTGTGATTCATCGTCAATAAGAAGGTGCAAAGTATACAGTAAATCTTTAGGGAAGCATCGGAAACTATAACTGGACTCATAGGAGAGGTTCAAATCATAGAAAGTGAGAGTGTCAGTCCTCTTGTACTTAAGTCGGCATTGTGCCTTTTGTATTAGATTCGGATGCAATTTCTGTGTTTCATCGTCTATACGAGAGTCCAAGGGATACAGTAAACCTGAAGTGAAGCATCGGAATCGAAAACTGGACTCACAGGAGAGGTTCAAATCATAGAAATTGAGAGTGTCAGTCCTCTTGTACTTAAGTCGGCATGGGCCTTTTGAATTTAATTCCGATGCAATTTCTGTGTTTCATCGTCAATAAGAAGGTGCAAGGTATACAGTAAACCTGAAGTGAAGCATCGGAATCTAAAACTAGACTCACAGGAGAGGTTCAAATCATAAAAGTTAGAGTCTCAGTCCTCTTGTACTTAAGTCAGCATTGTGCCTTTTGAAGTTAATTCCGATGCAAAATCTGTGCTTCATCGTCAATAAGAAGGTCCATGGTATACAGTAAACCAGAAGTGTAACATCGGCATCTAAAACTGGACTCACAGGAGAAGTTCATATCATAGAAAGTTAGAGTGTCACTCCTCTTGTACTTAGGTCGGCATTGTGGCTTTTTAATTTAATTCCGATGCAATTCCTGTTTTTCATCGTCAATAAGAAGGTGCAAGGTATACAGTAAACCTGAAGTGAAGCATCGGAATCTAAAACTCGACTCACAGGAGAGGTTCAAATCATTGAAAGTTAGAGTATCAGCCCTCTTGTACTTAAGTCGGCATTGTGCCTTTTGTATTAAATTCGGATACAATTTCTGTGTTTCATCGTTAATAAGATGGTCCAAGGGATACAGTAAACCTGAAGTGAAGCATCGGAATTTAAAACTGGAGTCGCAGGAGAGGTTCAAATCATGTTAAGTTAGAGTGTCAGTCCTCTTGTACCTAAGCCGGCATTGTGCCTTTTGTATTAAATTCGGATGCAATTTCTGTGTTTCATCGTCAATACGAAAGTCCAAGGGATACAGTAAACCTGATGTGAAGCATTGGAATCTAAAACTAAACTCACAGGAGAGGTTCAAATTATTGAAAGTTAGAGTGTCATTCTTCTTGTACTTAAGTCGGCATTGTGGCTTTTTAATTTAATTCCGATGCAATTCTTGTCTTTCATCGTCAACAAGAAGGTCCAAGGTATACATTAATTCTGAAGTGAGGCACCGGATTCTAAAACTGGACACCCAGGAGAGGATCAAATAATAGAAAGTTAGGGATTCAGTCCTCCTGTACTTAAGTCGGCATTGTGCCTTTTGAATTTAATTCCGATACAATTTCTGTGTTTCATCGCCATAAAGAAGGTCCAAGGGATACAGTAAACCTGAAGTGAAGCATCGGAATCTAAAACTGGCCTCACATTAGAGGTTCAAATCATAGAAAGTTAGAGTGTTCTGTCCTCTTGTACTTAAGTCGGCATTGTGCCTTTTGTATTAAATTCGGATGCAATTTCTGTGTTTCATCGTCAATACGAGGGTCAAAGGGATACAGTAAACCTGAAGTGAAGCATCGGAATCTAAAGCTAGACTCACAGGAGAGGTTCAAATCATAGAAATTTAGAGTGTCAGTCCTCTTGTACTTAACTCGGCATTGAGCATTTGAATTTAAATCCGATGCAATTTCTGTGCTTCATCGTCAATAAGAAGGTAAAGGTACACAGTAAACCTGAAGTGAAGCATCAGAACCTAAAACTGGACTTACAGGAGAGGTTCAAATCATTGAAAGTTAAAGTATCAGTCCTCTTGTACTTAAGTTGGCATTGTGCTTTTTCAATATAATTCCGCTGTAATTTCTGTGTTTCATCGTGAATAAGAAGGTCCAAGGTATACAGTAAACCTGAAGTGAACCATCGGAATCTAAAACTGGACTCATAGGAGAGGTTCAAATCATAGAAAGTGAGAGTGTCAGTCCCCTTGTACTTAAGTCGGCATTGTGCCTTATGTATTAAATTCGGATGCAATTTCTGTGTCACATCGTCAATAAGAAAGTCCAAGGGATACAGTAAACCTGAAGTGAAGCATCGGAATCTAAAACTGGACTCACAGGAGAGGTTAAAATCATAGAAAGTTAGAGTACCAGTGCTCTTGTACTTAAGTCGGCATTGTGCCTTTAGTAATAAATTCGTATGCAATTTCTGTGTTTCATCGTCAATACGAAGGTCCAAGGGATACAGTAAACCGGAAGTGAGGCATCGGAATCTAAAACTGGACTCACAGGAGAGGTTCAAATCATAGAAAGTGAGAGTGCCAGTCCACTTGTACTTAATTCGGCATTGTGCCTTTTGTATTAAATTCGGATGCAATTTCTGTGTTTCATCGTCAATAAGAATGTCCAAGGGATACAGTAAACCTGAAGTGAAGCATCGGAATCTAAAACTGCACTCACAGGAGAGGTTCAAATCATTGAAAGTTAGTGGGTCACTCCTCTTGTACGTAAGTCGGCATTATGCCTTTTGAATTTAATTCCGATGCAATTTCTGTGTTTCATCGTCAATAGGAAGGTGCAAGGTATAAAGTAAACCTGAAGTGAAGCATTGGAATCTAAAACTGGACTCACAGGAGAGGGTCAAATCATAGAAAGTTAGAGTGTCAGTCCTCTTGTACTTAAGTCGGCATTGTGCCTTTTGCATTAAATTCGGTGTTTCATCGTTAATAAGAAGGTCCAAGGGATACAGTAAACCTGAGGTGAAGTATCGGATCTAAAACTGGTCTCACCGGAGAGGTTCTAATCATAGAAAGTTAGAGAGTGTCGGTCTCTAACGCTTAAATTGGCATTGTGCCTTTTGAATTTAATTCCGATGCAACTTCTGTGTTTTATCGTCAATACGAAGGTGCAAAGTATTCCGTAAACCTGAAGTGAAGCATCGGAATCTATAACTGGACTCACAGTAGAGGTTCAAATCATAGAGAGTTAGAGTTGCAGTCCGCTTGTAATTAAGTCGGCATTGTGCCTTTTGTATTTAATTCGGATACAATTTCTGTGTTTCATCGTCAATAAGAAGGCCCAGGGGATTATGTATACCTGAAGTGAAGCATCGGAATCTAAAACTGGACTCGCAGGAGAGGTTCAAATCATAGAACATTAGAGTGTCAGTCCTGTTGTACTTAAGTCGGCATTGTGCCTTTTGCATTAAATTCGTATGCAATTTCTGTGTTTCATCGTCAATAAGAAGGCCCAGGGGATTATGTAAACCTGAAGTGAAGCATCGGAATCTAAAACTGGACTCGCAGGAGAGGTTCAAATCATAGAATGTTAGAGTAACAGTCCTCTTGTACTTAAGTCGGCATTGTGCCTTTTGTATTAAATTCAGATGCCATTTCAGTGTTTCATCGTCAATAAGTAAGTCCAAGGGATACAGTAAACCTGAAGTGAAGCATCGGAATCTAAAACTGGACTCACAGGAGAGGTTCAAATTATAGAAAGTTAGAGTGTCCGTCCTCTAGTATTTAAGTCGGCATTGTGCCTTTTGTATTAAATTCGGATGCAATTTCTGTGTTTCATCGTCAATAAGAAGGTCCAAGGGATACAGTAAACCTGAAGTGAAGCATCGGAATCTAAAACTGGACTCGCAGGAGAGGTTCATATCATTGAAAGTTAGAGTGTCAGTCCTCTTGTACATAAGTCGGCATTGTGCCTTTTTAATTTAATTCCGATGCAATTTCTGTGTTTCATCGTCAATAAGAAGGTGCAAGTTATACAGTAAACCTGAAGTGAAGCATCGGAATCTAAAACTGGACTCTCAGGAGTGGTTCAAATCATAGAAAGTGAGAGTGTCAGTCCTCTTTTACTTAAGTCGGCATTGTGCCCTTTGCATTAAATTCGGATGCAATATCTGTGTTTCATTGTCAATAAGAAGGTCCAAGGGCTACAGTAAACCTGAAGTGAACCATCGGAATCTAAAACTGGACTCACAGGAGAGGTTCAAATCATAGAAAGTGAGAGTGTCAGTCGTCTTGTACTTAAGTCGGCATTGTGCCTTTTGTATTAAATTTGGATGCATTTTCTGTGTTTCATCGTTAATAAGAAGGTCCAAGGGATACAGTAAACCTTAAGTGAAGCATCGGAATCTAAAACTGGAGTCACAGGAGAGGTTCAAATCATAGAAAGTGAGAGTGTCAGTCCTCTTGTACTTAAGTCGGCATTGTGCCTTTTGTATTAAATTTGGATGGAATTTCTGTGTTTCATCGTCAATAAGAAGGTGCAAGGTATACTGTAAACCTGAAGAGAAGCATCGGAATCTAAAACTGGACTCACAGGAGAGGTTCAAATCATAGAAACTGAGAGTGTCATTTCTCTTGTGCTTAAGTCGGCATTGTGCCTTTTGTATTAATTTCGGATACAATTTCTGTGTTTCATCGTCAATCAGAAGGTCCACGTGATACAGTAAACCTGATGTGAAGGTTCGGAATCTAAAACTGGGCTCACAGGAGAGGTTCATATCATAGAAGGATAGAGTGTCAGTCCTCTTGTACTTCAGTCTTCATTGTGCCTTTTGTATTAAATTCGGATACAATTTCTGTGTTTCATCGTCAATAAGAAGGTCCAGGAGATACAGTAAACCTGAAGTGAAGCATCGGAATCTAAAACTGGACTCGCAGGAGGGGTTAAAATTATAGAAAGTTAGAGTGTCTGTCCTCTTGTACTTAAGTCGGCATTGTGCATTTTGAATTTAATTCCGATGCAATTTCTGTGTTCCATCGTCAATAAGAAGGTCCAAGGTAAACAGAAAACCGGAAGTGAACCATCGAAATCAAAAACTGGACTCACAGGAGAGGTTCAAATCATAGAAAGTGAGAGTGTCAGTCGTCTTGTACCTAAGTCGGCATTGTGCCTTTTGTATTAAATTCGGATGCAATTTCTGTGTTTCATCGTCAATAAGAAAGTTCAAGGGATACAGTAAACCTGAAGTGAAGAATCGGAATCTAAAACTTGACTCACAGGAGAGCTTCAAATCATAGAAAATTAGAGTGTCTGTCCTCTTGTACTTAATTCGGCATTGTGCCTTTTGTATTAAATTCGGATGCAATTTCTGTGTTTCATCGTCAATAAGAAGGTCCAATGGTTACAGTAAACCTGAAGTTAAGCATCGGAACCTAAAACTGGACTCACAGGAGAGGTTCAAATCATTGAAAGTTAGAGTGTCAGTCCTCTTGTACGTAAGTCGGCATTGTGCATTTTGTATTAAATTCGTATGCAATTACTGTGTTTCATCGTCAATAAGAAAGCCCAAGGAATACAGTAAATCTGAAGTGAAGCATCGGAATCCAAAACTGGACTTACAGGAGAGGTTCAATTCATAGAAAGTTAGAATGTCAGTCCTCTAGTACTTAAGTCGGCATTGAGCCTTTTGTATTAAATTCGTGTGCAATTTCTGTGTTTCATCGTCAATAAGAAGGTCCAAGTGTTACAGTGAACCTGAAGTGAAGCATCGGAATCTAAAACTGGACTCACGGGATATGTTCAAAACAATGAAGGGAGAGAGTCAGTCCTCTTGTACTTCAGTCGGCAATGTGCCTTTTGTATTAAATTCGGATGCAATTTCTGTGTTTCATCGTAAATAAGCAAGTCCAGGGGATACAGCAACCCTGAAGTGATGCATCGGAATCTAAAACTGGACTCGCAGGAGGGGTTCAAATCATAGAAAGTGAGAGTGTCAGTCCTCTTGTACTTAAGTCGGCATTGTACTTTTTGTATTGAATTTGGATACAATTTCTATGTTTCATCGTCAATAAGAAGGAGCGAGGTATACAGTAATCCTGAAGTGAAGCATCGGAATTTAAAACTGGACTCACAGGAGTGGTTCAAATCATAGAAAGTGAGTGTGTCAGTACTCATTTACTTATGTCGGCATTGTGCCTTTTGTATTAAATTCAATGCAATTTCTGTGTTTCATCGTCAATAAGAAGGTCCAAGGGATACAGTAAACCTGAAGTGGAGCATCGGAATCTAAAACTGGGCTCACAGGAGAGGTTCAAATCATTGAAAGTTAGAGTGTCAGTCCTCTTGTACGTAAGTCGGCATTGTGCCTTTTTATTAAATTTGGATGCAATTTCTGTGTTTCATCGTCAATAAGAAAGTTCAAGGGATACAGTAAACCTGAAGTGAAGCATCGGAATCTTAAACTTGACTCACAGGAGAGCTTCAAATCATAGAAAATTAGAGTGTGTGACCTCTTGTACTTAATTCTGCATTGTGCGTTTTGTTTTAAATTCGGATGCAATTTCTGTGTTACATCGTCAATCAGGAGGTCCAAGGAATACAGTAAACCTGAAGTGAAGCATCGGAATCTAAACCTGGACTCACAGGAGCGGTTCAAATCATTGAAAGTGAGAGTGTCAGTCCTCTTTTACTTAAGTCGGCATTGTGCCTTTTGTATTAAATTCGGATGCAATTTCTGTGTTTCATCATCAATAAGAAGGTCCAAGGGATACAGTAAAACTGAAGTGAAGCTACGGAATCTAAAACTGGTCTCACAGGAGAGGTTCGAATCATAGAAAGTTAGAGTGTCAGTCCTCTTGTACTTAAGTCGGCATTGTGCCTTTTGTATTAAATTCGGATACAATTTCTGTGTTTCATCGTAAATTAGAAGGTCCAGGGGATACAGTAAACCTGAAGTGAAGCATCGGAGTCTAAAACTGGACTCGCAGTAGAGGTTCAAATCATAGAAAGTTAGAGTGTCAGTCCTCTTGCACTTAAGTCGGCATTGTGCCTTTTGAATTTAATTCCGATGCAATTTCTGTGTTTCATCGTCAATAAGAAAGTCCAAGGTATACAGTAAACCAGAAGTGAACCATTGGAATCTAAAACTGGACCCACACGAGAGGTTCAAATCATAGAAAGTGAGAGTGTCAGTCTTCCTGTACTTAAGTCGGCATTGTGCCTTTTGTATTAAATTCGGATGCAATTTCTGTGTTTCATCGTCAATAAGGAGGTCCAAGGAATACTGTAAACCAGAAGTGAAGCATCGGAATCTAAAACTGGACTCACAGGAGAGGTTCAATTCATAGAAAATTAGAGTGTCAGTCCTCTTGTACTTAAGTCGGCATTGTGCCTTTTGTATTAAATTCGTATGCAATTTCTGTGTTTCATCGTAAATAAGAAGGTCCAAGGCATACAGTAAACCTGAAGTGAGGCATTGGATTCTAAAACTGGACTCGCAGGAGAGGTTCAAATCATAGAAAGTGAGGGTGTCAGTCCTCTTGTACTGAAGTCGGCATTGTGCCTTTTGTATTAAATTCGGTTGCAATTTCTGTGTTTTATCGTCCACAGGAAGGTGCATGGTATACAGTAAACCTGAAGTGAAACATCGGAATCTAAAACTGGACTCACAGGAGAGGTTCAAATCATAGAAAGTGAGAGAGTCAGTCCTCTTATACTTAAGTCGGCATTATGCCTTTAGAATTTAATTCCGATGCTATATCTGTGTTTCATCGTCAACAAGAAGGTGCAAGGTATACAGAAAACCTGAAATGAAGCATTGGAATCTAAAACTGGACTCACAGGAGAGGTTCAAATCATAGATTGTTAGAGTGTCAGGCCGCTTGTACTTAAGTCGGCATTGTGCCTTTTGTATTAAATTTGGATGCAATTTCTGTGTTTCATCGTCAATAAGAAGGTGCAAGGTATACTGTAAACCTGAAGAGAAGCATCGGAATCTAAAACTGGACTCACAGGAGAGGTTCAAATCATAGAAACTGAGAGTGTCATTTCTCTTGTGCTTAAGTCGGCATTGTGCCTTTTGTATTAATTTCGGATACAATTTCTGTGTTTCATCGTCAATCAGAAGGTCCACGTGATACAGTAAACCTGATGTGAAGGTTCGGAATCTAAAACTGGGCTCACAGGAGAGGTTCGTATCATGGAAGGATAGAGTGTCAGTCCTCTTGTACTTCAGTCTTCATTGTGCCTTTTGTATTAAATTCGGATACAATTTCTGTGTTTCATCGTCAATAAGAAGGTCCAGGAGATACAGTAAACCTGAAGTGAAGCATCGGAATCTAAAACTGGACTCGCAGGAGGGGTTAAAATTATAGAAAGTTAGAGTGTCTGTCCTCTTGTACTTAAGTCGGCATTGTGCATTTTGAATTTAATTCCGATGCAATTTCTGTGTTCCATCGTCAATAAGAAGGTCCAAGGTAAACAGAAAACCGGAAGTGAACCATCGAAATCAAAAACTGGACTCACAGGAGAGGTTCAAATCATAGAAAGTGAGAGTGTCAGTCGTCTTGTACCTAAGTCGGCATTGTGCCTTTTGTATTAAATTCGGATGCAATTTCTGTGTTTCATCGTCAATAAGAAAGTTCAAGGGATACAGTAAACCTGAAGTGAAGAATCGGAATCTAAAACTTGACTCACAGGAGAGCTTCAAATCATAGAAAATTAGAGTGTCTGTCCTCTTGTACTTAATTCGGCATTGTGCCTTTTGTATTAAATTCGGATGCAATTTCTGTGTTTCATCGTCAATAAGAAGGTCCAATGGTTACAGTAAACCTGAAGTTAAGCATCGGAACCTAAAACTGGACTCACAGGAGAGGTTCAAATCATTGAAAGTTAGAGTGTCAGTCCTCTTGTACGTAAGTCGGCATTGTGCATTTTGTATTAAATTCGTATGCAATTACTGTGTTTCATCGTCAATAAGAAAGCCCAAGGAATACAGTAAATCTGAAGTGAAGCATCGG
Organism: Schistocerca serialis cubense; assembly: GCF_023864345.2. Classification (NCBI taxonomy): domain Eukaryota; kingdom Metazoa; phylum Arthropoda; class Insecta; order Orthoptera; family Acrididae; genus Schistocerca; species Schistocerca serialis. Next base: position 4,011,182 of record NW_026048462.1, read on the forward strand.
AATCCAAAACTGGACTTACAGGAGAGGTTCAATTCATAGAAAGTTAGAATGTCAGTCCTCTAGTACTTAAGTTGGCATTGAGCCTTTTGTATTAAATTCGTGTGCAATTTCTGTGTTTCATCGTCAATAAGAAGGTCCAAGTGTTACAGTGAACCTGAAGTGAAGCATCGGAATCTAAAACTGGACTCACGGGATATGTTCAAAACAATGAAGGGAGAGAGTCAGTCCTCTTGTACTTCAGTCGGCAATGTGCCTTTTGTATTAAATTCGGATGCAATTTCTGTGTTTCATCGTAAATAAGCAAGTCCAGGGGATACAGCAACCCTGAAGTGATGCATCGGAATCTAAAACTGGACTCGCAGGAGGGGTTCAAATCATAGAAAGTGAGAGTGTCAGTCCTCTTGTACTTAAGTCGGCATTGTACTTTTTGTATTGAATTTGGATACAATTTCTATGTTTCATCGTCAATAAGAAGGAGCGAGGTATACAGTAATCCTGAAGTGAAGCATCGGAATTTAAAACTGGACTCACAGGAGTGGTTCAAATCATAGAAAGTGAGTGTGTCAGTACTCATTTACTTATGTCGGCATTGTGCCTTTTGTATTAAATTCAATGCAATTTCTGTGTTTCATCGTCAATAAGAAGGTCCAAGGGATACAGTAAACCTGAAGTGGAGCATCGGAATCTAAAACTGGGCTCACAGGAGAGGTTCAAATCATTGAAAGTTAGAGTGTCAGTCCTCTTGTACGTAAGTCGGCATTGTGCCTTTTTATTAAATTTGGATGCAATTTCTGTGTTTCATCGTCAATAAGAAAGTTCAAGGGATACAGTAAACCTGAAGTGAAGCATCGGAATCTTAAACTTGACTCACAGGAGAGCTTCAAATCATAGAAAATTAGAGTGTGTGACCTCTTGTACTTAATTCTGCATTGTGCGTTTTGTTTTAAATTCGGATGCAATTTCTGTGTTACATCGTCAATCAGGAGGTCCAAGGAATACAGTAAACCTGAAGTGAAGCATCGGAATCTAAACCTGGACTCACAGGAGCGGTTCAAATCATTGAAAGTGAGAGTGTCAGTCCTCTTTTACTTAAGTCGGCATTGTGCCTTTTGTATTAAATTCGGATGCAATTTCTGTGTTTCATCGTCAATAAGAAGGTCCAAGGGATACAGTAAAACTGAAGTGAAGCTACGGAATCTAAAACTGGTCTCACAGGAGAGGTTCGAATCATAGAAAGTTAGAGTGTCAGTCCTCTTGGACTTAAGTCGGCATTGTGCCTTTTGTATTAAATTCGGATACAATTTCTGTGTTTCATCGTAAATTAGAAGGTCCAGGGGATACAGTAAACCTGAAGTGAAGCATCGGAGTCTAAAACTGGACTCGCAGTAGTGGTTCAAATCATAGAAAGTTAGAGTGTCAGTCCTCTTGCACTTAAGTCGGCATTGTGCCTTTTGAATTTAATTCCGATGCAATTTCTGTGTTTCATCGTCAATAAGAAAGTCCAAGGTATACAGTAAACCAGAAGTGAACCATCGGAATCTAAAACTGGACCCACACGAGAGGTTCAAATCATAGAAAGTGAGAGTGTCAGTCTTCCTGTACTTAAGTCGGCATTGTGCCTTTTGTATTAAATTCGGATGCAATTTCTGTGTTTCATCGTCAATAAGGAGGTCCAAGGAATACTGTAAACCAGAAGTGAAGCATCGGAATCTAAAACTGGACTCACAGGAGAGGTTCAATTCATAGAAAATTAGAGTGTCAGTCCTCTTGTACTTAAGTCGGCATTGTGCCTTTTGTATTAAATTCGTATGCAATTTCTGTGTTTCATCGTAAATAAGAAGGTCCAAGGCATACAGTAAACCTGAAGTGAGGCATTGGATTCTAAAACTGGACTCGCAGGAGAGGTTCAAATCATAGAAAGTGAGGGTGTCAGTCCTCTTGTACTGAAGTCGGCATTGTGCCTTTTGTATTAAATTCGGTTGCAATTTCTGTGTTTTATCGTCCACAGGAAGGTGCATGGTATACAGTAAACCTGAAGTGAAACATCGGAATCTAAAACTGGACTCACAGGAGAGGTTCAAATCATAGAAAGTGAGAGAGTCAGTCCTCTTATACTTAAGTCGGCATTATGCCTTTTGAATTTAATTCCGATGCTATATCTGTGTTTCATCGTCAACAAGAAAGTGCAAGGTATACAGAAAACCTGAAATGAAGCATTGGAATCTAAAACTGGACTCACAGGAGAGGTTCAAATCATAGATTGTTAGAGTGTCAGGCCGCTTGTACTTAAGTCGGCATTGTGCATTTTGTATTAAATTCGAATGCAATTTCTGTGTTTCATCGTCAATAAGAAGGTCCAAGGGATACAGTAAACCGGAAGTGAAGCATCGGAATCTAAAACTGGACTCACAGGAGAGGTTCTAATCATAGAAAGTTAGAGAGTGTCAGTCCTCTTGTACTTAAGTCGGCATTGTGCCGCTTGAATTTAATTCCGATGCAATTTCTGTGTTTCATCCTCAATAAGAAGGTGCAAGGTATACAGTAAACCTGAAGTGAAGCATCGGATTCTAAAACTGGTCTCACAGGTGAGGTTCAAATCATAGAGAGTTAGAGTGGCAGTCCTCTTGTAATTATGTCGGCATTGTGCCTTTTGAATTTAATTCCGATGCAATTTCTGTGTTTCATCGTTAATCAGAAGGTGCAAGGATACAGTAAACCTGAAGTGAAGCATCGGAATCTAAAACTGGAATCACAGGAGAGGTTCAAATCATAGAAAATTAGAGTGTCAGTCCTCTTGTACTTAAATCGGCATTGTGCCTTTTGTATTAAATTAAGATGCAATTTCTGTGTTTCATCGTCAATAAGAAGGTCCAATGGATACAGTAAACCTGAAGTTAAGCAGTGGAATCTAAAACTGGACTCACAGGAGAGTTTCAAATCATTCAAAGTTAGAGTGTCAGTCCACTTGTACGTAAGTCGGCATTGTGCCTTTTGTATTAAATTCGTATGCAATTTCTGTGTTTCATCGTCAATAAGAAAGTCCAAGGGATACAGTAAACCTGAAGTGAAGCATCGGAATCTAAAACTGGACTCACAGGAGAGGTTGAAATCATAGAATGTTAGAGGTTCTGGCCTCTAGTACTTAAGTCGGCATTGAGCTTTTTGTATTAATTTCGGATGCAATTTCTGTGTTTAATCGTCAATAAGAAGGTCCAAGGGATGCAGTAAACCTGAAGTGAAGCATCGGAATCTAAAACTGGACTCACAGGAGCGGTTCAAATCATAGAAAGTGAGAGTGTCAGTCCTCTTTTAATTAAGTCGGCATTGTGCCTTTTGTATTAAATTCGGATGCATTTTCTGTGTTTCATCGTCAATAAGAAGGTCCAATGATTACAGTAAACCTCAAGTGAAGCATCGGAATCTAAAACTGGACTCACAGGAGAGGTTCAAATCATAGAAAGGTAGAGTGTCAGTCCTCTTGTACTTCAGTCAGAAATGTGCATTTTGTATTAAATTTGGATGCAATTTCTGTGTTTCATCGTTAATAAGAAGGTGCAAGGTATACTGTAAACCTGAAGTGAAGCATCGGAATCTAAAACTGGACTCACAGGAGAGGGTCAAATCATTGAAAATGAGAGTGTCTGTCCTCTTGTACATAAGTCGGCATTGTGCCTTTTTTATTAAATTCGGATGCAATTTCTGTCTTTCATCGTCAGTAAGAAGGTCCAAGGGATACAGTAAACCTGAAGCGAAGCTTCGGAATCTAAAACTGGTCTCACAGGAGAGGTTCAAATCATAGAAAGTTTGAGTGTCAGTCCTCTTGTAATTAAGTCGGCATTGTGCCTTTGGAATTTAATGCCGATGCAATTTCTGTGTTTCATCGTCAATAAGAAGGTGCAAGGAATACAGTAAACCTGAAGTGAAGCATCGGAATCTAATACTGGACTCACTGGAGAGGTTTAAATCATAGAAAGTAATAGTGTCAGTCCTTTTGTACTTAAGTCGGCATTGTGCCTTTTGTATTAAATTCGGTTGCAATTTCTATGTTTCATCGTCAACAAGAAGCTGCATGGTATACAGTAAACCTGAAGTGAAACATCGGAATTTAGAACCGGACTCACACTAGAGGTTCAAATCATAGAAAGCGAGAGTGTCAGTCCTCTTGTACTTATGTCGGCATTGTGCCTTTTGTATTAATTTCGGATGCAATTTCTGTGTTTCATGGTCAATAAGAAGGTCAAAGTGATACGGTAAACCTGAAGTGAAGCATCGGAATCTAAAACTGGTCTCACAGGAGAGGTTCAAATCATAGAAAGTTAGAGTGTCAGTCCTCTTGTACTTAAGTCGGCATTGTGCATTTTGTATTAAATTCGGGAGCAATTTCTGTGTTTCATCGTCAACAAGAAGGTCCAAGGGATTCAGTAAATCTGAAGTGAAGCATCGGAATATAAAACTGGACTTACAGGAGAGGTTCTAATCATTGAAAGTTAGAGAGTGTCAGTCCTCTTGTAGTTATGTCGGCATTGTGCCGTTTGAATTTAATTCCATTGCAATTTCTGTGTTTCATCGTCAATAAGGAGCGTCAAGGTATACAGTAAACCTGACGTAAAGCATCGGAAACTAAAACTGGGCTCACAGGTGAGGTTCAATTCATAGAGAGTTAGAGTGTCAGTCCTCTTGTAATTAAGTCGGCATTGTGCCTTTGGAATTTAATGCCGATGCAATTTCAGTGTTTCATCGTCAATAAGAAGGTGCAAGGAATACAGTAAACCTGAAGTGAAGCATCGGAATCTAATACTGGACTAACAGGAGAGGTTCAAATCATAGGGACTTAGAGTGTAAGTTCTCTTGTACTTAAGTCGGCATTGTGCCTTTTGAATTTAATTCCGATGCAATATCTGTGTTTCATCGTCAGTAAGAAGGTGCAAGGTATACAGTAAACCTGAAGTGAAGCATCGGATTTTAAAACTGCACACACAGGAAAGGATCAAATCATAGAAAGTGAGAGTGTCAGTCCACTTGTACTTAAGTCGGCATTGTGCCTTTTTTTATTAAATTCCGATGCAATTTCTGTGTTTCATCGTCAATTAGAAGGTGCAAGGTATACAGTATCCTTGAAGTGAGGCATCAAACTCTAAAACTGGACTCACAGGAGAGGTTCAAATCATAGTAAGTAGAGTGTCAGTCCTCTTTTACCTAAGTCGGCATTGTGCCTTTTGTATTAAATTCGGATTCAATTTCTGTGTTTCATCGTCAATAAGAAGGTCCAAGGGATACAGTATACCTGTAGTGAAGGATCGTAATCTAAAACTGGACTCACCGGAGAGGTTCAAATCATAGAAAGTGAGAGTGCCAGTCCACTTGTACTTAAGTCGGCATTGTGCCTTTTGTATTAAATTCGGATGCAATTTCTGTGTTTCATCGTCAATAAGAAGGTCCAAGGGATACAGTAAACCTGGAGTAAAGCATCGGAATCTAAAACTGGACTCACAGGAGAGGTTTAAATCATAGAAAGTGAGAGTGTTTGTCCTCTTGTACTTAAGTCGGCATTGTGCCTTTTGTATTAAATTCGGTTGCAATTTCTAAGTTTCATCGTCAACAAGAAGGTGCATGGTATACAGTAAACCTGAAGTGAAGCATCGGAATCTAAAACTGGACTCACAGGACAGTTTCAAATCATAGAAATTTAGAATGTCAGTCGTACTTAAGTCGGCATTATGCCTTTTGAATTTAATTCCGATGAAATATCTGTGTTTCATCGTCAATAAGAAGGTGCAAGGTATACAGTAAACCTGAAGTGAAGCATTGGAATCTAAAACTGGACTCACAGGAGAGGTTTAAATCATAGAAAGTTAGAGTGTCAGTCCTCTTGTACTTAAGTCGGCATTGTGCATTTTGTATTAAATTCGGAAGCAATTTCTGTGTTTCATCGTCCATAAGAAGCTCCAAGGAATACAGTAAACCTGAAGTGAAGCATCGGAATCTAAACCTGGACTTACAGGAGAGGTTCTAATCATAAAAAGTTAGAGAGTGTCAGTCCTCTTGTAGTTATGTCGGCATTATGCCGTTTGAATTTAATTCCAATGCAATTTCTGTGTTTCATCGTCAATAAGGAGGTGCAAGGTATACAGTAAACCTGAAGTGAAGCATCGGAAACTAAAACTGGACTCACAGGTGAGGTTCAGTTCATAGAGAGTTAGAGTGTCAGTCCTCTTGTAATTAAGCCGGCATCGTGCCTTTTGAATTTAATGCCGATGCAATTTCTGTGTTTCATCGTCAATAAGAAGGTGCAAGGAATACAGTAAACCTGAAGTGAAGCATCGGAATCTAATACTGGACTCACAGGAGAGGTTCAAATCATAGGGACTTATAGTGTAAGTTCTCTTGTACTTAAGTCGGCATTGTCCTTTTTGAATTTAATTCCTATGCAATTTCTGTGTTTCATCGTCAGTAAGAAGGTGCAAGGTATACAGTAAACTTGAAGTGAAGCATCGGATTTTAAAACTGGACACACAGGCGAGGTTCAAATCATAGAAAGTGAAAGTGTCAGTCCACTTGTACTTAAGTCGGCATTGTGCCTTTTTTATTAAATTCCGATGCAATTTCTGTGTTTCATCGTCAATAAGAAGGTGCAAGGTATACAGTAACCTTGAAGTGAAGCATCAAAATCTAAAACTGGTTTCACAGGAGAGGTTCAAATCATAGAAAGTGAGAGTGTCAGTCCTCTTTTATTTAAGTCGGCATTGTGCCTTTAGTATTAAATTGGGATTCAATTTCTGTGTTTCATCGTCAATAAGAAGGTCCAAGGGATACAGTATACCTGTAGTGAAGGATCGTAATCCAAATCTGGACTCACAGGGGAGGTTCAAATCATAGAAAGTGAGAGTGTCAGTCCACTTGTACTTAAGTCGGCATTGTGCGTTTTGTATTAAATTCGGATGCAATTTCTGTGTTTCATCGTCAATAAGAAGGTCCAAGGAATACAGTAAACCTGGAGTAAAGCATCGGAATCTATAACTGGACTCACAGGAGAGGTTCATATAATAGAAAGTGAGAGTGTCAGTCCTCTAGTACTTAAGTCGGCGTTGTGCCTTTTATATTAAATTCGGTTGCAATTTCTGTGTTTCATCGTCAACAAGAAGGGGCATGGTATACAGTAAACCTGAAGTGAAACATCGGAATTTAGAACTGCACTCACAGGAGAGGTTCAAATCATAGACAGTGAGAGTGTCAGTCCTCTTGTACTTAAGTCGGCATTGTGCCTTTTGTATTAAATTCGGATGCAATTTCTGTGTTTCATCGTCAATAAGAAGGTCCAAGGGATACAGTAAACCTGAAGTGAAGCATCGGAATCTAACACTAGACTCACGGGAGAGGTTCAAATAATAGAAATTTCGAGTGTCAGTCGTCTTGTACTTAAGTCGGCAAATTTGCCTTTTGAATTTAATTCCGATGCAATTTCTGTGTTTCATCGTCAATAAGAAGGTGCAAGGAATACAGTAAACCTGAAGTGAAGCATTGGAATCCAAAACTGGACTCACAGGAGAGGTTCAAATCATAGAAAGTTAGAGTGTCAGTCCCCTTGTACATAAGTCGGCATTGTGCATTTTGTATTAAATTCGGATGCAATTTCTGTGTTTCATTGTCAATAAGAAGGTCCAAGGGATACAGTAAACCTGAAGTGAAGCATCGGAATCTAAAACTGGACTTACAGGAGAGGTTCTAATCATAGAAAGTTAGAGAGTGTCAGTCCTCTTGTAGTTATGTCGGCATTGTGCCGTTTGAATTTAATTCCAATGCAATATCTGTGTTTCATCGTCAACAAGAAGGTGCAAGGTATACAGTAAACCTGAAGTGATGCGTCAGAAACTAAAACTGGACTCACAGGAGAGGTTCAAATCATAGAAAGTTAGAGTGTCAGTCCTCTAGTACATAAGTCGGCATTGTGCATTTTGTATTAAATTCGGATGTAATTTCTGTGTTCCATCGTCAATAAGAAGGTCCAAGGGATACAGTAAACCTGAAGTGAAGCATCGGAATCTAAAACTGGACTCGCAGGAGAGGATCAAATCATAGAAAATTAGAGTGTCAGTCCTCTTGTACTTAAGTCGGTATTGTGCCTTTTGTATTAAATCCGGATGCAATTTCTGTGTTTCATCGTCAATAAGGAGGTCCAAGGGATACAGTAAACCTGAAGTAAAGCATCGGAATCTAAAACTGGACTCACAGGAGAGGTTCAAATCATAGAGAGTTAGAGTGTCAGTCCTCTTGTAATTAAGTCGGCATTGTGCCTTTTGAATTTAATACCGATGCAATTTCTGTGTTTCATCGTCAGTAACAAGGTGCAAAGTATACAGTAAACCTGAAGTGAAGCATCGGAATCTAAAACTGGACACACAGGACAGGTTCAAATCTTAGAGAGTTAGAGTGTCAGTCCTCTTGTAATTAAGTCGGCATTGTGCCTTTTGAATTTAATTCCGATGCAATTTCTGTGTTTCATCGCCAATAAGAAGGTCCAAGGGATACAGTAAACCTGAAGTGAAGCATCGGAATCTAAAACTGGACTCACAGGAGCGGTTCAAATCATAGAAAGTGAGAGTGTCAGTCCTCTTTTACCTAAGTCGGCATTGTGAATTTTGTATTAAATTCGGATGCAATTTCTGTGTTTCATCGTCAATAAGAAGGTCCAAGGGATACAGTAAACCTGAAGTGAAGCGTCGGAAACTAAAACTGGACTCACAGGAGAGGTTCAAATCATAGAAAGTTAGAGTGTCAGTCCTCTAGTACTTAAGTCGGCATTGTGCATTTTGTATTAAATTCGGATGTAATTTCTGTGTTTCATCGTCAATAAGAAGGTCCAAGGGATACAGTAAACCTGAAGTGAAGCATCGGAATCTAAAACTGGACTCACAGGAGCGGTTCAAATCATAAGAAGTGAGAGTGTCAGTCCTCTTTTACCTGAGTCGGCATTGTGAATTTTGTATTAAATTCGGATGCAATTTCTGTGTTTCATCGTCAATAAGAAGGTCCAAGGGATACCGTAAACCTGAAGTGAAGCATCGGAATCTAAAACTAGACTCACAGGAGAGGTTCTAATCATAGAAATTTAGAGTGTCAGTCGTCTTGTACTTAAGTCGGCAAATTTGCCTTTTGAATTTAATTCCGATGCAATTTCTGTGTTTCATCGTCAATAAGAAAGTGCAAGGTATACAGTAAACCAGAAGTGAAGCATCGGAATCTAAAACTGGACTCACAGGAGAGGTTCAAATCATAGGGACTTAGAGTGTAAGTTCTCTTGTACTTAAGTCGGCATTGTGCCTTTTGAATTTCATTCCGATGCAATTTCTGTGTTTCATCGTCAGTAAGAAGGTGCAAGGTATACAGTAAACCTGAAGTGAAGCATCGGATTTTAAAACTGGACACACAGGAGAGGATCAAATCATAGAAAGTGAGAGTGTCAGTCCACTTGTACTTAAGTCGGCATTGTGCCTTTTTTATTAAATTATGATGCAATTTCTGTGTTTCATCGTCAATAAGAAGGTGCAAGGTATACAGTAACCTTGAAGTGAAGCATCAAAATCTAAAAGTGGACTCACAGGAGAGGTTCAAATCATAGAAAGTAAGAGTGTCAGTTCTCTTTTACTTAAGTCGGCATTGTGCCTTTTGTATTAAATTCGGATTCAATTTCTGTGTTTCATCGTCAATAAGAAGGTCCAAGGGATACAGTATACCTGTAGTGAAAGATCGTAATTTAAAACTGGACTCACAGGAGAGGTTCAAGACATAGAAAGTGAGAGTGTCAGTCCACTTGTACTTAAGTCGGCATTGTGCCTTTTGTATTAAATTCGGATGCAATTTCTGTGTTTCATCGTCAATAAGAAGGTGCAAGGGGTATAGTAAACCTGGAGCAAAGCATCGGAATCTAAAACTGGACTCACAGGTAAGATTCAATTCATAGAGAGTTAGAGTGTCAGTCCTCCTGTAATTAAGTCGGCATTGTGCCTTTTGAATTTAATGCCGATGCAATTTCTGTGTTTCATCGTCAATAAGAAGGTGCAAAGAATACAGTAAACCTGAAGTGAAGCATCGGAATCTAAAACTGGACTCACAGGAGAGGTTGAAATCATAGGGACTTAGAGTGTAAGTTCTCTTGTACTTAAGTCGGCATGTGCCTTTTGAATTTAATTCCGATGCAATTTCTGTGTTTCATCGTTAGTATGAAGGTGCAAGGTATACAGTAAAACTGAAGTGAAGCATCGGATTTTAAAACTGGACACACAGGAGAGGTTCAAATCATAGAAAGTGAGAGTGTCTGTCCACTTGTACTTAAGTCGGCATTGTGCCTTTTTTTATAAAATTCCGATGAAATTTCTGTGTTTCATCGTCAATAAGAAGGTGCAAGGTATACAGTAACCTTGAAGTGAAGCATCAAAATCTAAAACTGGACTCACAGGAGAGGTTCAAATCATAGAAAGTGAGAGTGTCAGTCCTATTTTATTTAAGTCGGCATTGTGCCTTTTGTATTAAATTCGGGTTCAATTTCTGTGTTTCATCGTCAATAAGAAGGTCCAAGTGATACAGTATACCTGTAGTGAAGGATCGTAATCCAAAACTGGGCTCGAAGGAGAGGTTCAAATCATAGAAAGTGAGAGTGTCAGTCCACTTGTACTTAAGTCGGCCTTGTGCCTTTTGAATTAAATTCGGATGCAATTTCTGTGTTTCATCGTCAATAAGAAGGTCCAAGGGATACAGTAAACCTGGAGTAAAGCATCGGAATCTAAAACTGGACTCACAGGAGAGGTTCAAATAATAGAAAGTGAGAGTGTCAGTCCTCTTGTACTTAAGTCGGCATTGTGCCTTTTATATTAAATTCGGTTGCAATTTCTGTGTTTCATCGTCAACAAGAAGGTGCATGGTATACAGTAAACCTGAAGTGAAACATCGGAATTTAAAACTGGACTCACAGGAGAGGTTCAAATTATAGAAAGTTAGAGTGTCAGTCCTCTTGTACTTAAGTCGGCATTGTGACTTTTGTATTAAATTCGGATGCAATTTCTGTGTTTCATCGTCAATAAGATGGTCCAAGGGATACAGTAACCCTGATGTGAAGCATCGGAATCTAAAACTGGACTCACAGGAGAGGTTCAAATCATAGAAATTTAGAGTGTCAGTCGTCTTGTACTTAAGTCGGCACTATGCCTTTTGAATTTAATTCCGATGCAATTTCTGAGTTTCATCGTCAATAAGTAGGTGCAAGGTATTCTGTAAATCTGAGGTGAAGCATCGGAATCTAAAACTGCACTCACAGGAGAGGTTCAAATCATAGAAAATGAGAGTGTCAGTCCTCTTGTACTTAAGTCGGCATTGTGCCTTTTATATTAATTTCGGATGTAATTTCTGTGTTTCATCGTCAATAAGAAGGTCCAAGGGATATGGTAAACCTGAAGTGAAGCATCGGAATCTAAAACTGGACTCACAGGATAGGTTCAAATCATAGAATGTTAGATTGTCAGTCCTTTTGTACTTAAGTCGCCATTGTGCCTTTTGAATTTAATGCCGATGCAATTTCTTTGTTTCATCGTCAATAAGAAGGTGCAAGGTATACAGTAAACCTGAAGTGAAGCATCGGAATCTAAAACTGGACTCACAGGACAGGTTCAAATCACAGGGACTTAGAGTGTAAGTTCTCTTGTACTTAAGTCGGCTTGTGCCTTTTGAATTTCATTCCGATGCAATTTCTGGGTTTCATCGTCAGTAAGAAGGTGCAAGGTATACAGTAAACCTGAAGTGAAGCATCGGATTTTAAAACTGGACACACAGGAGAGGATCAAATCATAGAAAGTGAGAGTGTCAGTCCACTTGTACTTAAGTCGGCATTGTGCCTTTTGTATTAAATTCGGATTCAATTTCTGTGTTTCATCGTCAATAAGAAGGACCAAGAGATACAGTATACCTGTAGTGAAGGATCGTAATCTAAAACTGGACTCACAGGAGAGGTTCAAGTCATAGAAAGTGAGAGTGTCAGTCCTCTTGTACTTATGTCGGCATTGTGCCTTTTGTATTAAATTCGGATGCAATTTCTGTGTTTCATCGTCAATAAGAAGGTCCAAGGGGTACAGTAAACCTGGAGCAAAGCATCGGAATCTAAAACAGGACTCACAGGTAAGGTTCAATTCATAGAGAGTTAGAGTGTCAGTCCTCCTGTAATTAAGTCGGCATTGTGCCTTTTGAATTTAATGCCGATGCAATTTCTGTGTTTCATCGTCAATAAGAAGGTGCAAAGAATACAGTAAACCTGAAGTGAAGCATCGGAATCTAAAACTGGACTCACAGGAGAGGTTGAAATCATAGGGACTTAGAGTGTAAGTTCTCTTGTACTTAAGTCGGCATGTGCCTTTTGAATTTAATTCCGATGCAATTTCTGTGTTTCATCGTCAATAAGAAGGTGCAAGGTATACAGTAAACCTGAAGTGAAGCATTGGAATCTAAAACAGGACTCACAGGAGAGGTTCAAATCATAGAAAGTTAGAGTGTCAGTCCTCTTGTACTTAAGTCGGCATTGTGCATTTTGTATTAAATTCGGATGCAATTTCTATGTTTCATCGTCAATAAGAAGGTCCAAGGGATACAGTAAACCTGAAGTGAAGCATCGGAATCTAAAACTGGACTCACAGGAGCGGTTCAAATCATAGAAAGTGAGAGTGTCAGTCATCTTTTACCTAAGTCGGCATTGTGAATTTTGTATTAAATTCGGATGCAATTTCTGAGTTTCATCGTCAATAAGAAGGTGCAAGGTGTTCTGTAAACCTGAGGTGAAGCATCGGAATCTAAAACTGGACTCACTGGAGAGGTTCAAATCATAGAAAATGAGAGTGTCAGTCCTCTTGTACTTAAGTCGGCATTGTGCCTTTTATATTAATTTCGGATGTAATTTCTGTGTTTCATCGTCAATAAGAAGGTCCAAGGAATATAGTAAACCTGAAGTGAAGCATCGGAATCTAAAACTGGACTCACAGGAGAGGTTCAAATCATAGAAAGTTAGATTGTCAGTCCTTTTGTACTTAAGTCGGCATTGTGCCTTTTGAATTTAATGCCGATGCAATTTCTTTGTTTCATCGTCAATAAGAAGGTGCAAGGTATACAGTAACCCTGAAGTGAAGCATCGGAATCTAAAACTGGACTCACAGGAGAGGTTCAAATCATAGGGACTTAGAGTGTAAGTTCTCTTGTACTTAAGTCGACTTGTGCCTTTTGAATTTCATTCCGATGCAATTTCTGTGTTTCATCGTCAGTAAGAAGGTACAAGGTATACAGTAAACCTGAAGTGAAGCATCGGATTTTAAAACTGGACACACAGGAGAGGATCAAATCATAGAAAGTGAAAGTGTCAGTCCTCTTTTATTTAAGTCATCATTGTGCCTTTTGTATTAAATTCGGGTTCAATTTCTGTGTTTCATCGTCAATAAGAAGGTCCAAGGGATACAGTATACCTGTAGTGAAGGATCGTAATCCAATACTGGACTCGCAGGAGAGGTTCAAATCATAGAAAGTGAGAGTGTCAGTCCACTTGTACTTAAGTCGTCATTGTGGCTTTTGTATTAAATTCGGATGCAATTTCTGTGTTTCATCGTCAATAAGAAGGTCCAAGGGATACAGTAAACCTGGAGTAAATCATCGGAATCTAAAACTGGACTCACAGGAGAGGTTCAATTAATAGAAAGTGAGAGTGTCAGTCCTCTTGTACTTAAGTCGGCATTGTGCCTTTTATATTAAATTGGGTTGCAATTTCTATGTTTCATCGTCAACAAGAAGGTGCATGGTATACAGTAAACCTGAAGTGAAACATCGGAATTTAAAACTGGACTCACAGGAGAGGTTCAAATCATAGAAAGTTAGAGTGTCACTCCTCTTGTACTTAAGTCGGCATTGTGCCTATTGTATTAAATTCGGATACAATTTCCGTGTTTCATCGTCAATAAGAAGGTCCAAGGGATACAGTAAACCTGAAGTGAAGCATCGGAATCTAAAACTGGACTCGCAGGATAGGTTCAAATCATAGAAAGTTAGAGTGCCAGTCCTCTTGTACTTAAGTCGGCATTGTGCCATTTGTATTTAATTCTGATGCAGTTTCTGTGTTTCATCGTCAATAAGAAGGTCCAAGGTATACAGTAAACCTGAAGTGAACCATCGGAATCTAAAACTGGACTCACAGGAGAGATTCAAATCATAGAAAGTGAGAGTGTCAGTCCTCTTGTACTTAAGTCAGCATTGTGCCTTTTGTATTAAATTCTGATGCAATTTCTGTATGTCATTGTCAATAAGAAGGTCCAAGGGATACAGTAAACCTGAAGTGAAGCATCAGAAGCTAAAACTGGACTCACAGGAGAGGTTCTAATCATAGAAAGCGAGAGTGTCAGTCCTCTTGTACTTAAGTCGGCATTGTGCCTTTTGTATTAAATTCGGTTGCAATATCTGTGTTTCATCGTCAACAAGATAGTGCATGGTATACAGTAAACATGAAGTGAAACATCGGAATCTAAAACTGGACTCACAGGAGAGGTTGTAATCATAGAAAGTTAGAGAGTGTCAGTCCTCTTGTACTTAAGTCGGCATTGTGCCGTTTGTTTTTACTTCCGATGCAGTTTCTGTGTTTCATCGTCAATAAGAAAGTGCAAGGTATACAGTAAACCTGAAGTGAAGCTTTGGAATCTAAAACTGGACTCACAGGAGAGGTTCAAATCATAGAGAGTTAGAGTGTCAGTCCTCTTGTACTTAAGTCGGTATTCTGCATTTTGTATTAAATTCGGATGCAATTTCTGTGTTTCATCGTCAATAAGAAGGTCCAAGGGATACAGTAAACCTGAAGTGAAGCATCGGAATCTAAAACTGGACTCACAGGAGAGGTTCAAATCATAGGGACTTCGAGTGTAAGTTCTCTTGTACTTAAGTCGGCTTGTGCCTTTTGAATTTCATTCCGATGCAATTTCTGTGTTTCATCGTCAGTAAGAAGGTGCAAGGTATACAGTAAAAATGAAGTGAAGCATCGGATTTTAAAACTGGACACACAGGAGAGGATCAAATCATAGAAAGTGAGAGTGTCAGTCCACTTGTACTTAAGTCGGCATTGTGCCTTTTTTATTAAATTATGATGCAATATCTGTGTTTCATCGTCAATAAGAAAGTGCAAGGTATACAGTACCCTTGAAGTGAAGCATCAAAATCTAAAACTGGACTCACAGGAGAGGTTCAAATCATAGAAAGTGAGAGTGTCAGTTCTCTTTTACTTAAGTCGGCATTGTGCCTGTTGTATTAAATTCGGATTCAATTTCTGTGTTTCATCGTCAATAAGAAGGTCCGAGGGATACAGTATACCTGTAGTGAAGGATCGTAATCTAAAACTGGACTCACAGGAGAGGTTCAAATCATTGAAAGTGAGAGTGTCAGTTCTCTTTTACTTAAGTCGGCATTGTGCCTCTTGTATTAAATTCGGATTCAATTTCTGTGTTTCATCGTCAATAAGAAGGTCCGAGGGATACAGTATACCTGTAGTGAAGCATCAAAATCTAAAACTGGTTTCACAGGAGAGGTTCAAATCATAGAAAGTGAGAGTGTCTGTCCACTTGTACTTAAGTCGGCATTGTGCCTTTTTTATAAAATTCCGATGCATTTTCTGTGTTTCATCGTCAATAAGAAGGTGCAAGGTATACAGTAACCTTGAAGTGAGCATCAAAATCTAAAACTGGACTCACAGGAGAGGTTCAAATCATAGAAAGTGAGAGTGTCAGTCCTCTTTTATTTAAGTCGTCATTGTGCCTTTTGTATTAAATTCGGGTTCAATTTCTGTGTTTCATCGTCAATAAGAAGGTCCAAGGGATACAGTATACCTGTAGTGAAGGATCGTAATCCAATACTGGACTCGCAGGAGAGGTTCAAATCATAGAAAGTGAGAGTGTCAGTCCACTTGTACTTAAGTCGGCATTGTGCCTTTTGTATTAAATTCGGATGCAATTTCTGTGTTTCATCGTCAATAAGAAGGTCCAAGGGATACAGTAAACCTGGAGTAAATCATCGGAATCTAAAACTGGACTCACAGGAGAGGTTCAAATAATAGAAAGTGAGAGTGTCAGTCCTCTTGTACTTAAGTCGGCATTGTGCCTTTTATATTAAATTGGGTTGCAATTTCTATGTTTCATCGTCAACAAGAAGGTGCATGGTATACAGTAAACCTGAAGTGAAACATCGGAATTTAAAACTGGACTCACAGGAGAGGTTCAAATCATAGAAAGTTAGAGTGTCAGTCCTCTTGTACTTAAGTCGGCATTGTGCCTATTGTATTAAATTCGGATACAATTTCAGTGTTTCATCGTCAATAAGAAGGTCCAAGGGATACAGTAAACCTGAAGTGAAGCATCAGAAGCTAAAACTGGACTCACAGGAGAGGTTCTAATCATAGAAAGTTAGAGAGTGTCAGTCCTCTTGTACTTAAGTCGGCATTGTGCCGTTTGTTTTAAATTCCGATGCAATTACTGTGTTTCATCGTCAATACGAAGGTGCAAGGTATACAGTAAACCTGAAGTGAAACATCGGAATCTAAAACAGGACTCACAGGTGAGGTTCAAATCGTAGAGAGTTAGAGAGTCAGTCCTCTTGTAATTAAGTCGGCATTGTGCCTTTTGAATTTAATTCCGATGCCATTTCTGTGTTTCATCGTCAATAAGAAGGTGCAAGGTGTACCGTAAACCTGAAGTGAAGCTTCGGAATCTAAAACTGGACTCACAGGAGAGGTTCAAATCATAGAAAGTGATTGTATCAGTCCTCTTGTACTGAAGTCGGCATTGTGCCTTTTGTATTTAATTCCGATGTAGTTTCTGTGTTTCATCGACAATAAGGAGGTCCAAGGTATACAGTAAACCTGAAGTGAACCATCGGAATCTAAAACTGGACTCACAGGAGAGATTCAAATCATAGAAAGTGAGAGTGTCAGTCCTCTTGTACTTAAGTCAGCATTGTGCCTTTTGTATTAAATTCAGATGCAATTTCTGTATGTCATTGTCAATACGAAGGTCCAAGGGATACAGTAAACCTGAAGTGAACCATCGGAATCTAATACTGGACTCACAGGAGTGGTTCTAATCATAGAATGTGAGAGTGTCAGTTATCTTGTACTTAAGTCGGCATTGTGCCTTTTGTATTACATTCGGTTGCAATTCTGTGTTTCATCGTCAACAAGATAGTGCATGGTATACAGTAAACATGAAGTGAAACATCGGAATCTAAAACTGGACTCACAGGAGAGGTTCAAATCATAGAGAGTTCGAGTGTCTGTCCTCTTGTAATTAAGTCGGCATTGTGCTCTTTGAATTTAATTCCGATGCAATTTCTGGGTTTCATCGTCAATAAGAAGGTGCAAGATGTACAGTAAACCAGAAGTGAAGCATCGGAATCTAAAACTGGACTCACAGGAGAGATTCAAATCATAGAAAGTGAGAGTGTCAGTCCTCTTGTACTTAAGTCAGCATTGTGCCTTTTGTATTAAATTCAGATGCAATTTCTGTATGTCATTGTCAATACGAAGGTCCAAGGGATACAGTAAACCTGAAGTGAACCATCGGAATCTAATACTGGACTCACAGGAGTGGTTCTAATCATAGAATGTGAGAGTGTCAGTTATCTTGTACTTAAGTCGGCATTGTGCCTTTTGTATTACATTCGGTTGCAATTCTGTGTTTCATCGTCAACAAGATAGTGCATGGTATACAGTAAACATGAAGTGAAACATCGGAATCTAAAACTGGACTCACAGGAGAGGTTCAAATCATAGAGAGTTCGAGTGTCTGTCCTCTTGTAATTAAGTCGGCATTGTGCTCTTTGAATTTAATTCCGATGCAATTTCTGGGTTTCATCGTCAATAAGAAGGTGCAAGATGTACAGTAAACCAGAAGTGAAGCATCGGAATCTAAAACTGGACTCACAGTAAAGGTTCAAATCATAGAAAGTGAGAGTATCTGTCCTCTTGTACTTAAGTCGGCATTGTGCCTTTTGTAATACATTCGGATACAATTTCCGTGTTTCATCGTCAATAAGAAGGTCCAAGGGATACAGTAAACTTGAAGTGAAGCATCGGAATCTAAAACTGGACTCGCAGGAGAGGTTCAAATCATAGAATGTTAGAGTGTCAGTCCTCTTGCACTTAAGTCGGCATTGTGCCTTTTGAATTTAATTCCGATGCAGTTTCTGTGTTTCATCGTCAATAAGAAGGTGCAAGGTATACAGTAAACCAGAAGTGAAGCATTGGAATCTAAAACTGGACTCACAGGAGAGGTTCAAATCATAGAAAGTTCGAGTCTCAGTCCTCTTGTACTTAAGTCGGTATTGTGCATTTTGTATTAAATTCGGATGCAATTTCTGTGTTTCATCGTCAATAAGAAGGTCCAAGGGATACAGTAAACCTGAAGTGAAGCATCGGAATCTAAAACTGGACTCACAGGAGAGGTTGTAATCATAGCAAGTTAGAGAGTGTCAGTCCTCTTGTAATTAAGTCGGCATTGTGCCTTTTGAATTTAATTCCGATGCTATTTCTGTGTTTCATCGTCAATAAGAAGGTGCAAGGTGTACAGTATACCTGAATTGAAGCTTCGGAATCTAAAACTGGACTCACAGGAGAGGTTCAAATCATAGAAAGTGATAGTATCAGTCCTCTTGTACTTAAGTCGGCATTGTGCCTATTGTATTAAATTCGGATACAATTTCCGTGTTTCATCGTCAATAAGAAGGTCCAAGGGATATAGTAAACCTGAAGTGAAGCATCGGAATCTAAAACTGGACTCGCAGGAGAGGTTCAAATCATAGAAACTTAGAGTGCCAGTCCTCTTGTACTTAAGTCGGCATTGTGCCTTTTGTATTTAATTCCGATGCAGTTTCTGTGTTTCGTCGTCAATAAGAAGGTCCAAGGTATACAGTAAACCTGAAGTGAACCATCGGAATCTAAAACTGGACTCACAGGAGAGATTCAAATCATAGAAAGTGAGAGTGTCAGTCCTCTTGTACTTAAGTCAGCATTGTGCCTTTTGTATTAAATTCGGATGCAATTTCTGTGTGTCATCGTCAATAAGAAGGTCCAAGGGATACAGTAAACCTGAAGTGAAGCATCGGAATCTAAAACTGGACTCGCAGGAGAGGTTCAAATCATAGAAAGTTAGAGTGCCAGTCCTCTTGTACTTAAGTCGGCATTGTGCTTTTTGTATTTAATTCCGATGCAGTTTCTGTGTTTCATCGACAATAAGGAGGTCCAAGGTATACAGTAAACCTGAAGTGAACCATCGGAATCTAAAACTGGACTCACAGGAGAGATTCAAATCATAGAAAGTGAGAGTGTCAGTCCTCTTGTACTTAAGTCAGCATTGTGCCTTTTGTATTAAATTCGGATGCAATTTCTGTGTTTCATCGTCAATAAGAAGGTCCAAGGGATACAGTAAACCTGAAGTGAAGCATCAGAATCGAAAACTGGACTCACAGGAGAGTTTCAAATCATTGAAAGTTAGAGTGTCAGTATTCTTGTACATAAGTCGGTATTGTGCCTTTTGTATTTATATCGGATGCACTTTCTGTGTTTCATCGTCAATAAGAAGGTCCAAGGGATACAGTAAACCTGAAGTGAACCATCGGAATCTAAAACTGGACTCACAGGAGAGGTTCTAATCATAGAAAGCGAGAGTGTCAGTCCTCTTGTACTTAAGTCGGCATTGTGCCTTTTGTATTAAATTCGGTTGCAATATCTGTGTTTCATCGTCAACAAGATAGTGCATGGTATACAGTAATCATGAAGTGAAACATCGGAATCTAAAACTGGACTCACAGGAGAGGTTCAAATCATAGAGAGTTCGAGTGTCTGTCCTCTTGTAATTAAGTCGGCATTGTGCTCTTTGAATTTAATTCCGATGCAATTTCTGTGTTTCATCGTCAATAAGAAGGTGCAAGGTGTACAGTAAACCAGAAGTGAAGCATCGGAATCTAAAACTGGACTCACAGTAAAGGTTCAAATCATAGAAAGTGAGAGTATCAGTCCTCTTGTACTTAAGTCGGCATTGTGCATTTTGTATTAAATTCGGATGCAATTTCTGTGTTTCTTCGTCAATAAGAACGTCCAAGGGATACAGTAAACCTGAAGTGAAGCATCGGAAGCTAAAAGTGGACTCAGAGGAGAGGTTCTAATCATAGAAAGTTAGAGAGTGTCTGTCCTCTTGTACTTAAGCCGGCATTGTGCCAATTTGTTTTTAATTCCGATGCAATTTCTGTGTTTCATTGTCAATAAGAAGGTGCAAGGTATACAGTAAACCTGAAGTGAAGCATCGGAATATAAAACTGGACTCACAGGTGAGGTTCAAATCATAGAGAGTAAGAGAGTCTGTCCTCTTGTAATTAAGTCGGCATTGTACCTTTTGAATTTAATTCCGATGCAATTTCTGTGTTTCATCGTCAATAAGAAGGTGCAAGGTGTACAGTAAACCAGAAGTGAAGCATCGGAATCTAAAACTGGACTCACAGGAAAGATTCAATTCATAGAAAGTGAGAGTGTCAGTCCTCTTGTACTTAAGTCGGCATTGTGCTTTTGTATTAAATTCGGATGCAATTTCTGTGTTTCATCGTCAATAAGAAGGTCCAAGGGATACAGTAAACCGGAAGTGAGGCATCGGAATCTAAAACCGGACTCATAGGAGAAGTTCAAATCAAAGAATAATAGAGTGTCAGTCCTCTTGTACTTAAGTCGGCATTGTGCCTTTTGTATTAAATTCGGATGTGATTTCTGTGTTTCATCGTCAGTAAGAAGGTCCAAGGGATACAGTAAATCTGAAGAGAAGCGTCGGAATCTAAAACTGGACTCACAGGAGAGGTTCAAATCATTGAAAGTTAAAGTGTCAGTCCTCTTGTACTGACGTCTTCATTGTGCCTTTTGTATTAAATTCGTAAGCAATTTCCGTGTTTCATCGTCAATAAGAAAGTCCAAGGGATACAGTAAAACTGAAGTGAAGCATCGGAATCTGAAACAGGACTCACAGGAGAGGTTCAAATCATAGAAAGTTAGGGTGTCAGTCCTCTAGCCCTTAAGTCGGCATTGTGCCTTTTGTATTAAATTTGAATGTAATTTCTGTGTTTCACCGTCAATAAGAAGGTACAAGGGATACATAATACCTGAAGTGAAGCATCGGAATCTAAAACTGCACTCACAGGACAGGTTCAAATCATAGAAAGGGAGAGTGTCAGTCCTCATGTACTTAAGTCGGCAATGTGCCTTTTGTATTAAATTCGGATGCAACATCTGTGTTTCATCGTCAATAAGAAGGTGTAAGGTATACTGTAAACCTGAGGTGAAGCATCGAAATCTAGAACTGGACTCACAGGAGAGGCTCAAATCATAGAAAGTTAGAGTGTCAGTCCTCTTGTACTTAAGTCGGCATTGTGCCTTTTGTATTAATGTCGGATGTAATTTCAGTGTTTCATCGTCAATAAGAAGGTCCAAGGGATACAGTAAGCCTGAAGTGAAGCAGCAGAATCTAAAACTGGACTCACAGGAGAGGTTCAATACATAGAAAGTTAGATTGTCAGTCCTTTTGTACTTAAGTCGGCATTGTGCATTTTGAGTTTAATGCCGATGCAATTTCTGTGTTTCATCGTCAATAAGAAGGTGCAAGGTATACAGTAACCGTTAAGTGAAGCATCTGAATCCAAAACTGGACTCAAAGGAGAGGTAGAAAGTGAGAGTGTCAGTCCTCTTGTACTTAAGTCGGCATTGTGACTTTTGTATTAAATTCGGATGCAATTCTGTGTTTCATCGTCAATAGGAAGGTGCAAGGAATACAGTAAACTTGAAGTGAAGCATCGGAATCTAAAACTGGACTCACAGGAGAGGTTCAATTCAAAGAAAGTGAGAGTGTCAGTTCTCTTGTACTTAAGTCGGCATTGTGCATTTGTATTAAATTGGGATGCAATTTCTGTGTTTCTTAGTCAATTAGAAGGTGCAAGGTATACAGTAAACCAGAAGTGAAGCATCGGAATCTAAAACTGGACTCACAGGAGAGGTTCAAATCATAGAATGAGAGAGTGTCAGTCCTCTTTTCTTAAGCCGGCATTGTGCCTTTTGAGTTAAATTCCAATGCAATTTCTGTGTTTCATCGTCAATAAGAAGAACCAAGGTATACAGTAAACCTGAAGTGAAGCATAGGAATCTAAACCTGGATTCACAGTAGAGGTTCAAATCATAGAAAGTTAGAGTGTCAGTCCTCTTACACTTAAGGCGGCATTGTGCCTTTTGAATTTAACTCCGATGCAATTTCTGTGCGTCTTCGTCAATAAGAAGGTCCATGGTATACAGTAAACCTGAAGTGTAACATCGGCATCTAAAACTGGACTCACAGGAGAGGTTCAAATCATAGAAACTTAGAGTGTCACTCCTCTTGTACGTAAGTCGGCATTGTGGCTTTTGAATTTAATTCCGATGCAATTCCTATGTTTCTTCATCAATAAGACGGTCCAAGGTATACAATAAACCTGAAGAGAAGCATCGGAATCTAAAACTCGACTCACAGGAGAGGTTCAAATCATAGAAAGTGAGAGTGTCAGTCCTCTTTTACTTAAGTCGGCATTGTGCATTTTGTTTTAAATTCGGATGCAATTTCTGTGTTTCATCGTCAACAAGAAGGTCCAAGGTATACAGTAAACCTGAAGTGAAACATCGGAATCTAAAACTGGACTCACAGGAGAGGTTCAAATCATAGAGAGTTGGAGTGTCAGTCTTCTTGTACTTAGGTCGGCATTGTGCCTTTTGAATTTAATTCAGATGCAATTTTTTGTGTTTCATCGTCAATAAAAAGGTCCAAGGGATACAGTAAACCTGAAGTGAAGCATCAGAAGCTAAAACTGGACTCACAGGAGAGGTTCTAATCATAGAAAGTTAGAGAGCGTCAGTCCTCTTGTACTTAAGTCGGCATTGTGCCGTTTGTTTTAAATTCCGATGCAATTTCTGTGTTTCATCGTCAATAAGAAGGTGCAACGTATACAGTAAACCTGAAGTGAAGCATCGGAAACTAAAACTGGACTCACAGGTGAGGTTCAAATCGTAGAGAGTTAGAGCGTCAGTCCTCTTGTAATTAAGTCGGCATTGTGCTTTTTGAATTTAATTCCGATGCAATTTCTGTGTTTCATCGTCAATAGGAAGGTGCAAGGTGTACAGTAAACCTGAAGTGAAGCTTCGGAATCTAAAACTGGACTCACAGGAGAGGTTCAAATCATAGAAAGTGATAGTATCAGTACTCTTGTACTTAAGTCGGCAATGTGCCTATTGTATTAAATTCGCATACAATTTCCGTGTTTCATCGTCAATAAGAAGGTCCCAGGGATACAGTAAACCTGAAGTGAAGCATCGGAATCTAAAACTGGACTCGCAGGAGAGGTTCAAATCATAGAAAGTGAGAGTGTCAGTCCTCTTTTACTTAAGTCGGCATTGTGCATTTTGTTTTAAATTCGGATGCAATTTCTGTGTTTCATCGTCAACAAGAAGGTCCAAGGTATACAGTAAACCTGAAGTGAAACATCGGAATCTAAAACTGGACTCACAGGAGAAGTTCAAACATAGAGAGTTAGAATGTCAGACCTCTTGTACTTAAGTCGGCATTGTGCCTTTTGTATTAAATTCAGATGCAATTTCAGTGTTTCATCGTCAATAAGAAGGTCCAAGGGATACAGAAAACCTGAAGTGAAACATCGCAATCTAAAACTGGACTCACAGATGAAATTTAAATCATAGAAAGTTAGAGTGTCAGTCCTCTTGTACTTAAGTTTGCATTGTGCCTTTTGAATTTAATTCCGATGCAATTCTGTGTTTCGTCGTCAATAAGAAGGTGAAAGGTATACAGTAAACCTGAAGTGAAGCATAGGAATCTGAAACTGGACTCACAGGAGAGGTTCAAATCATAGAGAGTTAGAGTGTCAGTCCTCTTGTACTTAAGTCGGCATTGTGCCTTTTGAATTTAATTCCGATGCAATTTCTGTGTTTCATCGTCAATATGATGGTGCAACGTATACAGTAAACCTGAAGTGTAGCAACGGAATATAAAACTGGACTCTCAGGAGAGATTCAAACATAGAGAGTTATAGTGTCATTCCTCTTGTACTTAAGTCGGCATTGTGCTCTTTGAATTTAATTCCGATGCAATTTCTGTGTTTCATCGTCAATAAGAAGGTGCAAGGTGTACAGTAAACCAGAAGTGAAGCATCGGAATCTAAAACTGGACTCACAGTAAAGGTTCAAATCATAGAAAGTGAGAGTATCAGTCCTCTTGTACTTAAGTCGGCATTGTGCATTTTGTATTAAATTCGGATGCAATTTCTGTGTTTCTTCGTCAATAAGAAGGTCCAAGGGATACAGTAAACCTGAAGAGAAGCATCGGAAGCTAAAAGTGGACTCAGAGGAGAGGTTCTAATCATAGAAAGTTAGAGAGTGTCAGTCCTCTTGTACTTAAGTCGGCATTGTGCCGTATGTTTTTAATTCCGATGCAATTTCTGTGTTTCATTGTCAATAAGAAGGTGCAAGGTATACAGTAAACCTGAAGTGAAGCATCGGAATATAAAACTGGACTCACAGGTGAGGTTCAAATCATAGAGAGTAAGAGAGTCTGTCCTCTTGTAATTAAGTCGGCATTGTACCTTTTGAATTTAATTCCGATGCAATTTCTGTGCTTCATCGTCAATAAGAAGGTGCAAGGTGTACAGTAAACCAGAAGGGAAGCATCGGAATCTAAAACTGGACTCACAGGAAAGATTCAATTCATAGAAAGTGAGAGTGTCAGTCCTCTTGTACTTAAGTCGGCATTGTGCTTTTGTATTAAATTCGTATGCAATTTCCGTGTTTCATCGTCAATAAGAAAGTCCAATGGATACAGTAAAACTGAAGTGAAGCATCGGAATCTGAAACAGGACTCACAGGAGAGGTTCAAATCATAGAAAGTTAGGGTGTCAGTCCTCTAGCCCTTAAGTCGGCATTGTGCCTTTTGTATTAAATTCGAATGTAATTTCTGTGTTTCACCGTCAATAAGAAGGTACAAGGGATACATAAAACCTGAAGTGAAGCATCGGAATCTAAAACTGGACTCACAGGACAGTTTCAAATCATAGAAAGGGAGAGTGTCAGTCCTCATGTACTTAAGTCGGCAATGTGCCTTTTGTATTAAATTCGGATGCAATTTCTGTGTTTCATCGTCAATAAGAAGGTGTAAGGTATACTGTAAACCTGAGGTAAAGCATCGAAATCTAGAACTGGACTCACAGGAGAGGCTCAAATCATAGAAAGTTAGAGTGTCAGTCCTCTTGTACTTAAGTCGGCATTGTGCCTTTAGTATTAATGTCGGATGTAATTTCAGTGTTTCATCGTCAATAAGAAGGTGCAATGTATACAGTAACCGTTAAGTGAAGCATCGGAATCTAAAACTGGACTCACAGGACAGGTTCAAATCATAGAAAGTGAGAGTGTCAGTTCTCTTTTACTTAAGTCGGCATTGTGCCTGTTGTATTAAATTCGGATTCAATTTCTGTGTTTCATCGTCAATAAGAAGGTCCGAGGGATACAGTATACCTGTAGTGAAGGATCGTAATCTAAAACTGGACTCACAGGAGAGGTTCAAATCATTGAAAGTGAGAGTGTCAGTTCTCTTTTACTTAAGTCGGCATTGTGCCTCTTGTATTAAATTCGGATTCAATTTCTGTGTTTCATCGTCAATAAGAAGGTCCGAGGGATACAGTATACCTGTAGTGAAGCATCAAAATCTAAAACTGGTTTCACAGGAGAGGTTCAAATCATAGAAAGTGAGAGTGTCTGTCCACTTGTACTTAAGTCGGCATTGTGCCTTTTTTATAAAATTCCGATGCATTTTCTGTGTTTCATCGTCAATAAGAAGGTGCAAGGTATACAGTAACCTTGAAGTGAGCATCAAAATCTAAAACTGGACTCACAGGAGAGGTTCAAATCATAGAAAGTGAGAGTGTCAGTCCTCTTTTATTTAAGTCGTCATTGTGCCTTTTGTATTAAATTCGGGTTCAATTTCTGTGTTTCATCGTCAATAAGAAGGTCCAAGGGATACAGTATACCTGTAGTGAAGGATCGTAATCCAATACTGGACTCGCAGGAGAGGTTCAAATCATAGAAAGTGAGAGTGTCAGTCCACTTGTACTTAAGTCGGCATTGTGCCTTTTGTATTAAATTCGGATGCAATTTCTGTGTTTCATCGTCAATAAGAAGGTCCAAGGGATACAGTAAACCTGGAGTAAATCATCGGAATCTAAAACTGGACTCACAGGAGAGGTTCAAATAATAGAAAGTGAGAGTGTCAGTCCTCTTGTACTTAAGTCGGCATTGTGCCTTTTATATTAAATTGGGTTGCAATTTCTATGTTTCATCGTCAACAAGAAGGTGCATGGTATACAGTAAACCTGAAGTGAAACATCGGAATTTAAAACTGGACTCACAGGAGAGGTTCAAATCATAGAAAGTTAGAGTGTCAGTCCTCTTGTACTTAAGTCGGCATTGTGCCTATTGTATTAAATTCGGATACAATTTCAGTGTTTCATCGTCAATAAGAAGGTCCAAGGGATACAGTAAACCTGAAGTGAAGCATCAGAAGCTAAAACTGGACTCACAGGAGAGGTTCTAATCATAGAAAGTTAGAGAGTGTCAGTCCTCTTGTACTTAAGTCGGCATTGTGCCGTTTGTTTTAAATTCCGATGCAATTACTGTGTTTCATCGTCAATACGAAGGTGCAAGGTATACAGTAAACCTGAAGTGAAGCATCGGAATCTAAAACAGGACTCACAGGTGAGGTTCAAATCGTAGAGAGTTAGAGAGTCAGTCCTCTTGTAATTAAGTCGGCATTGTGCCTTTTGAATTTAATTCCGATGCCATTTCTGTGTTTCATCGTCAATAAGAAGGTGCAAGGTGTACCGTAAACCTGAAGTGAAGCTTCGGAATCTAAAACTGGACTCACAGGAGAGGTTCAAATCATAGAAAGTGATTGTATCAGTCCTCTTGTACTGAAGTCGGCATTGTGCCTTTTGTATTTAATTCCGATGTAGTTTCTGTGTTTCATCGACAATAAGGAGGTCCAAGGTATACAGTAAACCTGAAGTGAACCATCGGAATCTAAAACTAGACTCACAGGAGAGATTCAAATCATAGAAAGTGAGAGTGTCAGTCCTCTTGTACTTAAGTCAGCATTGTGCCTTTTGTATTAAATTCAGATGCAATTTCTGTATGTCATTGTCAATACGAAGGTCCAAGGGATACAGTAAACCTGAAGTGAACCATCGGAATCTAATACTGGACTCACAGGAGTGGTTCTAATCATAGAATGTGAGAGTGTCAGTTATCTTGTACTTAAGTCGGCATTGTGCCTTTTGTATTACATTCGGTTGCAATTCTGTGTTTCATCGTCAACAAGATAGTGCATGGTATACAGTAAACATGAAGTGAAACATCGGAATCTAAAACTGGACTCACAGGAGAGGTTCAAATCATAGAGAGTTCGAGTGTCTGTCCTCTTGTAATTAAGTCGGCATTGTGCTCTTTGAATTTAATTCCGATGCAATTTCTGGGTTTCATCGTCAATAAGAAGGTGCAAGATGTACAGTAAACCAGAAGTGAAGCATCGGAATCTAAAACTGGACTCACAGGAGAGATTCAAATCATAGAAAGTGAGAGTGTCAGTCCTCTTGTACTTAAGTCAGCATTGTGCCTTTTGTATTAAATTCAGATGCAATTTCTGTATGTCATTGTCAATACGAAGGTCCAAGGGATACAGTAAACCTGAAGTGAACCATCGGAATCTAATACTGGACTCACAGGAGTGGTTCTAATCATAGAATGTGAGAGTGTCAGTTATCTTGTACTTAAGTCGGCATTGTGCCTTTTGTATTACATTCGGTTGCAATTCTGTGTTTCATCGTCAACAAGATAGTGCATGGTATACAGTAAACATGAAGTGAAACATCGGAATCTAAAACTGGACTCACAGGAGAGGTTCAAATCATAGAGAGTTCGAGTGTCTGTCCTCTTGTAATTAAGTCGGCATTGTGCTCTTTGAATTTAATTCCGATGCAATTTCTGGGTTTCATCGTCAATAAGAAGGTGCAAGATGTACAGTAAACCAGAAGTGAAGCATCGGAATCTAAAACTGGACTCACAGTAAAGGTTCAAATCATAGAAAGTGAGAGTATCTGTCCTCTTGTACTTAAGTCGGCATTGTGCCTTTTGTAATACATTCGGATACAATTTCCGTGTTTCATCGTCAATAAGAAGGTCCAAGGGATACAGTAAACTTGAAGTGAAGCATCGGAATCTAAAACTGGACTCGCAGGAGAGGTTCAAATCATAGAATGTTAGAGTGTCAGTCCTCTTGCACTTAAGTCGGCATTGTGCCTTTTGAATTTAATTCCGATGCAGTTTCTGTGTTTCATCGTCAATAAGAAGGTGCAAGGTATACAGTAAACCAGAAGTGAAGCATTGGAATCTAAAACTGGACTCACAGGAGAGGTTCAAATCATAGAAAGTTCGAGTCTCAGTCCTCTTGTACTTAAGTCGGTATTGTGCATTTTGTATTAAATTCGGATGCAATTTCTGTGTTTCATCGTCAATAAGAAGGTCCAAGGGATACAGTAAACCTGAAGTGAAGCATCGGAATCTAAAACTGGACTCACAGGAGAGGTTGTAATCATAGCAAGTTAGAGAGTGTCAGTCCTCTTGTAATTAAGTCGGCATTGTGCCTTTTGAATTTAATTCCGATGCTATTTCTGTGTTTCATCGTCAATAAGAAGGTGCAAGGTGTACAGTATACCTGAATTGAAGCTTCGGAATCTAAAACTGGACTCACAGGAGAGGTTCAAATCATAGAAAGTGATAGTATCAGTCCTCTTGTACTTAAGTCGGCATTGTGCCTATTGTATTAAATTCGGATACAATTTCCGTGTTTCATCGTCAATAAGAAGGTCCAAGGGATATAGTAAACCTGAAGTGAAGCATCGGAATCTAAAACTGGACTCGCAGGAGAGGTTCAAATCATAGAAACTTAGAGTGCCAGTCCTCTTGTACTTAAGTCGGCATTGTGCCTTTTGTATTTAATTCCGATGCAGTTTCTGTGTTTCATCGTCAATAAGAAGGTCCAAGGTATACAGTAAACCTGAAGTGAACCATCGGAATCTAAAACTGGACTCACAGGAGAGATTCAAATCATAGAAAGTGAGAGTGTCAGTCCTCTTGTACTTAAGTCAGCATTGTGCCTTTTGTATTAAATTCGGATGCAATTTCTGTGTGTCATCGTCAATAAGAAGGTCCAAGGGATACAGTAAACCTGAAGTGAAGCATCGGAATCTAAAACTGGACTCGCAGGAGAGGTTCAAATCATAGAAAGTTAGAGTGCCAGTCCTCTTGTACTTAAGTCGGCATTGTGCTTTTTGTATTTAATTCCGATGCAGTTTCTGTGTTTCATCGACAATAAGGAGGTCCAAGGTATACAGTAAACCTGAAGTGAACCATCGGAATCTAAAACTGGACTCACAGGAGAGATTCAAATCATAGAAAGTGAGAGTGTCAGTCCTCTTGTACTTAAGTCAGCATTGTGCCTTTTGTATTAAATTCGGATGCAATTTCTGTGTTTCATCGTCAATAAGAAGGTCCAAGGGATACAGTAAACCTGAAGTGAAGCATCAGAATCGAAAACTGGACTCACAGGAGAGTTTCAAATCATTGAAAGTTAGAGTGTCAGTATTCTTGTACATAAGTCGGTATTGTGCCTTTTGTATTTATATCGGATGCACTTTCTGTGTTTCATCGTCAATAAGAAGGTCCAAGGGATACAGTAAACCTGAAGTGAACCATCGGAATCTAAAACTGGACTCACAGGAGAGGTTCTAATCATAGAAAGCGAGAGTGTCAGTCCTCTTGTACTTAAGTCGGCATTGTGCCTTTTGTATTAAATTCGGTTGCAATATCTGTGTTTCATCGTCAACAAGATAGTGCATGGTATACAGTAATCATGAAGTGAAACATCGGAATCTAAAACTGGACTCACAGGAGAGGTTCAAATCATAGAGAGTTCGAGTGTCTGTCCTCTTGTAATTAAGTCGGCATTGTGCTCTTTGAATTTAATTCCGATGCAATTTCTGTGTTTCATCGTCAATAAGAAGGTGCAAGGTGTACAGTAAACCAGAAGTGAAGCATCGGAATCTAAAACTGGACTCACAGTAAAGGTTCAAATCATAGAAAGTGAGAGTATCAGTCCTCTTGTACTTAAGTCGGCATTGTGCATTTTGTATTAAATTCGGATGCAATTTCTGTGTTTCTTCGTCAATAAGAACGTCCAAGGGATACAGTAAACCTGAAGTGAAGCATCGGAAGCTAAAAGTGGACTCAGAGGAGAGGTTCTAATCATAGAAAGTTAGAGAGTGTCTGTCCTCTTGTACTTAAGCCGGCATTGTGCCAATTTGTTTTTAATTCCGATGCAATTTCTGTGTTTCATTGTCAATAAGAAGGTGCAAGGTATACAGTAAACCTGAAGTGAAGCATCGGAATATAAAACTGGACTCACAGGTGAGGTTCAAATCATAGAGAGTAAGAGAGTCTGTCCTCTTGTAATTAAGTCGGCATTGTACCTTTTGAATTTAATTCCGATGCAATTTCTGTGTTTCATCGTCAATAAGAAGGTGCAAGGTGTACAGTAAACCAGAAGTGAAGCATCGGAATCTAAAACTGGACTCACAGGAAAGATTCAATTCATAGAAAGTGAGAGTGTCAGTCCTCTTGTACTTAAGTCGGCATTGTGCTTTTGTATTAAATTCGGATGCAATTTCTGTGTTTCATCGTCAATAAGAAGGTCCAAGGGATACAGTAAACCGGAAGTGAGGCATCGGAATCTAAAACCGGACTCATAGGAGAAGTTCAAATCAAAGAATAATAGAGTGTCAGTCCTCTTGTACTTAAGTCGGCATTGTGCCTTTTGTATTAAATTCGGATGTGATTTCTGTGTTTCATCGTCAGTAAGAAGGTCCAAGGGATACAGTAAATCTGAAGAGAAGCGTCGGAATCTAAAACTGGACTCACAGGAGAGGTTCAAATCATTGAAAGTTAAAGTGTCAGTCCTCTTGTACTGACGTCTTCATTGTGCCTTTTGTATTAAATTCGTAAGCAATTTCCGTGTTTCATCGTCAATAAGAAAGTCCAAGGGATACAGTAAAACTGAAGTGAAGCATCGGAATCTGAAACAGGACTCACAGGAGAGGTTCAAATCATAGAAAGTTAGGGTGTCAGTCCTCTAGCCCTTAAGTCGGCATTGTGCCTTTTGTATTAAATTTGAATGTAATTTCTGTGTTTCACCGTCAATAAGAAGGTACAAGGGATACATAATACCTGAAGTGAAGCATCGGAATCTAAAACTGCACTCACAGGACAGGTTCAAATCATAGAAAGGGAGAGTGTCAGTCCTCATGTACTTAAGTCGGCAATGTGCCTTTTGTATTAAATTCGGATGCAACATCTGTGTTTCATCGTCAATAAGAAGGTGTAAGGTATACTGTAAACCTGAGGTGAAGCATCGAAATCTAGAACTGGACTCACAGGAGAGGCTCAAATCATAGAAAGTTAGAGTGTCAGTCCTCTTGTACTTAAGTCGGCATTGTGCCTTTTGTATTAATGTCGGATGTAATTTCAGTGTTTCATCGTCAATAAGAAGGTCCAAGGGATACAGTAAGCCTGAAGTGAAGCAGCAGAATCTAAAACTGGACTCACAGGAGAGGTTCAATACATAGAAAGTTAGATTGTCAGTCCTTTTGTACTTAAGTCGGCATTGTGCATTTTGAGTTTAATGCCGATGCAATTTCTGTGTTTCATCGTCAATAAGAAGGTGCAAGGTATACAGTAACCGTTAAGTGAAGCATCTGAATCCAAAACTGGACTCAAAGGAGAGGTAGAAAGTGAGAGTGTCAGTCCTCTTGTACTTAAGTCGGCATTGTGACTTTTGTATTAAATTCGGATGCAATTCTGTGTTTCATCGTCAATAGGAAGGTGCAAGGAATACAGTAAACTTGAAGTGAAGCATCGGAATCTAAAACTGGACTCACAGGAGAGGTTCAATTCAAAGAAAGTGAGAGTGTCAGTTCTCTTGTACTTAAGTCGGCATTGTGCATTTGTATTAAATTGGGATGCAATTTCTGTGTTTCTTAGTCAATTAGAAGGTGCAAGGTATACAGTAAACCAGAAGTGAAGCATCGGAATCTAAAACTGGACTCACAGGAGAGGTTCAAATCATAGAATGAGAGAGTGTCAGTCCTCTTTTCTTAAGCCGGCATTGTGCCTTTTGAGTTAAATTCCAATGCAATTTCTGTGTTTCATCGTCAATAAGAAGAACCAAGGTATACAGTAAACCTGAAGTGAAGCATAGGAATCTAAACCTGGATTCACAGTAGAGGTTCAAATCATAGAAAGTTAGAGTGTCAGTCCTCTTACACTTAAGGCGGCATTGTGCCTTTTGAATTTAACTCCGATGCAATTTCTGTGCGTCTTCGTCAATAAGAAGGTCCATGGTATACAGTAAACCTGAAGTGTAACATCGGCATCTAAAACTGGACTCACAGGAGAGGTTCAAATCATAGAAACTTAGAGTGTCACTCCTCTTGTACGTAAGTCGGCATTGTGGCTTTTGAATTTAATTCCGATGCAATTCCTATGTTTCTTCATCAATAAGACGGTCCAAGGTATACAATAAACCTGAAGAGAAGCATCGGAATCTAAAACTCGACTCACAGGAGAGGTTCAAATCATAGAAAGTGAGAGTGTCAGTCCTCTTTTACTTAAGTCGGCATTGTGCATTTTGTTTTAAATTCGGATGCAATTTCTGTGTTTCATCGTCAACAAGAAGGTCCAAGGTATACAGTAAACCTGAAGTGAAACATCGGAATCTAAAACTGGACTCACAGGAGAGGTTCAAATCATAGAGAGTTGGAGTGTCAGTCTTCTTGTACTTAGGTCGGCATTGTGCCTTTTGAATTTAATTCAGATGCAATTTTTTGTGTTTCATCGTCAATAAAAAGGTCCAAGGGATACAGTAAACCTGAAGTGAAGCATCAGAAGCTAAAACTGGACTCACAGGAGAGGTTCTAATCATAGAAAGTTAGAGAGCGTCAGTCCTCTTGTACTTAAGTCGGCATTGTGCCGTTTGTTTTAAATTCCGATGCAATTTCTGTGTTTCATCGTCAATAAGAAGGTGCAACGTATACAGTAAACCTGAAGTGAAGCATCGGAAACTAAAACTGGACTCACAGGTGAGGTTCAAATCGTAGAGAGTTAGAGAGTCAGTCCTCTTGTAATTAAGTCGGCATTGTGCTTTTTGAATTTAATTCCGATGCAATTTCTGTGTTTCATCGTCAATAGGAAGGTGCAAGGTGTACAGTAAACCTGAAGTGAAGCTTCGGAATCTAAAACTGGACTCACAGGAGAGGTTCAAATCATAGAAAGTGATAGTATCAGTACTCTTGTACTTAAGTCGGCAATGTGCCTATTGTATTAAATTCGCATACAATTTCCGTGTTTCATCGTCAATAAGAAGGTCCCAGGGATACAGTAAACCTGAAGTGAAGCATCGGAATCTAAAACTGGACTCGCAGGAGAGGTTCAAATCATAGAAAGTGAGAGTGTCAGTCCTCTTTTACTTAAGTCGGCATTGTGCATTTTGTTTTAAATTCGGATGCAATTTCTGTGTTTCATCGTCAACAAGAAGGTCCAAGGTATACAGTAAACCTGAAGTGAAACATCGGAATCTAAAACTGGACTCACAGGAGAAGTTCAAACATAGAGAGTTAGAATGTCAGACCTCTTGTACTTAAGTCGGCATTGTGCCTTTTGTATTAAATTCAGATGCAATTTCAGTGTTTCATCGTCAATAAGAAGGTCCAAGGGATACAGAAAACCTGAAGTGAAACATCGCAATCTAAAACTGGACTCACAGATGAAATTCAAATCATAGAAAGTTAGAGTGTCAGTCCTCTTGTACTTAAGTTTGCATTGTGCCTTTTGAATTTAATTCCGATGCAATTCTGTGTTTCGTCGTCAATAAGAAGGTGAAAGGTATACAGTAAACCTGAAGTGAAGCATAGGAATCTGAAACTGGACTCACAGGAGAGGTTCAAATCATAGAGAGTTAGAGTGTCAGTCCTCTTGTACTTAAGTCGGCATTGTGCCTTTTGAATTTAATTCCGATGCAATTTCTGTGTTTCATCGTCAATATGATGGTGCAACGTATACAGTAAACCTGAAGTGTAGCAACGGAATATAAAACTGGACTCTCAGGAGAGATTCAAACATAGAGAGTTAGAGTGTCATTCCTCTTGTACTTAAGTCGGCATTGTGCTCTTTGAATTTAATTCCGATGCAATTTCTGTGTTTCATCGTCAATAAGAAGGTGCAAGGTGTACAGTAAACCAGAAGTGAAGCATCGGAATCTAAAACTGGACTCACAGTAAAGGTTCAAATCATAGAAAGTGAGAGTATCAGTCCTCTTGTACTTAAGTCGGCATTGTGCATTTTGTATTAAATTCGGATGCAATTTCTGTGTTTCTTCGTCAATAAGAAGGTCCAAGGGATACAGTAAACCTGAAGAGAAGCATCGGAAGCTAAAAGTGGACTCAGAGGAGAGGTTCTAATCATAGAAAGTTAGAGAGTGTCAGTCCTCTTGTACTTAAGTCGGCATTGTGCCGTATGTTTTTAATTCCGATGCAATTTCTGTGTTTCATTGTCAATAAGAAGGTGCAAGGTATACAGTAAACCTGAAGTGAAGCATCGGAATATAAAACTGGACTCACAGGTGAGGTTCAAATCATAGAGAGTAAGAGAGTCTGTCCTCTTGTAATTAAGTCGGCATTGTACCTTTTGAATTTAATTCCGATGCAATTTCTGTGCTTCATCGTCAATAAGAAGGTGCAAGGTGTACAGTAAACCAGAAGGGAAGCATCGGAATCTAAAACTGGACTCACAGGAAAGATTCAATTCATAGAAAGTGAGAGTGTCAGTCCTCTTGTACTTAAGTCGGCATTGTGCTTTTGTATTAAATTCGTATGCAAATTCCGTGTTTCATCGTCAATAAGAAAGTCCAATGGATACAGTAAAACTGAAGTGAAGCATCGGAATCTGAAACAGGACTCACAGGAGAGGTTCAAATCATAGAAAGTTAGGGTGTCAGTCCTCTAGCCCTTAAGTCGGCATTGTGCCTTTTGTATTAAATTCGAATGTAATTTCTGTGTTTCACCGTCAATAAGAAGGTACAAGGGATACATAAAACCTGAAGTGAAGCATCGGAATCTAAAACTGGACTCACAGGACAGTTTCAAATCATAGAAAGGGAGAGTGTCAGTCCTCATGTACTTAAGTCGGCAATGTGCCTTTTGTATTAAATTCGGATGCAATTTCTGTGTTTCATCGTCAATAAGAAGGTGTAAGGTATACTGTAAACCTGAGGTAAAGCATCGAAATCTAGAACTGGACTCACAGGAGAGGCTCAAATCATAGAAAGTTAGAGTGTCAGTCCTCTTGTACTTAAGTCGGCATTGTGCCTTTAGTATTAATGTCGGATGTAATTTCAGTGTTTCATCGTCAATAAGAAGGTGCAATGTATACAGTAACCGTTAAGTGAAGCATCGGAATCTAAAACTGGACTCACAGGACAGGTTCAAATCATAGAAAGGGAGGGTGTCAGTCCTCTTTTACTTAAGTCAGCATTGTGCATTTAGTATTAAATTGGGATTCAATTTCGGTGTTTCATCTTCAATAAGAAGGTCCAAGGGATACAGTAAACATGAAGTGAAGCATCGGAATATAAAACTGGAATCACAGAAGAGGTTCAAATCATAGAAAGTTAGAGTGTCAGTTCACTTGTACTTAGGCCGGCATTGTGCCTTTTGTATTACATTCGGATGCAATTTCTGTGTTTCATCGTCAATAAGAAGGTCCAAGGGATACGGTAAACCTGATTTGAAGCTTTGGAATCTAAAACTGGACTCAAAGGAGAGGTAGAAAGTGAGAGTGTCAGTCCTCTTGTACTTAAGTCGGCATTGTGACTTTTGTACTAAATTCGGATGCAATTCTGTGTTTCATCGTCCATAGGAAGGTGCAAGGTATACAGTAAACTTGAAGTGAAGCATCGGAATCTAAAACTGGACTCACAGGAGAGGTTCAAATCATAGAATGAGAGAGTGACAGTCCTCTTTTACTTAAGCCGGCATTGTGCCTTTTGAGTTTAATTCCAATGCAATTTCTGTGTTTCATCGTCAATAAGAAGAACCAAGGGATACAGTAAACCTGAAGTGAAGCATAGGAATCTAAACCTGGATTCACAGTAGAGGTTCAAATCATAGAAAGTTAGAGTGTCAGTCCTCTTACACTTAAGGCGGCATTGTGCCTTTTGAATTTAACTCCGATGCAATTTCTGTGCGTCTTCGTCAATAAGAAGGTCCATGGTATACAGTAAACCTGAAGTGTAACATCGGCATCTAAAACTGGATTCACAGGAGAGGTTCAAATCATAGAAACTTAGAGTGTCACTCCTCTTGTACGTAAGTCGGCATTGTGGCTTTTGAATTTAATTCCGATGCAATTCCTATGTTTCTTCATCAATAAGACGGTCCAAGGTATACAATAAACCTGAAGAGAAGCATCGGAATCTAAAACTCGACTCACAGGAGAGGTTCAAATCATAGAAAGTGAGAGTGTCAGTCCTCTTTTACTTAAGTCGGCATTGTGCATTTTGTTTTAAATTCGGATGCAATTTCTGTGTTTCATCGTCAACACGAAGGTCCAAGGTATACAGTAAACCTGAAGTGAAACATCGGAATCCAAAACTGGACTCACAGGAGAGGTTCAAATCATAGAGAGTTAGAGTGTCAGTCCTCTTGTACTTAGGTCGGCATTGTGCCTTTTGAATTTAATTCAGATGCAATTTTTTGTGTTTCATCGTCAATAAGAAGGTGCAAAGGATACAGTATACCTGAAGAGAGCATCGTAATCTTCAACTAGACTCACAGGAGGGGTTCAAAACATAGAAAGAGGGAGTGTCAGTCCTCTTTTACTTATGTCGGCATTGTGCTTTTTGTATGAAATTCGGATGCAATTTCTGTGTTTCATCGTCAATAAGAAAGACTAAGAGATACAGTAAACCTATAGTGAAGCATCGCAATCTAAAACTGGACTCACTGGAGAGATTCAAATCATAGAAAGTTAGCGTGTCAGTCCTCTTGTACTTAAGTCGGCATTGTGACTTTTGTATTAAATTCGTATGCAATTTCTGTGTTTCATCGTCAATAAGAAGGTCCAAGGGATCCAGTAAACCTGAAGTGAAGCATCGGAATCCAAAACTGGACTCACAGGAGAATTTCAAATAATAGAAAGTTAGAGTGTCAGTCCTCTTGTACCTAAGTCGGCATTGTGCCTTTTGAATTTAATTCCGAAGCAATTTCTGTGTTTCATCGTTAATAACAAGGTGCAAGGTATACAGTAAACCAGAAGTGCAGCATCGGAATCTAAAACTGGACTCACAGGAGAGGTTCAAATCATAGAGAGTTAGAGTGTCAGTCCTCTTGTACTTATGTCAGCATTGTGCCTTTTGTATCAAATTCCGATGCAATATCTATGTTTCATCGTCAATAAGAAGGTGCAAGGGATACAGTAAACCTGAAGTGAAGCATCGGAATCTAAAACTCGACTCACAGGAGAGGTTCAAATCATGGAAAGAGAGAGTGTCAGTCCTCTTTTACTTAAGTCAGCATTGTGCCTTT
The DNA here is from genome assembly GCF_023864345.2 of Schistocerca serialis cubense. Lineage (NCBI taxonomy): Eukaryota > Metazoa > Arthropoda > Insecta > Orthoptera > Acrididae > Schistocerca > Schistocerca serialis. Next base: position 4,049,033 of record NW_026048462.1, read on the forward strand.
TGTAATAAATTCGGATGCAATTTCTGTGTTTCATCGTCATTAAGAAGGTCCAAGGGATACAGTAAACCTGAAGTGAAGCATCGGAACCTAAAACAGGACCCACAGGAGTGGTTCAAATCATAGAAAGTTAGAGTGTCAGTCCTCTTGTACTTATGTCAGCATTGTGCCTTTTGTATCAAATTCCGATGCAATATCTATGTTTCATCGTCAATAAGAAGGTCCAAGGGATACAGTAAACCTGAAGTGAAGCACCGGAATCTAAAACTGGACTCACAGGAGAGGTTCAAATCAAAGCAGGGGAGAGTGTCAGTCCTCTTGTACTTAACTTGGCACTGTGCATTTTGTATTATATTCGGATGCAATTTCTGTGTTTCATCTTCAAAAAGAAGGTGCAAGGGTTACAGTAAACCTGAAGTGAAGCATCGGAATCTAAAACTGGACCCACAGGTGCGGTTCAAATCATAGAAAGTGAGAGTGTCAGTCCTCTTGTACTTAAGTCGACATTGTGCCTTTTGTATTAAATTCGGATGCAATTTCAGTGTTTCATCGTCAATAAGAAGGTCCAAGGGATACAGAAACCCTGAAGTGAAACATCGCAATCTAAAACTGGACTCACAGATGAAATTCAAATCATAGAAAGTTAGAGTGTCAGTCCTCTTGTACTTAAGATTGCATTGTGCCTTTTGAATTTAATTCCGAAGCAATTCTGTGTTTCATCGTCAATAAGAAGGTGAAAGGTATACAGTAAACCTGAAGTGAAGCATAGGAATCTGAAACTGGACTCACAGGAGAGGTTCAAATCATAGAGAGTTAGAGTGTCAGTCCTCTTGTACTTAAGTCGGCATTGTGCCTTTTGAATTTAATTCCGATGCAATTTCTGTGTTTCATCGTCAATATGATGGTGCAACGTATACAGTAAACCTGAAGTGTAGCAACGGAATATAAAACTGGACTCTCAGGAGAGATTCAAACATAGAGAGTTAGAGTGTCATTCCCCTTGTACTTAAGTCGGCATTGTGCCTTTTGAATTTAATTCCGATGCAATATCTGTGTTTCATCGTCAATAAGAGGGGGCAAGGAATACAGTAAACCTGAAGTGAAGCTTGGGAATCTAATACTGGACTCACAGGAGAGGTTAAAATCATAGAAAGGGAGAGTGTCAGTCCTCATTTACTTATGGCGGCATTGTGCCTTTTGTATAAAGTTCCGATGCAATTTCTGTATTTCATTGTCAATAAGAAGGTCCAAGGGATACAGTAAACCTGAAGTGAAACATCGGAATCTAAAACTTGTCTCACAGGAGAGGTTCTAATCACAGAAAGTTCGAGTGTCAGTCCTTATGTACTTAACTCTGCATCGTGGCTTTTGAATTTAATTCTGATGCAATTTCTGTGTTTCATCGTCAATAAGAAGGTGCAAGGTATACAGTAAACCTGAAGTGAAGCATCGGAATCTGAAACTGGACTCACAGGAGAGGTTCAAATCATAGATAGTTAGTGCGTCAGTCCTCTTGTACTTAAGTCGGCATTGTGCCTTTTCGAATTTAATTCCGATGCAATTTCTGTGTTTCATCGTCAATAAGAAGGTGCAAGATATACAGTAAACCTGAAGTGAAGCATCGGAATCTAAAACTGGACTCACAGGAGAGGTTCAAATCATAGAAAGAGAGAGTGTCAGTCCTCTCTTACGGAAGTCGGCGTTGTCCCTTTGTATTAAATTCGGATGTAATTTCTGTTTCATCGTCAATAAGAAGGTCCAAGGGATACTGTAAACGCGAAGTGAAGCATCGGAATCTGAAACTGGCCTCACAGGAGAGGTTCAAATCATAGAAAGGGAGAGTGTCAGTCCTCTTGTACTTAAGTCGGCATTGTGCCTTTTGTATTAAATTCGGATGCAATTTCTGTGTTTCATCGTCAATAAGAATGTCCAAGGGATACAGTAAACCTGAAGTGAAGGATCGGAATCTAAAACTGGACTCACAGGAGAATTTCAAATCATTGAAAGAGAGACTGTCAGTCCTCTTTTACTTATGTCGGCATTGTGCCTTTTGTATTATATTCAGATGCTATTTCTGTGTTTCATCGTCAATAAGAAGGTGTAAGGAAAACAGTAAACCTGAAGTGACCCATTGGTATCTAAAACTGGAGTCACCGGTGAGGTTCAAATCATAGAAAGAGAGAGTGTTAGTCCTCTTTTACTTATGTCGGCAATGTACCTTTTGTATTAAATTCGGATGCAATTTTGCATTTCATTGTCAATAAGAAGGTCCAAGGGATACAGTAAACCTGAAGTAAAGCATCGGAATCTAAAACTGGAGTCACTGGAGTGGTTCAAATCTTAGAAAGTTAGAGTGTCAGTCCTCTTGTACTTAAGTCGGCATTGTGCATTTCGAATTTAATTTCGATCCAATTTCTGTGTTTCTTCGTCAATAAGAAGGTTCAAGGTATACAGTAAACCTAAAGTGAAACATCGGAATCTAAAACTGGACTCACAGGAGAGGTTCAAATCATAGAGAGTTAGAGTGTCAGTCCTCTTGTACTTAGGTCGGCATTGTGCCTTTTGAATTTAATTCAGATGCAATATTTTGTGTTTCATCGTCAATAAGAAGGTGCAAAGGATACAGTATACCTGAAGAGAGCATCGGAATCTTAAACTAGGCTCACAGGAGGGGTTCAAAACATAGAAAGAGGAAGTGTCAGTCCTCTTTGACTTATGTCGGCATTGTGCCTTTTGTATGAAATTCGGATGCAATTTCTGTGTTTCATCGTCAATAAGAAAGTCTAAGGGATACAGTAAACCTATAGTGAAGCATCGCAATCTAAAACTGGACTCACAGGAGAGGTTCAAATCATAGAAAGTTAGCGTGTCAGTCCTCTTGTACTTAAGTCAGCATTGTGCTTTTTGTATTAAATTCGTATGCAATTTCTGTGTTTCATCGTCAATAAGAAGGTCCAAGGGATCCAGTAAACCTGAAGTGAAGCATCGGAAACCAAAACTGGACTCACAGGAGAATTTCAAATAATAGAAAGTTAGAGTGTCAGTCCTCTTGTACCTAAGTCGGCATTGTGTCTTTTGAATTTAATTCCGAAGCAATTTCTGTGTTTCATCGTCAATAACAAGGTGCAAGGTATACAGTAAACCTGAAGTGCAGCATCGGAATCTAAAACTGGACTCACAGGAGAAGTTCAAACATAGAGAGTTAGAATGTCAGACCTCTTGTACTTAAATCGGCATTGTGACTTTTGAATTTAATTCCGATGCAATTTCTGTGTTTCATCGTCAATAAGAAGGTGCAAGGGATACAGTAAACCTGAAGTGAAGCATCGGAATCTAAAACTGGACTCACAGGAGAGGTTCAAATCATGGAAAGAAAGAGTGTCAGTCCTCTTTTACTTAAGTCAGCATTGTGCCTTTTGTAATAAATTCGGATGCAATTTCTGTGTTTCATCGTCAATAAGAAGGTCCAAGGTATACAGTAAACCTGAAGTGAAGCATCGGAACCTAAAACTGGACCCACAGGAGTGGTTCAAATCATAGAAAGTTAGAGTGTCTGTCCTCTTGTACTTATGTCAGCATTGTGCCTTTTGTATCAAATTCCGATGCAATTTCTGTGTTTCATCGTCAATAAGAAGGTCCAAGGGATACAGTAAACCTGAAGTGAAGCACCGGAATCTAAAACTGGACTCACAGGAGAGGTTCAAATCAAAGCAGGGGAGAGTGTCAGTCCTCTTGTACTTAACTTGGCATTGTGCATTTTGTATTATATTCGGATGCAATTTCTGTGTTTCATCGTCAATAAGAAGGTGCAAGGGTTACAGTAAACCTGAAGTGAAGCATCGGAATCTAAAACTGGACTCACAGGAGCGGTTCAAATCATAGAAAGTGAGAGTGTCAGTCCTCTTGTACTTAAGTCGGAATTGTGCCTTTTGTATTAAATTCGGATGCATTTTCTGTGTTTCATCGTCAATAAGAAGGTCCAAGGGATACAGAAAACCTGATGTGAAGCATCGGAATCTAAAACTGGACTCACAGATGAATTTCAAATCATAGAAAGTTAGAGTGTCAGTCCTCTTGTACTTAAGTCTGCATTGTGCCTTTTGAATTTAATTCCGATGCAATTTCTGTGTTTCATCGTTAATAAGAAGGTGCAAGGTATACAGTAAACCTGAAGTGAAGCATGGAATCTGAAACTGGACTCACAGGAGAGGTTCAAATCATAGAGAGTTAAGGTGTCAGTCCTCTTGTACTTAAGTCGGCATTGTGCCTTTTGAATTTAATACCGATGCAATTTCTGTATTTCATCGTCAATAAGAAGGTGCAAGGAATACAGCAAAACCTGAAGTGACCCATTGGTATCTAAAATTGGAGTCACCGGAGAGGTTCAAATCATAGAAAGAGTGAGTGTCAGTCCTCTTTTACTTATGTCGGCATTGTACCTTTTGTATTAAATTCGGATGGAATTTTGTGTTTCATAGTCAATAAGAAGGTCCAAGGGATACAGTAAACCTGAAGTAAAGCATCGGAATCTAAAACTGGACTCAGAGGAGTGGTTCAAATCTTAGAAAGTTAGAGTGTCAGTCCTCTTGTACTTAAGTCGGCATTGTGCATTTCGAATTTAATTTCGATGCAATTTCTGTGTTTCTTCGTCAATACGATGGTGCAAGGTATACAGTAAACCTAAAGTGAAACTTCGGAATCTAAAACTGGACTTAAAGGACAGGTTGAAATCACAGAAAGTTAGAGTGTCACTCCTCTTGTACGTAAGTCGGCATTGTGGCTTTTGAATTTAATTCCGATGCAATTCCTATGTTTCTTGATCAATAAGAAGGTCCAAGGTATACAATAAACCTGAAGAGAAGCATCGGAATCTAAAACTGGACTCAAAGGAGAGGTAGAAAGTGAGAGTGTCAGTCCTCTTGTACTTAAGTCGGCATTGTGCATTTTGTTTTAAATTCGGATGCAATTTCTGTGTTTCATCGTCAATAAGAAGGTCAAAGGTATACAGTAAACCTGAAGTGAAACATCGGAATCTAAAACTGGACTCACAGGAGAGGTTCAAATCATAGAGAGTTAGAGTGTCAGTCCTCTTTTACTTAATTCGGCATGTGCCTTTTGTATTAAATTCGGATGCAATTTCTGTGTTTCATCGTCAATAAGAAGGTCCAAGGGATACAGTAAACCTGAAGTGAAGCATCGGAATCTAAAACTGGACTCAAAGGAGAGGTAGAAAGTGAGAGTGTCAGTCCTCTTGTACTTAAGTCGGCATTGTGCATTTTGTTTTAAATTCGGATGCAATTTCTGTGTTTCATCGTCAATAAGAAGGTCAAAGGTATACAGTAAACCTGAAGTGAAACATCGGAATCTAAAACTGGACTCACAGGAGAGGTTCAAATCATAGAGAGTTAGAGTGTCAGTCCTCTTGTACTTAGGTCGGCATTGTGCCTTTTGAATTTAATTCAGATGCAATTTTTTGTGTTTCATCGTCAATAAGAAGGTGCAAAGGATACAGTATACCTGAAGAGAGCATCGGAATCTTAAACTAGACTCACAGGAGGGGTTATAACATAGAAAGAGGGAGTGTCAGTCCTCTTTTACTTATGTCGGCATTGTGCCTTTTGTATGATATTCAGATGGAATTTCTGTGTTTCATCGTCAATAAGAAAGTCTAAGTGATACAGTAAACCTGAAGTGAAGCATCGGAATCCAAAACTGGACTCACAGGAGAATTTCAAATAATAGAAAGTAAGAGTGTCAGTCCTCTTGTACCTAAGTCGGCATTGTGCCTTTTGAATTTAATTCCGAAGCAATTTCTGTGTTTCATCGTCAATAACAAGGTGCAAGGTATACAGTAAACCAGAAGTGCAGCATCGGAATCTAAAACTGGACTCACAGGAGAAGTTTAAACATAGAGAGTTAGAATGTCAGACCACTTGTACTTAAATCGGCATTGTGCCTTTTGATTTTAATTCCGATGCAATTTCTGTGTTTCATTGTCAATAAGAAGGTGCAAGGGATACAGTAAACCTGAAGTGAAGCATCAGAATCTAAAACTGGACTCACAGGAGAGGTTCAAATCATGGTAAGAGAGAGTGTCAGTCCTCTTTTACTTAAGTCGGCATTGTGCCTTTTGTAATAAATTCGGATGCAATTTCTGTGTTTCATCGTCAATAAGAAGGTCCAAGGGATACAGTAAACCTGAAGTGAAGCATCGGAACCTAAAACTGGACCCACAGGAGTGGTTCAAATCATAGGAAGTTAGAGTGTCAGTCCTCTTGTACTTATGTCAGCATTGTGCCTTTTGTATCAAATTCCGATGCAATTTCTGTGTTTCATCATCAATAAGAAGGTCCAAGGGATACAGTAAACCTGAAGTGAAGCACCGGAATCTAAAACTGGACTCACAGGAGAGGTTCAAATCAAAGCAGGGGGGAGTGTCAGTCCTCTTGTACTTAACTTGGCATTGTGCATTTTGTATTATATTCGGATGCAATTTCTGTGTTTCATCGTCAATAAGAAGGTGCAAGGGTTACAGTAAACCTGAAGTGAAGCATCGGAATCTAAAACTGGACTCACAGGAGCGGTTCAAATCATAGAAAGTGAGAGTGTCAGTCCTCTTGTACTTCAGTCGGCATTGTGCCTTTTGTATTAAATTCGGATGCAATTTCTTTGCTTCATCGTCAATAAGAAGGTCCAAGGGATACAGAAAAACCGAAGTGATGCATCGGAATCTAAAACTGGACTCACAGATGAATTTCAAATCATAGAAAGTTAGAGTGTCAGTCCTCTTGTACTTAAGTCTGCATTGTGCCTTTTGAATTTAATTCCGATGCAATTTCTGTGTTTCATCGTCAATAAGAAGGTGCAAGGTATACAGTCAACCTGAAGTGAAGCACCGGAATCTGAAACTGGACTCACAGGAGAGGTTCAAATCATAGGAAGGGAGAGTGTTAGTCCTCTTGTACTTATGTCGGCATTGTGATTTTTGTATTAAATTCGGATGCAATTTCCGTGTTTCATCGTCAATAAGAAGGTCCAAGGGATACAGTAATCCTGAAGTGAAGCATCGGAATCTAAAACTGGACTCACAGGAGAATTAGAAAAAATTGAAAGTTAGAGTTAGTCCTCTTGTACTTATGTCGGCATAGTGCTTTTGAATTTATTTCCGATGCAATTTCTGTGTTTCATCGTCAATAAGATGGTGCAAGGTATACAGTAAACCTGAAGTGTAGCACCGGAATATAAAACTGGACTCTCAGGAGAGATTCAAACATAGAGAGTTAGAGTGTCATTCCTCTTGTACTTAAGTCGGCATTGTGCCTTTTGTATTAAATTCGGTTGCAATTTCTGTGTTTCATCGTCAACAAGAAGGTGCATGGTATGCAGTAAACCGGAAGTGAAACATCGGAATTTAGAACTGGACTCACAGGAGGGGTTCAAATCATAGAAAGTTAGAGTGTCATTCCTCTTGTACTTAAGTCGGCATTGTGCCTTTTGAATTTATTTCCGATGCAATTTCTGTGTTTCATCGTCAATAAGATGGTGCAAGGTATACAGTAAACCTGAAGTGTAGCAACGGAATATAAAACTGGACTCTCAGGAGAGATTCTAACATAGAGAGTTAGAGTGTCATTCCTCTTGTACTTAAGTCGGCATTGTGCCTTTTGTATTAAATTCGGTTGCAATTTCTGTGTTTCATCGTCAACAAGAAGGTGCATGGTATACAGTAAACCGGAAGTGAAACATCGGAATTTAGAACTGGACTCACAGGAGGGGTTCAAATCATAGAAAACGGGAGTGTCAGTCCTCTTGTACTTAAGTCGGCATTGTGCCTTTTGTATTAAATTCGGATGCAATTTCTGTGTTTCATCGTCAATAAGAAGGTCAAAGTGATACAGTAAACCTGAAGAGAAGCATCGGAATCTAAAACTGGACTCACAGGAGAGGTTCAAAACATAGAAATTTAGAGTGTCAGTCGTACTGAAGTCGGCATTATGCCTTTTGAATTTAATTCCGATGCAATTTCTGTGTTTCATCGTCAATAAGAAGGTGCAAGGTATACAGTAAACCTGAAGTGAAGCATTGGAATCTAAAACTGGACTCACAGGAGAGGTTCAATTCATAGAAAGTTAGAGTGTCAGTCCATTTGTACTTAAGTCGGCATTGTGCATTTTGTATTAAATTCGGAAGCCATTTCTGTGTTTCATCGTCCATAAGAAGGTCCAAGGGATACAGTAAACCTGAAGTGAAGCATCGGAATCTAAAACTGGACTCACAGGAGAATTAGAAAAAATAGAAAGTTAGAGTTAGTCCTCTGGTACTTAAGTCGGCATTGTGCTTTTGAATTTATTTCCGATGCAATTTCTGTGTTTCATCGTCAATAAGATGGTGCAAGGTATACTGTAAACCTGAAGTGTAGCAACGGAATCTAAAACTGGACTCTCAGGAGAGGTTCTAACATAGAGAGTTAGAGGGTCATTCCTCTTGTACTTAAGTCGGCATTGTGCCTTTTGAATTTAATTCCGATGCAATATCTGTGTTTCATCGTCAATAAGGAGGTGCAAGGTATACAGTAAACCTGAAGTGAAGCATGGGAATCTAATTTTGGACTCACAGGAGAGGTTCAAATCATAGAAAGAGAGAGTGTCATAGAAAGAGAGAGTGTCAGTCCTCTTTAACTTATGTCGGCATTGTGCCTTTTGTATAAAATTCCGATGCATTTTCTGTATTTCATTGTCAATAAGATGGTCCAAGGGATACAGTAAACCTGAAGTGAAGCATCGGATCCTAAAACTGGACTCACAGGAGAGGTTCCAATCATAGAAAGCGAGAGTGTCAGTCCTCTTGTACTTAAGTCGGCATTGTGCCTTTTGTATTAAATTCGGTAGCAATTTCTGTGTTTCATCGTCAACAAGATGGTGCATGGTATACAGTAAACCTGAAATGAAACATCGGAATTTAGAACTGGACTCGCAGGAGAGGTTCAAATCATAGAAAGCGAGAGTGTCAGTCCTCTTGTACTTAAGTCGGCATTGTGCCTTTTGTATTAAATTCGGTTGCAATTTCTGTGTTTCATCGTCAATAAGAAGGTGCATGGTATACAGTAAACCTGAAGTGAAACATCGGAATCTAAAACTGGACTCACAGGAGAGGTTCAAATCATAGAGAGTTAGAGTGTCAGTCCTCTTGTACTTAGGTCGGCATTGTGCCTTTTGAATTTAATTCAGATGCAATTTTTTGTGTTTCATCGTCAATAAGAAGGTGCAAAGGATACAGTATACCTGAAGAGAGCATCGGAATCTTAAACTAGACTCACAGGAGGGGTTATAACATAGAAAGAGGGAGTGTCAGTCCTCTTTTACTTATGTCGGCATTGTGCCTTTTGTATGATATTCAGATGGAATTTCTGTGTTTCATCGTCAATAAGAAAGTCTAAGTGATACAGTAAACCTGAAGTGAAGCATCGGAATCCAAAACTGGACTCACAGGAGAATTTCAAATAATAGAAAGTAAGAGTGTCAGTCCTCTTGTACCTAAGTCGGCATTGTGCCTTTTGAATTTAATTCCGAAGCAATTTCTGTGTTTCATCGTCAATAACAAGGTGCAAGGTATACAGTAAACCAGAAGTGCAGCATCGGAATCTAAAACTGGACTCACAGGAGAAGTTTAAACATAGAGAGTTAGAATGTCAGACCACTTGTACTTAAATCGGCATTGTGCCTTTTGATTTTAATTCCGATGCAATTTCTGTGTTTCATTGTCAATAAGAAGGTGCAAGGGATACAGTAAACCTGAAGTGAAGCATCAGAATCTAAAACTGGACTCACAGGAGAGGTTCAAATCATGGTAAGAGAGAGTGTCAGTCCTCTTTTACTTAAGTCGGCATTGTGCCTTTTGTAATAAATTCGGATGCAATTTCTGTGTTTCATCGTCAATAAGAAGGTCCAAGGGATACAGTAAACCTGAAGTGAAGCATCGGAACCTAAAACTGGACCCACAGGAGTGGTTCAAATCATAGGAAGTTAGAGTGTCAGTCCTCTTGTACTTATGTCAGCATTGTGCCTTTTGTATCAAATTCCGATGCAATTTCTGTGTTTCATCATCAATAAGAAGGTCCAAGGGATACAGTAAACCTGAAGTGAAGCACCGGAATCTAAAACTGGACTCACAGGAGAGGTTCAAATCAAAGCAGGGGAGAGTGTCAGTCCTCTTGTACTTAACTTGGCATTGTGCATTTTGTATTATATTCGGATGCAATTTCTGTGTTTCATCGTCAATAAGAAGGTGCAAGGGTTACAGTAAACCTGAAGTGAAGCATCGGAATCTAAAACTGGACTCACAGGAGCGGTTCAAATCATAGAAAGTGAGAGTGTCAGTCCTCTTGTACTTCAGTCGGCATTGTGCCTTTTGTATTAAATTCGGATGCAATTTCTTTGCTTCATCGTCAATAAGAAGGTCCAAGGGATACAGAAAAACCGAAGTGATGCATCGGAATCTAAAACTGGACTCACAGATGAATTTCAAATCATAGAAAGTTAGAGTGTCAGTCCTCTTGTACTTAAGTCTGCATTGTGCCTTTTGAATTTAATTCCGATGCAATTTCTGTGTTTCATCGTCAATAAGAAGGTGCAAGGTATACAGTCAACCTGAAGTGAAGCACCGGAATCTGAAACTGGACTCACAGGAGAGGTTCAAATCATAGGAAGGGAGAGTGTTAGTCCTCTTGTACTTATGTCGGCATTGTGATTTTTGTATTAAATTCGGATGCAATTTCCGTGTTTCATCGTCAATAAGAAGGTCCAAGGGATACAGTAATCCTGAAGTGAAGCATCGGAATCTAAAACTGGACTCACAGGAGAATTAGAAAAAATTGAAAGTTAGAGTTAGTCCTCTTGTACTTATGTCGGCATAGTGCTTTTGAATTTATTTCCGATGCAATTTCTGTGTTTCATCGTCAATAAGATGGTGCAAGGTATACAGTAAACCTGAAGTGTAGCACCGGAATATAAAACTGGACTCTCAGGAGAGATTCAAACATAGAGAGTTAGAGTGTCATTCCTCTTGTACTTAAGTCGGCATTGTGCCTTTTGTATTAAATTCGGTTGCAATTTCTGTGTTTCATCGTCAACAAGAAGGTGCATGGTATGCAGTAAACCGGAAGTGAAACATCGGAATTTAGAACTGGACTCACAGGAGGGGTTCAAATCATAGAAAGTTAGAGTGTCATTCCTCTTGTACTTAAGTCGGCATTGTGCCTTTTGAATTTATTTCCGATGCAATTTCTGTGTTTCATCGTCAATAAGATGGTGCAAGGTATACAGTAAACCTGAAGTGTAGCAACGGAATATAAAACTGGACTCTCAGGAGAGATTCTAACATAGAGAGTTAGAGTGTCATTCCTCTTGTACTTAAGTCGGCATTGTGCCTTTTGTATTAAATTCGGTTGCAATTTCTGTGTTTCATCGTCAACAAGAAGGTGCATGGTATACAGTAAACCGGAAGTGAAACATCGGAATTTAGAACTGGACTCACAGGAGGGGTTCAAATCATAGAAAACGGGAGTGTCAGTCCTCTTGTACTTAAGTCGGCATTGTGCCTTTTGTATTAAATTCGGATGCAATTTCTGTGTTTCATCGTCAATAAGAAGGTCAAAGTGATACAGTAAACCTGAAGAGAAGCATCGGAATCTAAAACTGGACTCACAGGAGAGGTTCAAAACATAGAAATTTAGAGTGTCAGTCGTACTGAAGTCGGCATTATGCCTTTTGAATTTAATTCCGATGCAATTTCTGTGTTTCATCGTCAATAAGAAGGTGCAAGGTATACAGTAAACCTGAAGTGAAGCATTGGAATCTAAAACTGGACTCACAGGAGAGGTTCAATTCATAGAAAGTTAGAGTGTCAGTCCATTTGTACTTAAGTCGGCATTGTGCATTTTGTATTAAATTCGGAAGCCATTTCTGTGTTTCATCGTCCATAAGAAGGTCCAAGGGATACAGTAAACCTGAAGTGAAGCATCGGAATCTAAAACTGGACTCACAGGAGAATTAGAAAAAATAGAAAGTTAGAGTTAGTCCTCTGGTACTTAAGTCGGCATTGTGCTTTTGAATTTATTTCCGATGCAATTTCTGTGTTTCATCGTCAATAAGATGGTGCAAGGTATACTGTAAACCTGAAGTGTAGCAACGGAATCTAAAACTGGACTCTCAGGAGAGGTTCTAACATAGAGAGTTAGAGGGTCATTCCTCTTGTACTTAAGTCGGCATTGTGCCTTTTGAATTTAATTCCGATGCAATATCTGTGTTTCATCGTCAATAAGGAGGTGCAAGGTATACAGTAAACCTGAAGTGAAGCATGGGAATCTAATTTTGGACTCACAGGAGAGGTTCAAATCATAGAAAGAGAGAGTGTCATAGAAAGAGAGAGTGTCAGTCCTCTTTAACTTATGTCGGCATTGTGCCTTTTGTATAAAATTCCGATGCATTTTCTGTATTTCATTGTCAATAAGATGGTCCAAGGGATACAGTAAACCTGAAGTGAAGCATCGGATCCTAAAACTGGACTCACAGGAGAGGTTCCAATCATAGAAAGCGAGAGTGTCAGTCCTCTTGTACTTAAGTCGGCATTGTGCCTTTTGTATTAAATTCGGTAGCAATTTCTGTGTTTCATCGTCAACAAGATGGTGCATGGTATACAGTAAACCTGAAATGAAACATCGGAATTTAGAACTGGACTCGCAGGAGAGGTTCAAATCATAGAAAGCGAGAGTGTCAGTCCTCTTGTACTTAAGTCGGCATTGTGCCTTTTGTATTAAATTCGGTTGCAATTTCTGTGTTTCATCGTCAATAAGAAGGTGCATGGTATACAGTAAACCTGAAGTGAAACATCGGAATTTAGAACCGGACTCACAGGAGGGGCTCAAATCATAGAAAGCGAGAGTGTCAGTCCTCTTGTACTTATGTCGGCATTGTGCCTTTTGTATTAAATTCGGATGCAATTTCTGTGTTTCATCGTCAATAAGAAGATGCAAGGTATACAGTAACCTTGAAGTGAAGGATCAAAATCTAAAACTGGTTTCACAGGAGAGGTTCAAATCATAGAAAGTGAGAGTGTCAGTCCTCTTTTACTTAAGTCGGCATTGTGCCTTTTGTATTAAATTGGGATTCAATTTCTGTGTTTCATCGTCAATGAGAAGGTCTAAGGGATACAGTATACCTGTAGTGAAGGATCGTAATCTAAAACTGGACTCACAGGAGAGGTTCAAATCATAGAAAGTGAGAGTGTCAGTCCACTTGTACTTAAGACGGCATTGTGCCTTTTGTATTAAATTCGGATGCTATTTCTGTGTTTCATCGTCAATAATAAGGCCCAAGGGATACAGTAAACCTGGAGTAAAGCATCGGAATCTAGAACTGGACTCACAGGAGAGGTTCAAATAATAGAAACTGAGAGTGTCAGTCCTCTTGTACTTAAGTCGGCGTTGTGCCTTTTATATTAAATTCGGTTGCAATTTCTGTGTTTCATCGTCAACAAGAAGGTGCATGGTATACAGTAAACCTGAAGTGAAACATCGGAATTTAAAACTGGACTCACAGGAGAGGTTCAAATCATAGAAAGTGTGAGTGTCAGTCCTCTTGTACTTAAGTCGGCATTGTGACTTTTGTATTAAATTCGGATGCAATTTCTGTGTTTCATCGTCAATAAGAAGGTCCAAGGGATGCAGTAAACCTGAAGTGAAGCATCGGAATCTAAAACTATACTCACAGGAGAGGTTCAAATCATAGAAATTTAGAGTGTCAGTCGTCTTGTACTTATGTCGGCAAATTTGCCTTTTGAATTTAATTCCGATGCAATTTCTGTGTTTCATCGTCAATAAGAAGGTGCAAGGTATACAGTAAACCTGAAGTGAAGCATCGGAATCTAAAACTGGACACACAGGACAGGTTCAAATCTATGAGAGTTAGAGTGCCAGTCCTCTTTCATTAAGTCGGCATTGTGCCTTTTGAATTTAATTCCGATGCAATATCTGTGTTTCATCGACAATAAGAAGGTGCAAGGTATACAGTAAACCTGAAGTGAAGCATCGGAATCTAAAACTGGACTCACAGAAGATGTTCAAATCATAGAAAGTAAGAGTGTCAGTCGTGTTGTACTTAAGTCGGCATTGGGCCTTTTGTATTAAATTTGGATGCAATTTCTGTGTTTCATCGTCAATAAGAAGGAGCAAGGTATACAGTAAACCTGAACTGAAGCATCGGAATCTAAAACTGGACTGACAGGAGCGGTTCAAATCGTAGAAAGTGAGTGTGTCAGTCCTCTTTTACCTAAGTCGGCATTGTGAATTTTGTATTAAATTCGGATGCAATTTCTGTGTTTCATCGTCAATAAGAATGTCCAAGGGATACAGTAAACCTGAAGTGAAGCATCGGAATCTAAAACTGGACTCACAGGAGAGATTCAAATCATAGAAAGGGAGTGTGTCTGTCCTCTTGTACTTAAGTCGGCAATGTGCTTTTGTATTAAATTCGGATGCAATTTCTGAGTTTCATCGTCAATAAGAAGGTGCAAGGTATTCTGTAAACCTGAGGTGAAGCATCGGAATCTAAAACTGCACTCACAGGTAAGGTTCAATTCATAGAGAGTTAGAGTGTCAGTCCTCTTGTAATTAAGTCGGCATTGTGCCTTTTGAATTTAATGCCGATGCAAGTTCTGTGTTTCATCGTCAATAAGAAGGTGCTATGAATACAGTAAACCTGAAGTGAAGCATCGGAATCAAAAACTGGACTCACAGGGGAGGTTGAAATCATAGGGCTTTAGAGTGTAAGTTCTCTTGTACTTAAGTCGGCATGTGCCTTTTGAATTTCATTCCGATGCAATTTCTGTGTTTCATCGTCAGTAAGAAGGTGCAAGGTATACAGTAAACCTGAAGTGAAGCATCGGATTTTAAAACTGGACACACAGGAGAGGTTCAAATCATAGAAAGTGAGAGTGTCTGTCCACTTGTACTTAAGTCGGCATTGTGGCTTTTTTATTATATTCCGATGCAATTTCTGTGTTTCATCGTCAATAAGAAGGTGCAAGGTATACAGTAACGTTGAAGTGAAGCATCAAAATCTAAAACTGGACTCACAGGAGAGGTTCAAATCATAGAAAGTGAGAGTGTCTGTCCTCTTTTACATAAGTCGGCATTGTGCCTTTTGTATTAAATTCGGATTCAATTTCTGTGTTTCATCGTCAATAAGAAGGTCCAAGGGATACAGTATACCTGTAGTGAAGGATCGTAATCCAAAACTGGACTCGCAGGAGAGGTTCAAATCATAGAAAGTGAGAGTGTCAGTCCACTTGTACTTAAGTCGGCATTGTGCCTTTTGTATTAAATTCGGATGCAATTTCTGAGTTTCATCCTCAATAAGAAGGTCCAAGGGTTACGGTAAACCTGGAGTAAAGCATCGGAATCTAAAACTGGACTCACAGGAGAGGTTCAAATAATAGAAAGTGAGAGTGTCAGTCCTGTTGTACTTAAGTCGGCATTGTGCCTTTTGTATTAAATTCGGATGCAATATCTGTGTTTCATCGTCAATAAGAAGGTCCTAGGGATACAGTAAACCTGAAGTGAAGCATCGGAATCTAAAACTGGACTTACAGCTGAGGTTGAAATCATAGAAAGTTAGAGTGTCAGTCCTCTTGTACTTAAGTCGGCATTGTGCCTTTTGTATTAGATTCTAATGCAATTTCTGTGTTTCATCGTCAACGAGAAGGTGCATCGTATACAGTAAACCTGAAGTGAAACATCGGAATTTGAAACTGGACTCACAGGAGAGGTTCAAATCATAGAAAGTTAGAGTGTCAGTCCTCTTGTACTTAAGTCGGCATTGTGCCTTTTGTATTAAATCGGGATGCAATTTCTGTGTTTCATCGTCAATAAGAAGGTCCTAGGGATACAGTAAACCTGAAGTGAAATATCGGAATCTAAAACTGGACTTACAGGTGAGGTTCTGATCATAGAAAAATTTAGAGAGTGTCAGTCCTCTTGTAGTTATGTCGGCATTGTGCCGTTTGAATTTAATTCCAATGCTATTTCTGTGTTTCATCATCAATAAGAAAGTGCAAGGTATACAGTAAACCTGAAGTGAAGCATCGGAAACTAAAACAGGACTCACAGGAGAGGTTCTAATCATAGAAAGCGAGAGTGTCAGTCCTCTTGTACTTAAGTCGGCATTGTGCCTTTTGTATTAAATTCGGTTGCAATATCTGTGTTTCAACGTCAACGAGAAAGTGCATGGTATACAGTAAACATGAAGTGAAACATCGGAATCTAAAACTGGACTCACAGGAGAGGTTCAAATCATAGAGAGTTCGAGTGTCAGTCCTCTTGTAATTAAGTCGGCATTGTGCCTTTTGAATGTAATTCCGATGCAATTTCTGTGTTTCATCGTGAATAAGAAGGTACAAGGGATACAGTAAACTTGAAGTGAAGCATCGGAATCTAAAACTGGACTCGCAGGAAAGGTTCAAATCATAGAATTTTAGAGTGTCAGTCCTCTTGCACTTAAGTCGGCATTGTGCCTTTTGAATTTAATTCCGATGCATTTTCTGTGTTTCATCGTCAATATGAAGGTGCAAGGTATAGAGTAAACCTGAAGTGAAGCATTGGAATCTAAAACTGGACTCACAGGAGAGGTTCAAATCATAGAAAGTTAGAGTGTCAGTCCTCTTGTACTTAAGTAGGTATTGTGCATTTTGTATTAAATTCGGATGCAATTTATGTGTTTCATCGTCAATAAAAAGGTCCAAGGGATACAGTAAACCTGAAGTGAAGCATCGGAAGCTAAAACTGGACTCACAGGAGAGGTTCTAATCATAGAAAGTTAGAGAGTGTCAGTCCTCTTGTACTTATGTCGGCATTGTGCCATTTGTTTTTAATTCCGATGCAGTTTCTGTGTTTCATCGTCAATAAGAAGGTGCAAGGTATACAGTAAACCTGAAGTGAAGCATTGGAATCTAAAACTGGACTCACAAGAGAGGTTCAAATCATAGAAAGTTAGAGTGTCAGTCCTCTCGTACTTAAGTCGGTATTGTGCATTTTGTATTAAATTCGGATGCAATTTCTGTGTTTCTTCGTCAATAAGAAGGTCCAAGGGATACAGTAAACCTGAAGTGAAGCATCGGAATCCAAAACTGGACTCACAGGAGAGGTTCTAATCATAGAAAGTTAGAGAGTGTCAGTCCTCTTATAATTAAGTCGGCATTGTGCCTTTTGAATTTAATTCCGATGCAATTTCTGTGTTTCATCGTCAATAAGAAGGTCCAAGGGATACAGTAAACCTGAAGTGAAGCATCGGAATCTAAAACTGGACTCGCAGGAGAGGTTCAAATCATAGAAAGTTAGAGTGCCAGTCCTCTTGTACTTAAGTCGGCATTTAGCCTTTTGTATTTAATTCCGATGCAGTTTCTGTGTTTCATCGTCAATAAGAAGGTCCAAGGTATACAGTAAACCTGAAGTGAACCATCGGAATCTAAAACTGAACTCACAGGAGAGATTCAAATTATAGAAAGTGAGAGTGTCAGTCCTCTTGTATTTAAGGGAGCATTGTGCCTTTTGTATTAAATTCGGATGCAATTTCTGGGTTTCATCGTCAATAAGAAGGTCCAAGGGATACAGTAAACCTGAAGTGAAGCATCGGAAGCTAAAACTGGACTCACAGGAGAGGTACTAGCCATAGAAAGTTAGAGAGTGTCAGTCCTCTTGTACTTAAGTCGCCATTGTGCCGTTTGTTTTTAATTCCGATGCAATTTCGGTGTTTCATCGTCAATGAGAAGGTGCAAGGTATGCAGTAAACCTGAAGTGAAGCATCGGAATCTAAAACTGGACTCACAGGTGAGGTTCAAATCATAGAGAGTTAGAGAGTCAGTCCTCTTGTAATTAATTTGGCAATGTGCCTTTTGAATTTAATTCCGATGCAATTTCTGTGTTTCAACGTCAATAAGAAGGTGCAAGGTGTACAGTAAACCTGAAGTGAAGCTGCGGAATCTAAAACTGGACTCACAGGAGAGGTTCAAATCATAGAAATTGATAGTATCAGTTCTCTTGTACTTAAGTCGGCATTGTGCCTATTGTATTAAATTCGGATACAATTTCCGTGTTTCATCGTCAATAACAAGGTCCAAGGGATACAGTAAACCTGAAGTGGAGCATCGGAATCTAAAACTGGACTCGCAGGAGAGAATCAAATCATAGAAAGTTAGAGTACCAGTCCTCTTGTACTTAAGTCGGCATTGTGCCTTTTGTATTTAATTCCGATGCAGTTTCTGTGTTTCATCGTCAATAAGAAGGTCCAAGGTATTCAGTAAACCTGAAGTGAACCATCGGAATCTAAAACTGGACTCACAGGAGAGATTCAAATCATAGAAAGTGAGAGTGTCAGTCCTCTTGTACTTAAGTCAGCATTGTGCCTGTTCTATTAAATTCGGTTGCAATATCTGTGTTTCATCGTCAACAAGTAAGTGCATGGTATACAGTAAACATGAAGTGAAACATCGGAATCTAAAACTGGACTCACAGGAGAGGTTCAAATCATAGAGAGTTCGAGTGTCAGTCCTCTTGTAATTAAGTCGTCATTGTGCCTTTTGAATTTAATTCCGATGCAATTTCTGTGTTTCATCGTCAATAAGATGGTCCAAGGGATACAGTAAACTTGAAGTGAAGCATCGGAATCTAAAACTGGACTCACAGGAGAGGTTCTAATCATAGAAAGTTTGAGAGTGTCAGTCCTCTTGTACTTAAGTCGGCATTGTGCCGTTTGTTTTTAATTCCGATGCAACGATGCAATTTCTGTGTTTCATCGTCAATAAGAAGGTGCAAGGTATACAGTAAACCTGAAGTGAAGCATCGGAATTTAAAACTGGACTCACAGGTGAGGTTCAAATCATAGGGAGTCAGAGTGTCTGTCCTCTAGTAATTAAGTCGGCATTGTGCTCTTTGAATTTAATTCCGATGCAATTTCTGTATTTCATCGTCAATAAGAAGGTGCAAGGTGTACAGTAAACCAGAAGTGAAGCATCGGAATCTAAAACTGGACTCACAGTAAAGGTTCAAATCATAGAAAGTGAGAGTATCAGTCCTCTTGTACTTAAGTCGGCATCGTGCCTTTTGTAATACTTTCGGATACAATTTCCGTGTTTCATCGTCAATAAGAAGGTCCAAGGGATACAGTAAACTTGAAGTGAAGCATCGGAATCTAAAACTGGACTCGCAGGAGAGGTTCAAATCATAGAATGTTAGAGTGTCAGTCCTCTTGCACTTAAGTCGGCATTGTGCCTTTTGAATATAATTCCGATGCAGTTTCTGTGTTTCATCTTCAATAAGAAGGTGCAAGGTATACAGTAAAGCTGAAGTGAAGCATTGGAATCTAAAACTGGACTCACAGGAGGGGTTCAAATCATAGAAAGTTAGAGTGTCAGTCCTCTTGTATGTAAGTCGGCATTGTGCATTTTGTATTAAATTCGGATGCAATTTCTGTGTTTCTTCGTCAATAAGAAGGTCCAAGGGATACACTAAACCTGAAGTGAAGCATCGGAAGCTAAAACTGGACTCACAGGAGACGTTCTAAACATATAAAGTTAGAGAGTGTCAGTCCTCTTGTACTTAAGTCGGCATTGTGCCGTTTGTTTTTAATTCCGATGCAATTTCTGTGTTTCATCGTCAATTAGAAGGTGCAAGGTGTACAGTAAACCAGAAGTGAAGCATCGGAATCTAAAACTGGACTCACAGGAGAGATTCAATTCATAGAAAGTGAGAGTGTCAGTCCTCTTGTACTTAAGTCGGCATTGTGCTTTTGTATTAAATTCGAATGCAATTTCTGTATTTCATCGTCAATAAGAAGGTCCAAGGGATACAGTAAACCTGAAGTGAAGCATCGGAATCTAAAACTGGACTCACAGGAGAAGTTCAAATCATAGAATAATAGAGTGTCAGTCCTCTTGTACTTAAGTCGGCATTGTGCCTTTTGTATTAAATTCGGATGTAATTTCTGAGTTTCATCGTCAGTAAGAAGGTCCAAGGGATACAGTAAACCTGAAGTGAAGCGTCGGAATCTAAAACTGGACTCACAGGAGAGGTTCAAATCATTGAAAGTTAAAGTGTCAATCCTCTTGTACTTAAGTAGGCATTGTGCCTTTTGTACTAAATTCGTATGCAATTTCCGTGTTTCATCGTCAATAAGAAAGTCCAAGGGATACAGTAAACCTGAAGTGAAGCATCGGAATCTGAAACTGGACACACAGGAGAGGTTCAATCATAGAAAGTTAGAGTGTCAGTCCTCTAGCGCTTAAGTCGGCATTGTGTCTTTTGTATTAAATTCGGATGTAATTTCTGTGTTTCACCGTCAATAAGAAGGTACAAGGGATACAGTAAACCTGAAGTGAAGCATCGGAATCTAAAACTGGACTCACAGGAGAGGTTCGAATCATAGAAAGGGAGAGTGTCAGTCCTCATGTACTTAAGTCGGCAATGTGTCTCTTGTATTAAATTCGGATGCAATTTTTGTGTTTCATCGTCAATAAGAAGGTGTAAGGTATACTGTAAACCTGAGGTGAAGCATCGGAATCTAGAACTAGACTCACAGGAGAGGCTCCAATCATAGAAAGTTAGAGTGTCAGTCCTCTTGTACTTAAGTCGGCATTGTGCCTTTTGTATTAATGTCGGATGTAATTTCAGTGTTTCATCGTCAATAAGAAGGTCCAAGGGATACAGTAAGCCTGAAGTGAAGCAGCAGAATCTAAAACTGGACTCACAGGAGAGGTTCAATTCATAGAAAGTTAGATTGTCAGACCTCTTGTACTTAAGTCGGCATTGTGCATTTTGAGTTTAATGCCGATTCAATTTCTGTGTTTCATCGTCAATAAGAAGGTGCAAGGTATACAGTAACCCTTAATTGAAGCATCGGAATCTAAAACTGGACTCACAGGAGATGTTCAAATCATAGAGAGTGAGAGTGTCAGTCCTCTTTTACTTAGGTCGGCATTGTGCCTTTTGTGTTAAATTCGGATGCAATTTCTGTGTTTCATCGTCGATATGAAGGTCCAAGGTATACAGTAAACCTGAAGTAAAGCATCGGAATCTAAAACTGGACTCACAGGAGTGGTTCAAATCTTAGAAAGTTAGAGTGTCAGTTTACCTGTACTTAAATCGGCATTGTGCCTTCGAATTTAATTTCGATGCAATTTCTGTGTTCCTTCGTCAATAAGAAGGTGCAAGGTATACAGTAAACCTAAAGTAAAACATCGGAATCTAAAACTGGACTTAAAGGACAGGTTGAAATCATAGAAAGTTAGAGTGTCACTCCTCTTGTACGTAAGTCGGCATTGTGGCTTTTGAATTTAATTCCGATGCAATTCCTATGTTTCTTCATCAATAAGAAGGTCCAAGGTTTACAATAAACCTGAAGAGAAGCATCGGAATCTAAAACTCGACTCACAGGAGAGGTTCAAATCATAGAAAGTTAGCATGTCAGTCCTCTTGTACTTAAGTCGGCATTGTGCATTTTGTATTAAATTCGTATGCAATATCTGTGTTTCATCGTCAATAAGAAGGTCCAAGGGATCCAGTAAACCTGAAGTGAAGCATCGGAATCCAAAACTGGACTCACAGGAGAATTTCAAATAATAGAAAGTTAGAGTGTCAGTCCTCTTGTACCTAAGTCGGCATTGTGCCTTTTGAATTTAATTCCGAAGCAATTTCTGTGTTTCATCGCCAGTAACATGTGCAAGGTATACAGTAAACCAGAAGTGTAGCATCGGAATCTAAAACAGGACTCACAGGAGAAGTTCAAACATAGAGAGTTAGAATGTCAGACCTCTTGTTCTTAAATCGGCATTGTGCCTTTAGAATTTAATTCCGATGCAATTTCTGTGTTTCATCGTCAATAAGGAGGTGCAAGGGATACAGTAAACCTGAAGTGAAGCATCGGAATCTAAAACTGGACTCACAGGAGAGGTTCAAATCATGGAAAGAGAGAGTGTCAGTCCTCTTTTACTTAAGTCGGCATTGTGCCTTTTGTAATAAATTCGGATGCAATATCTGTGTTTCATCGTCATTAAGAAGGTGCAAGGTATACAGTAAACCTGAAGTGAAGCATCGGAACCTAAAACTGGACTCACAGGAGAGGTTCAAATCATTGAAAGTGAGGGTGTTTGTCCTCTTGTACTTTAGTCGGCATTGTGCCTTTTGTATTAAATTCGGATGCAATTTTGTGTTTCATCGTCAATAAGAAGGTCCAAGGGATACAGTAAACCTGAAGTGAAGCATCGGAATATAAAACTGGACTCACAGGAGAGGTTCAAATCATAGAAAGGGAGAGTGTCAGTCCTGTTGTACTTATGTCGCCATCGTGATTAGTGTATTAAATTCGTATGCAATTTCCGTGTTTCATCGTCAATAAGAAGGTGCAAGGTATACAGTAAACCATACGTGAAGCATCGGAATCTTAAACTGGACTCACAGGAGTGGTTCAAATCATAGAAAGTGAGAGTGTCAGTCCTCTTGTAGTTAAGTCGGCATTGTGCCTTTTGTATTAATTTCGAATGCAATATCTGTGTTTCATCGTCAATAAGAAGGTCCAAGGAATCCAGTAAACCTGAAGTGAAGCATCGGAATCCAAAACTGGACTCACAGGAGAATTTCAAATAATAGAAAGTTAGAGTGTCAGTCCTCTTGTACCTAAGTCGGCATTGTGCCTTTTGAATTTAATTCCGAAGCAATTTCTGTGTTTCATCGTCAGTAACATGTGCAAGGTATACAGTAAACCAGAAGTGCAGCATCGGAATCTAAAACAGGACTCACAGGAGAAGTTCAAACATAGAGAGTTAGAATGTCAGACCTCTTGTTCTTAAATCGGCATTGTGCCTTTAGAATTTAATTCCGATGCAATTTCTGTGTTTCATCGTCAATAAGGAGGTGCAAGGTATACAGTAAACCTGAAGTGAAGCATCGGAATCTAAAACTGAACTCACAGGAGAGGTTCAAATCATGGAAAGAGAGAGATTGTCAGTCCTCTTTTACGTAAATCGGCGTTGTTCCTTTTGTATTAAATTCGGATGCAATTTCAGTGTTTCATCGTCAATAAGAAGTTCCTAGGCATACAGTAAACCCGATGTGAAGCATCAGAATTTAAAACTGGACTCACAGGTGAGGTTCAAATCATAGAAAATTGAAGTGTCAGTCCTCTTGTATTTAATTCGGCATTGTGCTTTTTGTATCAAATTCGGAAGCAAACTCTGTGTTTCATCGACAATAAGAAGATCCAAGGGAAACATTAAACCTGAAGTGAAGCATCGGAATCTAAAACTGGAATCACAGGAGAGGTTCAAATCATAGAAAGTGAGAGTGGCAGTCCTCTTTTACTTGTCGGCATTGTGCATTTTGTATTAAATTACGATGCAATTTCTGTGTTTCATTATCTTTAAGAAGGTACAAGGTATACAGTAAACCAGAGGAGAAGCATCGGAATCAAAAACTGGACTCACAGGAGAGGTTCAAATCATATAAAGAGAGAGTGTCAGTCCTCTTTTACTTAAGCCGGCATTGTGCCTTTTGTATTAAATTCCGATGCAATATCTGTGTTTCATCGTCAATAAGAAGGTCCAAGGGATACAGTAAACCTGAAGTGAAGCAACGGAATCCAAAACCTGACTCACAAGAGAGGTTCAAATCGTAGAACGAGAGAGTGTCAGTCTTCTTTTACTTATGTCGGGATTGTGCCTTTTGTATTAAATTCGGATGCAATTTCTGAGTTTCATCGTCAATAAGTTGGTCCAAGGGATACAGTAACCCTGAAGTGAAGCATCGGTATGTAAAACTGGACTCACAGGAGAGGTTCAAATCATAGAAAGAGAGAGTGTCAGTCCTCATTTACTTATGTCGGCATTGTGCCTTTTGTATCAAATTCGGATGCATTCTCTGTATTTCACCATCAATAAAAAGGTCCAAAGGTTACAGTACCTGAAGTAAACCATCGGAATCTAAAACCAGACTCACACGAGAGGTTCAAATCATAGTAAGTGAGAGTGACAGTCCACTTGTACTTAAGTCGGCATTGTGCCATTTGTATTAAATTCGGATGCAATTTCTGTGTTTCATCGTCAGTACGTTGGTCCAAGGGATACAGTAAAAATCTAGTGAACCATCGGAATCTGAAACTGGACTCACAGGAGAGTTTCAAATCTTAGGAAGTTAGAGTGTCAGTCCTCTTGTACTTAAGTCGGCATTGTGCCTTTTGAATTTAACTCCGATGCAATTTCTGTGCTTCATCGTTAATAAGAGGGTCCAAGGTATACAATAAACTTGAAGTGAAGCATCGGAATCTAAAACTAGACCCACAGGGGAGGTTCAAATCATAGTTAGTCAGATTGTCAGTCCTCTTTTACTTAACTCGGCATTGTGCTTTTTGAATTAAATTCGGATGCAATTTGTGTGTTTCATCGTCAATTAGAAGGTCCAAGGGATACAGTAAAGCAGAAGTGAAGCATCGGAATCTAAAACAGGACTCACAGGAGAGGTTCAAATCATAGAAATTTAGAGTGTCAGTCCTCTTGTACTTAAGTCGGCATTGTGCCTTTTGAATTTAATTCCGATGCAATTTCAGTGTGTCATCGTCAATAAGAAGGTCCAAAGGTTACAGTAAACCTGAAGTGAAGTATCGGAATCTAAAACCGGACTCACAGGAGAGGTTCAAATCATAGGAAGTGAGAGTGTCAGTCCTCTTGTACTTAAGTCGGCATTGAGCCATTTGTATTAAATTCCGATCCAATTTTTGTGTTTCATCGTCAATAAGAAGGTGCAAGGTATACAGTAAACCTGAAGTGAAGCATCGGAATCTAAAACTGGACTCACATGAGAGGTTCAAATCATAGAAGGAGAGAGTGACAGTCCTTTTTTACTTAAGTCCGCATTGTGCTTTTGTATTAAATTCGGATGCAATTTCTGTGTTTCATCGTCAATAAGTAGGTCCAAGGGATACGGTAAACCTGAAGTGAAGCATCGGAATCTAAAGCTGGACTCACAGGAGATGTTCAAATCATGGAAAGTTAGAGTGTATGTCGTCTTGTACTTAAGTCGGCATTGTGCCTTTTGAATTTAATTCGGATGCAATTTCTGCGTTTCATCGTCCATACGAAGGTCCAAGGGATACAGTAAACCAGAAGTGAAGCATCGGAATCTAAAACTGGACTCAAAGGAGAGGCCCAAACATAGAAAGTTTGAGTGTCAGTCCTCTTGTACTTAAGTCGGCATTGTCCCTTTAAATTTAATTCCGATGCAATTTCAGTGTTTCAACGTCAATAAGACAGTGCAAGGTATACAGTAATCCTGATGTGAAGCATCGGAATCTAAAACTGGACTCACAGGAGAGGTTCAAATGATAGAAAGTTAGAGTGTCAGTCCTCTTGACCTTAAGTCGGCATTGTGGTTTTTGAATTTAATTCCGATGAAATTTATGTGTTTCATCGTCAATAAGACGGTGCAAGGTATACAGTAAACCTGAAGTGAAGCATCGGAATCTAAAACTGGTCTCACAGGAGAGGTTCAAATCTTAGAAAGTGAGAGTGTCAGTCCTCTTGTACTTATGTCGGCATTGTGCCTTTTGTATTAAATTCCGATGCAATTTGTTAGTTTCATCGTCAATAAGAAGGCGCAAGGTATACAGTAAACCTGAAGTGAAGCTTCGGAATCTAAAACTGGACTCACAGGAGAGGTTCAAATCATAGAAAACGAGAGTGTCAGTCCTCTTGTACTTAAGTCGGCATTGTGCCTTTTGTATTAAATTCGGATGCCATTTCTGTGTTTCATCGTCAATAAGAAGATCCAAGGGATACAGTAAACCTGAAGTGAAGCATCGGAATCTAAAACAGGACTCACAGGAGGGGTTCGAATCATAGATAGTTTGAGTGTCAGTCCTCTTATACTTAAGTCGGCATTGTTTCTTTTGAATTTAATTCCGATGCAATTTCTGTGTTTCATCGTCAATAACAAGGTGCAAGGTATACAGTAAACCTGAAGTGAATCATCGGAATCTAAAACTGTACTCACAGAAGAGGTTCAAATCATAGAGAGTTAGAGTGTCACTCCTCTTGTACTTAAGTCGGCATTGTGCCTTTTGAATTTAATTCCGATGCAATTTCTGTGTTTCATCGTCAATAATAAGGTGCAAGGTATACAGTAAACCTGATGTGAAGCATCGGAATCAGAAACTGCACTCACAGGAGAGGTTCAAATCATAGAAAGAGAGAGTGTCAGTGCTCTTTTACTTAAGTCGGCATTGTGCCATTTGTATTAAATTCGGATGCAATTTCTGTATTTCATCGTCAATAAAAGGTCCAAGGGATACAGTATACCTGAAGCGAAGCATCGGAATCTAAAACTGGACTCTCAGGAGACGTTCAAATCTTAGGTAGTTAATGGGTCAGTCCTCTTGTACTTAAGTCGGAATTGTGTCTTTTGAATTTAATTCCGATGCAATTTCTGTGTTTCATCGCCAATAGAAAGGTGCAAGGTATACAGTAAACCCGAAGTGAAGCATCGGAATCCAAAACTGGACTCACAGGAGAGGTTCATATCATAGAGAGTTAGAGTGTAAGGCCTCTTGTACTTAAGTCGGCATTGTGCTTTTGAATTTAATTCAGATGCAATTTCTGTGTTTCATCGTCAATAAGAAGGTGCAAGGTATACTGTAAACAAGAAGTGAAGCATCGGAATGTAAAACTGGACTCACAGGAGAGGATCAAATCATAGAAAGTTAGAGTGTCAGTCCTCTTGTACTTAAGTCGTCATTGTGCCTTTTGAATTTAATTCCGATGCAATTTTTGTGTTTCATCGTCAATAAGACGGTGCAATGTATACAGTAAACATGAAGTGAAGCATCGGAATCAAAAACTGGACTCACAGGAGAGATTCAAATCATAGAAAGAGAGAGTGACAGTCCTTTTTTTACTTAAGTCGGCATTGTGCCTTTTGTATTAAATTCGGATGCACTTTCTGTGTTTCTTCGTCTATATGATGGTCCAAGGGATACAGTAAACCTGAAGTGAAGCTCGGAATCTAAAACTGGACTCTCAGGAGAGGTTCAAATCATTGAAAGGGAGAGTGCCAGTCCTCTTGTACTTAAGTCGGCATTGTGCCTTTTGTATTAAATTCAGATGGAATTTCAGTGTTTCATCGTCAATAAGAAGGGGTAAGGTATACATTAAACCTGAAGTGAAGCATCGAAATCTAAAACTGGACTCACAGGAGAGGTTCAAATCATAGAAAGTGAGAGTGTCAGTCCTCTTGTACTTAAGTCGGCATCGTGCCTTTTGTATTAAATTTGGATGCCATTTCTGTGTTTCATCGTCAATAAGAAGGTCCAAGTGATACAGTAAACCTGAAGTGAAGCATCGGAATCTAAAACAGGACTCACAGCAGAGGTTCAATTCAGAGATAGTTAGAGTCTCAGTTTTCTTGTACTTAAGTTGGCATTGTGTCTTTTGAAATTAAGTCCGGTGCAATTTCTGTGTTTCATCGTCAATAAGAAGGTGCTAGGTATACAGTAAACCTGAAGTGAAGCATCGGAATGTAAAACTTTACTCATAGGAGACGTTCAAATCGTAGAAAGTGAGAGTGTCAGTCCTCTTGTACTTAAGTCGGCATTGTGCCCTTTGTATTAAATTCCGATGCAATTCCTGTGTCTCATCGTCAATAAGATGGTGCTAGGTATACAGTAAACCTGAAATGAAGCTCGGAATCTAAAATTAGACTCTCAGGAGAGGTTCAAATCATAGAAAGTGAGAGTGTCAGTCCTCTTGTAATTAAGTCGTCATTTTGCATTTTGTATTATATTCGGGTGCAAACTCTGTGTTTCATCGTCAATAAGAAGGTCCAAGGGATACAGTAAACCTGAAGTGAAGCATCGGAATCTAAAACTGGACTCACAGGAGAGGTTCAAATCTCAGAAAGAGAGAGTGTCAGTCTTCTTTTACATAAGTCGGCATTGTGCCTTTTGTATTAAATTCGGATGCAATTTCTGTATTTCATCGTCAATAAGAAGGTCCAAGGGATACAGTAAACCTGAAGTGAAGCATCGGAATCTAAAACTGGACTCACAGGAGAGGTTCAATTCATAGAAAGAGAGAATGTCAGTCCTCTTTTACTTAAGTCGGCATTGTGCCTTTTGGATTTAATTCCGATCAATTTCTGTGTTTCATCGTCAATAAGAAGGTCCAAGGGATACAGTAAACCCGAAGTGATGCATCGGAATCTAAAACATGGACTCACTGGAGACGTTCAAATCATAGAAAGGGAGAGTGTCAGTCCTCTTGTACTTAAGTCGACACTGTGCCTTTTGTATTAAATTCGGATGCAATTTCTGTGTTTCATCGTCAATAAGAAGGTCCAAGGTATACAGTAAACCTGAAGTGAACCATCGGAATCTAAAACTGGACTCACAGGATACGTACAAATCATAGAAAGTGAGAGTGTCAGTCCTCTTGTACTTAAGTCGGCATTGTGCCTTTTGAAGTTAATTCCGATGCAATGTCTGTGCTTCATCATCAATAAGAAGGTCCATGGTATACAGTAAACCTGAAGTGTAACATTGGCATCTAAAACAGGACTCACAGGAGAGGTTCAGATCATAGAAAGTTAGAGTGTCACTTCTCTTGTACTTAAGTCGGTATTGTGTCTTTTGAATTTAATTCCGATGCAATTTCTGTGTTTCATCGTCAATAAGAAGTTGCAAGCTATACAGTAAACCTCAAGTGAAGCGTCGTAATCTAAAACTGGACTCACAGGAGCGGTTCAAATCATAAAGAGTTAGAGTGTCAGTCCTCCTGTACTTAAGTCCACATTTTGCCTTTTGAATTTAATTCTGATGCAATTTCTATGTTTCATCGTCAATAAGAAGGTGCAAGGTATACAGTAAACCTGAAGTGAAGCATCGGAATCTAAAACTGGACTCACAGAAGAGGTTCAATTCATAGAAAGAGAGAATGTCAGTCCTCTTTTACTTAAGTCGGAATTGTGCCTTTTGGATTTAATTCAGATCAATTTCTGTGTTTCATCGTCAATAAGAAGGTCCAAGGGATACAGTAAACCTGAAGTGAAGCATCGGAATCTAAAACTGGACTCACAGGAGAGGATCAAATCATAGATAGGGAGAGTGTCAGTCCTCTTGTACTTTTGTCGGCATTGTGCCTATTGTATTAAATTCGGATGCAATATCTGTGTTTCATTGCCAATAAGAAGGTGCAAGGTATACTGTAAACATGAAGTGAAGAATCGGAATGTAAAACTGGACTCACAGGAGTGGATCAAATCACATTTTGGTGTGACGTCATAAGCGCGTTACTGCGTGTGAGATCGCTCTCTAAGTTTTCATCTATTTTTAGGTTTCAGATATATATTTTAACTGTTTTTGTGATAATATTTACTATATAAGTGACTTATTAGTGGTTTCTTCATTCACCTCTGCATTTCTTGTGTTGTGGCCTGATATTTGTGAGTGTTTCGTATCGAGCAACTTAACCTCTTACCCGTGTTTACATTCCGCGCTGACCAGTTGCAGCTGTAGCGGCGCATCGAAAGCTAAGTACTAATTAATTGTTTGTGTATAGTAGTTTATTTAGGAACTTTAGTAGTCTTCAACCGGTGTTCTTGGTGTTTTCCGGTGAAATAACTTCAGAAGAAATTTTTGCGAACTGCTTTCAGTTTCGTTACTGTCATTAGACGTTTGATTTTCTTTCTGTGTTAGTATTTTGTTATATTCTCATTTGTTGTTGATTAATACTGTCAATAATAGTAGTTACTTCCCTTGTAGAGCAAGTTTGTCATTATTGTAGTCAGTTTTTAACATCTTCTTATTGTAGTAGCGGAACTTAGATAAAGTTGTTTTCTTGTTTCAATAATTGTAAAATTTTACCATGAGTGAGAAGTGTGGGCTTTGCCGTAGGTTCGTGAGTAGTGGATTGCGGTGTGAGACTTGTTCGAAGTATTTTCACTGGGGGGAATGCAGTGGGGAAGCCAGTGGGCATTCTGGTGAGATCCTCTCCTGGAACTGCACGTTATGTAGCAAGAGTAAGTTGATAGAGGAGCAGGAGCGTAAGATCTGTGCCCTTCAGGTGCAGTTGAAAAACGCACAGGAGGAGCTAGATAGGATGAGGAGGGAGAGGGGGGTTGGGGAATGGGAGCTGGCTGTTGGCAAGAGATATGCTAGGAGAAGGAGATTTTCAGATAGTTTTACTATTGGTGTTTGTAATAGATATGACCAACTGTCAGAGTCTAGTGGAGAGGAATCTCTAGTAGCTGTAGATGTAGGAAGTATGCAGCAGACCTCAGCAGTTACCGTGGCTAGGACAGTTGCAAAGTCTAAGAGAAAGAAGAAGGTTCTGCTGTTAGGTAGTTCTCATGGTAGAGGTGTAGGTCAGCAGTTGCAGGAAGTTTTGGGGAGTGAGTACCAGGTCACCAGCATTGTGAAGCCTAATGCAGGATTGGCTCAGGTGACTTTTAACATAGGGGGGTTATGTAGGGATTTTACTAAAGAGGATCAGGTAGTGATTGTGGGTGGGGCTGGTAATAGTATTGATAGGGATGGGGAGTATGACATAGATGGTGACCTGGAAAAGATAGCCACTCAGACTGGCAACACGAATGTGCATTTCGTGGAACTGTTTCAGCGTCACGATCGGCCTCATCTTAATACAGCCGTCAGGCGTAATAACATGAGACTTGAGGGTGCGCTGATGACAGAAGGCATGAGTCACATTTCAGTGGTGTCGGTGGAGTCTATCAGTAGGACGGGTTTCACTAGACATGGCCTGCACCTCAACAGGTATGGGAAGGGGAGGTTGGCAAAACTTATAGGTGACAGCATAGGTGGGGGTGGTGGGATCACTCATGGGAAAATTCCGGTAGTTGTGGGTGTTAGAGCTGTACCTTTTTTAGATTGAAGTCAGCTGATAGGTATTCCTGCTTAAGGGAAGTCTCTCTAACAAAGAAACCACTCTCTACAAAGCTTGGGTATCCGATTAATGAGGGAATTAGTATATTTCATCAAAATATACAAGGTATTAGAGATAAAGTTAGTGAACTGCTTATGGATGTTGACTCTGAAATTATTGGTATATCTGAACACTTCTTAAATAAGGAGATAATTCAGAGGCTTCCTTTACCAGGATACAGGTTGGCTGGCAGCTTTTCTAGGAGCTCTTTGCGGTGTGGGGGAGTGGCCATGTATGTGAAAAACGGTATCCCATTTGAGTCAATTGATGTTTCAAAGTACTGCACCGAAAAGGTGTTTGAATGTTGTGCAGGTGTGGTTAAATTTAGTGGAGCTAAACTTCTTACTGTTGTTATTTATAGATCCCCAGACTCCGATTTCACAACATTTTTGCTAAAGCTAGAGGAGGTTCTTGGTTCACTTTATAGGAAATACAAAAAGTTAGTTATATGTGGTGACTTCAATATTAATTGTATAAGTGATTGTGCAAGGAAAAGGATGCTGGTAGACCTCCTTAATTCATATAATCTTATGCAAACCGTATTCTTTCCAACGAGAGTGCAAGGGAACAGTAGAACAACCATAGACAATATTTTTGTTCATTCGTCATTATTAGAAGGGCATTCTGTTAGCAAAAAGGTGAATGGCCTTTCAGATCATGATGCACAAATTTTAAGTCTAAAAGTTTTTTGTGCTGCAACACATGTTAAATATAGTTACCAACGTTTTAGGAAAGCTGATCCAGTTGCTGTACAGACTTTTGTAAACCTTGTCAAGGAACAAGAGTGGCAAGATGTTTATAGTGCTGATACAGTAGACGATAAATATAATGCTTTCCTCAAGACTTTTCTCGTGCTCTTTGAAAGTTGCTTTCCGTTAGAACGTTCAAAACAGGGTACTAGCACAAACAGGCAGCCTGGGTGGCTGACTAAAGGGATAAGAATATCTTGTAGAACAAAGTGGCAATTATATCAAAACGTTAGAATCAGTCAAAATCTAAATGCAGCAGCCCATTACAAACTGTATTGTAAGGTGCTTAAAAAAGTTATTAGGAAGGCAAAAAGTATGTGGTATGCAGATAGAATAGCTAAGTCTCAGGATAAAATTAAAACCATATGGTCAGTCGTAAAGGAAGTGGCTGGTCTGCAGAGACAGGTCGAGAATATAGAATCAGTGCGTAGTGGGGATGTCCGTGTTACTGATAAGTCGCATATATGTACAGTACTTAATAATCACTTTCTGAATATAGCAGGTGAACTAAATAGAAACCTAGTCCCAACAGGGAATCATATAGCGCTCTTAGAAAAAAGTGTTCCGAGACTGTTACCTGAAATGCTCCTCCATGATACTGACAAGAGGGAGATTGAGTTAATAATTAAATCACTAAAGACCAAGAACTCTCATGGATATGACGGGGTATCTAGCAGAATACTGAAGTATTGTTCCACGTATGTTAGCTCAGTACTTAGCCATATCTGTAACTTTTCCTTTAGGAGTGGTCGGTTTCCTGACCGATTAAAGTACTCGGTAGTGAAGCCACTTTATAAAAAGGGAGACAGGGATAATGTTGACAATTATAGACCTATTTCTATGCCATCAGTGTTTGCTAAAGTTATTGAGAGGGTTGTATATACAAGGTTACTGCAGCATTTAAATTCACATAATTTGCTGTCAAATGTACAGTTTGGTTTTAGAAACGGTTTAACAACTGAAAATGCTATAGTCTCTTTTCTCTGTGAGGTTTTGGACGGATTAAATAAAAGGTTGCGAACGTTAGGTGTTTTCTTTGATTTAACGAAGGCTTTTGACTGTGTTGACCACAAAATATTACTGCAGAAGTTGGAACATTATGGAGTAAGGGGAGTAGCTTACAACTGGTTCGCCTCCTACTTTAAGAACAGAAAGCAGAAGGTAATCCTCCGCAATATTGAGAGTGGTAATGATGTTCAGTCCCAATGGGGCACTGTTAAATGGGGCGTTTCCCCAAGGGTCGGTGCTGGGGCCACTGCTGTTCCTTATTTATGTAAATGATATGCCTTCTAGTATTACAGGTGATTCAAAAATATTTCTGTTTGCTGATGACACCACCTTGGTAGTGAAGGATCTTGTGTGTAATATTGAAACATTATCAAATAATGTAGTTCATGATATAAGTTCGTGGCTTGTGGAAAATAATTTGATGCTAAATCACAGTAAGACTCAGTTTTTACAGTTTCTAACCCACAATTCAACAAGAACTGACATTTTAATCAGACAGGATGGGCATGTTATAAGCGAGACGGAACAGTTCAAGTTCCTAGGCGTACAGATAGATAGTAAGCTGTTGTGGAAAGCCCATGTTCAGGATCTTGTTCAGAAACTAAATGCCGCTTTATTTACCATTAGAACAGTATCTGAAATAAGTGACATTTCAACACGAAAAGTAGTATACTTCGCATATTTTCATACGCTTATGTCATATGGTATTATTTTTTGGGGTAATTCTTCTGATTCAAAAAGGGTATTTTTGGCTCAAAAACGGGCTGTTCGAGCTATGTATGGTGTAAGTTCGAAAACCTCTTGTCGACCCCTATTCAATAGTCTGGGAATTTTGACATTGCCCTCACAGTATGTATTTTCTTTAATGTCGTTTGTTGTTAGCAATATTAGCTTATTCCCAAGAGTTAGCAGCTTTCACTCAGTTAATACTCGGCAGAAATCAAATCTGCATGTGGAATGCACTTCCTTGACTCTTGTGCAGAAAGGAGTGCAGTATTCTGCTGCATCCATTTTCAATAAGCTACCACAAGAACTCAAAAATCTTAGCAGTAGCCCAAACACTTTTAAGTCTAAACTGAAGAGTTTCCTCATGGTTCACTCCTTCTATTCTGTCGAGGAGCTCCTGGAAGAGATACAAAATTAAGCAAATTCCAGTGTACATTTTTGATTTCTTTATTTAAACTAACGACTTGTCGCCTGAATATGTTTCTTATATTTCATTTTATCTGTTTCTACAATCGTGTTATAATTTCATGTATTGACTCGTTCCATGACCATGGAGACTTCTCCTAAATGTGGTCCCACGGAACAATAAATAAATAAATAAATAAATAATAAATAGAGTGTCAGTCCTCTTGTACTTAAGTCGGCATTGTGCCTTTTGTATTAAATTCGGATGCAATTTCTGTGTTTCTTCGTCAATAAGATGGTCCAAGGGATACAGTAAACCTGAAGTGAAGCTCGGAATCTAAAACTGGACTCTCAGGAGGGGTTCAACTCATAGAAAGGGAGAGTGTCAGTCCTCTTGTACTTATGTCGGCATTGTGCATTTTGAATTTAATTCCGATGCAATTTTTGTGTTTCATCGTCAAAAAGAAGTTCCAAGGGATACAGTGAACCTAAAGAGAAGTATCGGAATCTAAAACTGGACGTACAGGAGAGGTTCAAATCATAGAAAGAGAGAGTGACAGTCCTCTTTTACATAAGTCCGCATTGTGCCTTTTGTATTAAATTCGGATGCAATTTCTGTGTTTCTTCGTCAATAAGATGGTCCAAGGGATACAGAAAACCTGAAGTGAAGCTCGGAATCTAAAACTGGACTCTCAGGAGAGGTTCAACTCATAGAAAGGGAGAGAGTCAGTCCTCTTGTACTTAAGTCGGTATTGTGCATTTTGAATTTAATTCCGATGCAATTTCTTTGTTTCATCGTCAATAAGAAGGTGCAAGGTATACAGTAAACCTGAAGTGAAGCAACGGAATCTAAAACTGGACTCACAGGATAGGTTCAAATCACAGAAAGTGAGAGTGTCAGTCCTCTTTTACTTAAGTCGGCATTGTGCCTTTCGTATTAAATTCGGATACAATTTCTATGTTTCATCGTCAATAAAAAGGTCCAGGGGATACAGTAATCTTGAAGTGAAGAATCGGAATCTAAAACTGGACTCAAAGGAGAGGTTCGAATCATAGAAAGTGAGAGTGTCAGTCCTCTTGTACTTAAGTCGGCATTGTACCTTTTGTATTACATTCGGGTGCAAACTCTTTGTTTCATCGTCAATAAGAAGGTCCAAGGGATACAGTAATCCTGAAGTGAAGCATCGGAATCTAAAACTGGACTCACAGGAGAGGTTCAAATCATAGAAAGTGAGGGTGTCAGTCCTCTTTTACTTAAGTCGGCATTGTGCCTTTTGTATTAATTTCCGATGCAATTTCTGTGTTTCATCGTCAATGAGAAGGTGCAAGGTATACAGTAATCCTGAAGTGAAGCATCGGAATCTAAAACTGGACTCACAGGAGAGGTTCAAATCATAGAAAGGGAGAGTGTCAGTCCTATTTTACTTAGGTCGGCATTGTGCCTTTTGTATTACTTTCCGATGCAATTTCTGTGTTTCATTGTCAATAAGAAAGTCCAAGGGATACAGTAAACCTGAAGTGAAGCATCGGAATCTAAAACTGAACTCAAAGGAGAGGTTCAAATCATACAAAGAAAGAGTGTCAGTCCTCTTTTACTTAAGTCGGCATTGTGCTTTTTGTATTAAATTCGGATGCAATTTCTGTATTTCATCGTCAATAAGAAGGTCCAAGGGATACAGTAAACCTGAAGTGAAGCATCAGAATCTAAAACTGGACTCACAGGAGAAGTTTAAATCATAGAAAGTTAGAGTGTCAGTCTTCTTGTACTTTGGTCGGCATTGTGCCTTTTCTATTAAATTCCGATGCAATTTCTGTGTTTCATCGTCAGTAAGAAGAAGCAAGGTATACAGTAAACCTGAAGTGTAGCATCGGAATCTAAAACTGGACTCACAGGAGAGGTTCAAAACATAGAAAGAGAGAGTGTCAGTCCTCTTTTACTTAAGTCGGCATTGTGCCTTTTCGATTAAATTCGGATGCAATTTCTGTGTTTCATCGTCAATAAGAAGGTCCAAGGGATACAGTAAACCTGAAGTGATGTATCGGAATCTAATACATGGACTCACAGAAGACGTTCAAATCATAGAAAGGGAGAGTGTCAGTCCTCTTGTATTTTAGTCGGCATTGTGCCTTTTGTATTAAATTCGGATGCAATTTCTGTGTTTCATCGTCAATAAGAAGGTGCAAGGTATACAGTAAACCTGAAGTGAACCATCGGAATCTAAAACTGGACTCACAGGAAAGGTTCAAATCATAGAAAGTGAGAGTGTCAGTCCTCTTGTACTTAAGTCGGCATTGTGCCTTATGTATTAAATTGTGATGCAATTTCTGTGTTTCATCGTCAATTAGAGGTTCCATGGGATACAGTAAACCTGAAGTGAAGCATCGGAACCTAAAACTGGACTCACAGGAGAGGTTCAAATCATACATAGTTAGAGTGTCAGTCCTCTTGTACTTAAGTCGGCATTGTGCCTTTTGAATTTAATTCCGATGCAATTTCTGGGTTTCATCGTCAATAGGAAGATGCAAGGTATACAGTAAACCTGAAGTGAAGCATCGGAATCTAAAACTGGACTCACAGGAGAGGTTCAAATCATAAAGAGTTAGAGTGTCAGTCCTCCTGTACTTAAATCGGCATTTTGCCTTTTGAATTTAATTCTGATGCAATTTCTAAGTTTCATCGTCAATAAGAAGGTGCAAGGTATACAGTAAACCTGAAGTGATGCATCGGAATCTAAAACTGGACTCACAGGAGAGATTCAAATCATAGAAAGAGAGAGTGTCAGTCCAGTTTTACTTCAGTCGGCATTGTGCCTTTTGTATTAAATTCGGATGCAATTTCTGTATTTCATCGTCAATAAGAAGGTCCAAGGGATACAGTAAACCTGAAGTGAAGCAACGGAATCTAAAACTGGACTCACAGGAGAGGATCAAATCATAGAAAGTTAGAGTGTCAGTCCTCTTGTACTTTTGTCGGCATTGTGCCTTTTGTATTAAATTCGGATGCAATATCTGTGTTTCATTGCCAATAAGAAGGTGCAAGGTATACAGTAAACCTGAAGTGAAGCATTGGAATCTAAAACTGGACTCACAGGAGAGGTTCAAATCATACATAGTTAGAGTGTCAGTCCTCTTCTACTTAAGTCGGCATTGTGCCTTTTGAATTTAATTCCGATGCAATTTCTTTGTTTCATCGTCAATAAGAAGATGCAAGGTATACAGTAAACCTGAAGTGAAGCGTCGGAATCTAAAACTGGACTCACAGGAGAGGTTCAAATCATAGAAAGTGAGAGTGTCAGTCCTCTTTTACTTAAGTCGGCATTGTGCCTTTTGTATTAAATTCCGATGCATTTTCTGTGTTTCATCGTCAATAAGAACGTGCAAGGTATACAGTAAACCTGAAGTGAAGCGTCGGAATCTAAAACTGGACTCACAGGAGAGGTTCAAATCATAGAAAGTGAGAGTGTCAGTCCTCTTTTACTTAAGTCGGCATTGTGCCTTATGTATTAAATTGTGATGCAATTTCTGTGTTTCATCGTCAATTAGAGGTTCCATGGGATACAGTAAACCTGAAGTGAAGCATCGGAACCTAAAACTGGACTCACAGGAGAGGTTCAAATCATACATAGTTAGAGTGTCAGTCCTCTTGTACTTAAGTCGGCATTGTGCCTTTTGAATTTAATTCCGATGCAATTTCTGGGTTTCATCGTCAATAGGAAGATGCAAGGTATACAGTAAACCTGAAGTGAAGCATCGGAATCTAAAACTGGACTCACAGGAGAGGTTCAAATCATAAAGAGTTAGAGTGTCAGTCCTCCTGTACTTAAATCGGCATTTTGCCTTTTGAATTTAATTCTGATGCAATTTCTAAGTTTCATCGTCAATAAGAAGGTGCAAGGTATACAGTAAACCTGAAGTGATGCATCGGAATCTAAAACTGGACTCACAGGAGAGATTCAAATCATAGAAAGAGAGAGTGTCAGTCCTGTTTTACTTCAGTCGGCATTGTGCCTTTTGTATTAAATTCGGATGCAATTTCTGTATTTCATCGTCAATAGGGAGGTCCAAGGGATACAGTAAACCTGAAGTGAAGCAACGGAATCTAAAACTGGACTCACAGGAGAGGATCAAATCATAGAAAGTTAGAGTGTCAGTCCTCTTGTACTTTTGTCGGCATTGTGGTTTTTGTATTAAATTCGGATGCAATATCTGTGTTTCATTGCCAATAAGAAGGTGCAAGGTATACAGTAAACCTGAAGTGAAGCATTGGAATCTAAAACTGGACTCACAGGAGAGGTTCAAATCATACATAGTTAGAGAGTCAGTCCTCTTGTACTTAAGTCGGCATTGTGCCTTTTGAATTTAATTCCGATGCAATTTCTTTGTTTCATCGTCAATAAGAAGATGCAAGGTATACAGTAAACCTGAAGTGAAGCGTCGGAATCTAAAACTGGACTCACAGGAGAGGTTCAAATCATAAAGAGTTAGAGTGTCAGTCCTCCTGTACTTAAGTTGGCATTTTGCCTTTTGAATTTAATTCTATGCAATTTCTATGTTTCATCGTCAATAAGAAGGTGCAAGATATACAGTTAACCTGATGTGAAGAATCCGAATCTAAAACTGGACTCACAGAAGAAGTTCATATCATAGATAGTTAAAGTGTCAGTCCTCTTGTACTTAAGTCGGCATTGTGTCTTTTGAATTTAATTCCGATGCAATTTCTGTGTTTCATCGCCAATAGGAAGGTGCAAGGTATACAGTAATCCCGAAGTGAAGCATCGGAATCCAAAACTGGACACACAGGAGAGGTTCAAATCATAGAGAGTTAGAGTATCAGGCCTCTAGTACTAAAGTCGGCATTGTGCCTTTTGAATTTAATTCAGATGCAATTTCTGTGTTTCATCGTCAATAAGAAGGTGCAAGGTATACTGTAAACATGAAGTGAACCATCAGAATGTATAACTGTACTCACAGGAGAGGATCAAATCATAGAAAGTTAGAGTGTCAGTCCTCTTGTACTTAAGTGGGCATTGTGCCTTTTGAATTTAATTCCGATGCAATTTTTGTGTTTCATCGTCAATAAGACGGTGCAATGTATACAGTAAACATGAAGTGAAGTATCGGAATCTAAAACTTGACTTTCAGGAGAGGTTCAAATCATAGAAAGAGAGAGTGACAGTCCTCTTTTACTTAAGTCGGCATTGTGCCTTTTGTATTAAATTCGGATGCAATTTCAGTGTTTCTTCGTCAATAAGATTGTCCAAGGGATACAGTAAACCAGAAGTGAAGCTCGGAATCTAAAACTGGACTCTCAGGAGAGGTTCAAATCATAGAAAGGGAGAGTGTCAGTCCTCTTGTACTTAAGTCGGCATTGTGCCTTTTGTATTAAATTCGGATGCAATTTCAGTGTTTCATCGTCAATAAGAAGGTCCAAGGGATACAGTAAGCCTCAAGTGAAGCATCGGAATCTAAAACTAGACTCACAGGAGAGGTTCAAATCATAGAAAGTTAGAGTGTCAGTCCTCTTGTACTTAAGTCGGCATTATGCATTTTGTATTAAATTCGGATGCAATTTCTGTGTTTCATCGTCAATAAGAAGGTCCAAGGTATACAGTAAACCTGAAGTGAAGCATCGGAATCTAAAAGTGGACTCACAGGAGATGTTCAAATCTTAGAAAGTTAGTGTGTCAGTCCTCTTGTACTTAAGTCGGCATTGTGCATTTTGAATTTAATTCCGATGCAATTTCTTTGTTTCGTCGTCAATAAGATGGTGCAAGGTATACAGTAAACCTGAAGTGAAGCAACGGAATCTAAAACTGGACTCACAGGAGAGGTTCAATTCACAGAAAGTGAGAGTGTCAGTCCTCTTTCACATAA
The DNA here is from genome assembly GCF_023864345.2 of Schistocerca serialis cubense. Taxonomy (NCBI): domain Eukaryota; kingdom Metazoa; phylum Arthropoda; class Insecta; order Orthoptera; family Acrididae; genus Schistocerca; species Schistocerca serialis. Next base: position 4,088,815 of record NW_026048462.1, read on the forward strand.
GTCGGCATTGTGCCTTTCGTATTAAATTCGGATACAATATCTGTGTTTCATCGTCAATAAAAAGGTCCAAGGGATAGAGTAAACTTGAAGTGAAGCATCGGAATCTAAAACTGGACTCAAAGGAGAGGTTCGAATCATAGAAAGTGAGAGTGTCACTCCTCTTGTACTTAAGTCGGCATTGTGCCTTTTGTATTATATTCGGGTGCAAACTCTGTGTTTCATCGTCAATAAGAAGGTCCAAGGGATACAGTAATCCTGAAGTGAAGCATCGGAATCTAAAACTGGACTCACAGGAGAGGTTCAAATCATAGAAAGTGAGAGTGTCAGTCCTCTTTTACTTAAGTCGGCATTGTTCCTTTTGTATTAAATTCCGATGCAATTTCTGTGTTTCATCGTCAATAAGAAGGTGCAAGGTATACAGTAAACCTGAAGTGAAGCATCGGAATCTAAAACTGGACTCACAAGAGAGGTTCAAATCATAGAAAGGGAGAGTGTCAGTCCTCTTTTACTTAGGTCGGCGTTGTGCCTTTTGTAATACTTTCCGATGCAATTTCTGTGTTTCATTGTCAATAAGCAGGTCCAAGGGATACAGTAAACCTGAAGTGAAGCACCGGAATCTAAAACTGAACTCACAGGAGAGGTTCAAATCATAGAAAGAAAGAGTGTCAGTCCTCTTTTACTTAAGTCGGCATTGTGCCTTTTGTATTAACTTCGGATGCAATTTCTGTATTTCATCGGCAATAAGAAGGTCCAAGGGATACAGTAACCCTGAAGTGAAGCATCGGAATCTAAAACTGGACTCACAGGAGAGGTTCAAATCATAGAAAGTTAGAGTGTCAGTCCTCTTGTACTTAGGTCGGCATTGTGCCTTTTGTATTAAATTCCGATGCAATTTCTGTGTTTCATCGTCAGTAAGAAGGTGCAAGGTATACAGTAAACCTGAAGTGAAGCATCGGAATCTAAAACTAAACTCACAGGAGAGGTTCAAATCATAGAAAGAGAGAGTGACAGTCCTCTTTTACTTAAGTCGGCATTGTGTTACTTTTTTATTAAATTCGGATGCAATTTCTGTATTTCATCGTCAATAAGAAGGTCCAAGGGATACAGTAAACCTAAAGTGAAGCATCGGAATCAAAAGTAGACTCACAGGAGAAGATCAAATCTTAGAAAGTTAAAGTGTCAGTCCTCTTGTACTTAAGTCGGCATTGTGCCTTATGTATTAAATTCGGATGCAATTTCTATGTTTCATCGTCAATTAGAAGTTTCAAGGGATACAGTAAACCTGAAGTGAAGCATCGGAATCCAAAACTGGACTCACAGGAGATATTCATATCATACGTAGTTAGGGTGTCAGTCCTCTTGTTCTTAAGTCGGCATTGTGCCTTTTGAATCTAATTCCGATGCAATTTCTGTGTTTAATCGTCAATAAGAAGATGCAAGGTATACAGTAAACCTGAAGTGAAGCATCGGAATCTAAAACTGGACTCACAGGAGAGGTTCATATCATAAAGAGTTAGAGTGTCAGTCCTCCTGTACTTAAGTCGGCATTTAGCCTTTTGAATTTAATTCCGATGCAATTTCTATGTTTCATCGTCAATAAGAAGGTGCAAGGTATACAGTAAACCTGAAGTGAAGCATCGGAATCTAAAACTGGACTCACAGGAGAGGTTCAAATCATAGAAAGGGAGAGTGTAAATCCTCTATTACTTTAGTCGGCATTTTGACTTTTGTATTAAATTCGGATGCAATTTCTGTATTTCATCGTCAATAAGAAGGTCCAAGGGATACAGTAAACCTGAAGTGAAGCATCCGAATCTAAAACTGGACTCACAGGAAAGGTTCAAATCATAGAAAGTTACAGTGTAAGTCCTCTTGTACTTTTGTCGGCATTGTGCCCAATGTATTAAATTCGGATGCAATTTCTGTGTTTCATTGCCAATAAGAAGGTGCAAGGTATACGGTAAACCTGCAGTGACGCATCGGAATCTAAAACTGGACTCACAGGAGAAGTTCAAATCATTGAAAGTGAGGGTGTCAGTCCTCTTTTACTTAAGTCAGCATTGTGCCTTTGGTATTAAATTTGGATGCAATTTCTGTGTATCATCATCAATAAGAAGTTCCAAGGGATAAAGTAAACCTGAAGTGAAGCATCGGAATCTAAAACTGGACTCACAGGAGAGGGTCAAATCATAGAAAATGAGAGTGTCAGTCCTCTTGTAAATAATTCGGCATTGTGCCGTTTGTACTAAATTCGGATGAAATTTCTATGTTTCATCGTCATTAAGAAGGTCCATGGTATACAGTAAACCTGAAGTGAAGCATCAGAATCTAAAAGTGGACTCACCGGAGAGGTTCAATCATAGAAAGTTAGAGTGTCAGTCCTCTTGTACTTAAGTAGGCATTGTGCCTTTTGACTTAAATTCGGAAGCAATTTCTGTGTTTCATCGTCAATAAGAAGGTCCAAGGGATACAGTAAACTTGAAGTGAGGCATCGGAATCTAAGACTGGGCTCACAGGAGAGGCCCAAATCATAGAAAGTTTGAGTGTCAGTCCTCGTGTACTTAAGTCGGCATTCTGCCTTTAAGTTTAATTCCGATGCAATTTCTGTGTTTCAACGTCAATAAGACAGTGCAAGGTATACAGTAAACCTGAAGTGAAACATCGGAATCTAAAACTGGACTCACAGGAGAGGTTCAAATCATAGAAAGTTAGAGTGTCACTCCTCTTGAACTTAAGTCGGCATTGTGCCTTTTGAATTTAATTCCGATGCAATTTTTGTGTTTCATCGTCTATAAGACGGTGCAAGGTATACAGTAAACCTGAAGTGAGGCATCGGAATCTAAGACTGGACTCACAGGAGAGTTTCAAATCATAGAAAGTTAGAGTGTCAGTCCTCTTGTACTTAAGTAGGCATTGTGCCTTGTGACTTAAATTCGGATGCAACTTCTGTGTTTCATCGTCAATAAGAAGGTCCAAGGGATACAGTAAACCGGAGGTGAAGCATCGGAATCTATAACAGGACTCACAGGAGGGCTTCAAATCATAGGTAGTTAGAGTGTCAGTCCTGTTGTACTTAAGTCGGCATTGTGCCTTTTGAATTTAATTCCGACGCAAATTCTGTTTTTCATCGTCAATAAGAAGGTGCAAGGTATACAGTAAACCTGAAGTGATGTATCGGAATCAGAAACTGCACTCACAGGAGAGGTTCAAATCATAGAAAGAGAGAGTGTCAGTGCTCATTTACTTAAGTCGGCATTGTGCCCTTTGTATTAAATTCAGATGCAATTTCAGTATTTCATCGTCAATAAGAAGGTCCAACGGATACAGTAAATCTGAAGTGAAGCATCGGAATCTAAAACTGGACTCACAAGAGACGTTCATATCATAGATAGTTAGAGTGTCAGTCCTCTTGTACTTAAGTCCGCAATGTGTCTTTTGAATTTAATTCCGATGCAATTTCTGTGTTACATCGCCAATAAGAAGGTGCAAGGTATACAGTAAACCTGAAATGAAGCATCAGAATCCAAAACTGGACTCACAGGAGAGGTTCAAATCATAAAGAGTTAGAGTGTCAGGCCTCTTGTACTTACGTCGGCATTGTGCCTTTTGTATTAAATTCGGATGCAATTTCTGTATATCATCGTCAATAAGAAGATCCAAGGGATACAGTAAACCTGAAGTGAAGTATCGGAATCTAAAACTGGACTCACAGGAGACGTTCAAATCATAGATAGTTAAAGTGTCAGTCCTCTAGTACTTAGGTCGGCATTGTGTCTTTTGAATTTAATTCCGATGCAATTTCTGTGTTTCATCGCCAATAAGAAGGTGTAAGGTATACAGTAAGCCTGAAGTGAAGCATCGGAATCCATTACTGGAATCACAGGAGAGGTTCAAATCATAGAGAGGTACAGTGTCAGGCCTCTTGTACTTAAGTCGCCATTGTGCCTTTTAAATTTAATTCCGATGCAATTTCAGTGTTTCATAGTCAATAAGAAGGTGCAAGGTATGCAGCAAACATGAAGTGAAACATCGGAATGTAAAACTGGACTCACAGGAGAGGGTCACATCATAGAAAATGAGAGTGTCAGTCCTCTTGTAAATAATTCGGCATTGTGCCTTTTGTACTAAATTCGGATGAAATTTCTATGTTTCATCGTCATTAAGAAGGTCCAAAGTATACAGTAAACCTGAAGTGAAGCATCGGAATCTAAAAGTGGATCCAAGGGAGAGGTTCAATCATAGAAAGTTAGAGTGTCAGTCCTCTTGTACTTAAGTAGGCATTGTGCCTTTTGACTTAAATTCGGAAGCAATTTCTGTGTTTCATCGTCAATAAGAAGGTCCAAGGGATACAGTAAACCTGAAGTGAGGCATCGGAATCTAAGACTGGGCTCACAGGAGAGGCCCAAATCATAGAAAGTTTGAGTGTCAGTCCTCGTGTACTTAAGTCGGCATTCTGCCTTTAAGCTTATTTCCGATGCAATTTCTGTGTTTCAACGTCAATAAGACAGTGCAAGGTATACAGTAAACCTGAAGTGAAGCATCGGAATCTAAAACTGGACTCACAGGAGAGGTTCAAATCATAGAAAGTTAGAGTGTCACTCCTCTTGAACTTAAGTCGGCATTGTGCCTTTTGAATTTAATTCCGATGCAATTTTTGTGTTTCATCGTCTATAAGACGGTGCAAGGTATACAGTAAATCTGAAGTGAGGCATCGGAATCTAAGACTGGACTCACAGGAGAGGTTCAAATCGTAGAAAGTGAGATTGTAAGTCCTCTTGTACTTAAGTCGGTATTGTGTATTTTGTATTTAATTCCGATGCAATTTCTGTGTTTCAACGCCAATAAGAAGGTGCAACGTTTACAGTAAACCTGAAGTGAAGCAACGGAATCCAAAACTGGACTCACTGGAGAGGTTCAAATCATAGAAAGTTAGATTGTCAGTCCACTTGTACTTTTGTCGGCATTGTGTCTTTTGTATTAAATTCGGATGCAATTTCTGTGTTTCATCGTCAATAAGAAGGTCCATGGTATACAATAAACCTGAAGTGAAGCATCGGAAACTAAAACTGGTCTCACAGGAGAGGTTCAAATCATAGAATTGTAGCGTGTCAGTCCTCTTGTACTTAAGTAGGCATTGTGACTTTTGAATTTAATTCGGATGCAATTTCTGTGTTTCATCGTCAATAAGAAGGTCCAAGGGATACAGTAAACCTGAAGTGAATCATCGGAATCTAAGACTGGACTCACAGGAGAGGCCCAAATCATAGAAAGTTTAAGTGTCAGTCATCGTGAACTTAAGTCCGCATTGTGCCTTTGAGTTTAATTCCGATGCAATTTCGGTGTTTCAACGTCAATAAGACAGTGCAAGGTATACAGTAAACCTGAAATGAAGCATGAGAATCCAAAACTGGACTCACAGGAGAGGTTCAAATCATAGAGAGTTAGAGTGTCAGGCCTCTTGTACTTAAGTCGGCATTGTGCCTTCTGTATTAAATTCGGATGATATTTCTGTGTTTCATCGTCAATAAGAAGGTCCAAGGGATACAGTAAGCCTGAAGTGAAGCATTAGAATCTAAAACTGGACTCACGGGAGAGGTTCAAATCATAGAAAGTTAGACTGTCAGTCCTCTTGTACTGAAGTCGGTGTTGTGCATTTTGTATTAAATTCGGATGCAGATTTCTGTGTTTCATCGTCAATAAGAGGGTCCAAGGTATACAGTAAACCTCTAGTGAAGCATCGGAATCCAAAACTGGACTTACAAGCGATGTTCAAATCTTAGAAAGTTAGTGTGTCAGTCCTCTTGTACTTAAGTCGGCATTGTGCCTTTTGAATTTAATTCCGACGCAATTTCTGTGTTTCATCGTCAATAAGACGGTGCAAGGTATGCAGTAAACCTGAAGTGAAGCATCGGAATCTAAAACTGGACTCACAGGAGGGGTTCAAATCACTGAAAGTGAGAGTGTCAGTCCTCTAGTACATAAGTCGGCATTGTGCCTTTTGTATTAAATTCGGATACAATTTCTGTATTTCATCGTCAATAAGAAGTTGCAAGGTATACAGGTAACCTGAAGTGAACCATCAGATTCTAAAACTGGACTCACAGGAGAGGTTCAAATCGTAGAAAGTGAGATTGTAAGTCCTCTTGTACTTAAGTCGGCATTGTGTCTTTTGTATTTAATTCCGATGCAATTTCTGTGTTTCAACGCCAATAAGAAGGTGCAAGGGATACAGTAAACCTGAAGTGAAGCATCGGAATCTATAACAGGACTCACAGGAGGGCTTCTAATCATAGATAGTTAGAGTGTCAGTCCTCTAATACGTAAGTCGGCATTGTGTCTTTTGAATTTAATTCCGATGCAATTTCTGTGTTTCATCGTCAATAAGAAGGTACAAGATATACAGTAAACCTGCAGTGATGCATCGGAATCTAAAACTGAACTCACCGAAGAGGTTCCAATCATAGAGAGTTAGAGTGTCAGTCCTTTTGTACTTATGTCGGCATTGTGCCTCTTGAATTTAATTCCGACGCAAAATCTGTGTTTCATCGTCAATAAGAAGGTGCAAGGTATACTGTAAACCTGAAGTGATGTATCGGAATCAGAAACTGGACTCACAGGAGAGGTTCAAATCATAGAAAGAGAGAGTGTCAGTGCTCATTTACTTAAGTCGGCATTGTGCCTTTTGAATTAAATTTAATTGCAATTTCAGTATTTCATCGTCAATAAGAAGGTCCAACGGATACAGTAAACATGAAGTGAAGCATCGGAATCTAAAACTGGACTCACAAGAGACGTTCAAATCATAGATAGTTACAGTGTCAGTCCTCTTGTACTTAAGTCCGCAATGTGTCTTTTGAATTTAATTCCGATGCAATTTCTGTGTTACATCGCCAATAAGAAGGTGCAAGGTATACAGTAAATCTGAAATGAAGCATCAGAATCCAAAACTGGACTCACAGGAGAGGTTCAAATCATAGAGAGTTACAGTGTCAGGCCTCTTATACTTAAGTCGGCATTGTGCCTTTTGTATTAAATTCGGATGCAATTTCTGTATATCATCGTCAATAAGAAGATCCAAGGGATACAGTAAACCTGAAGTGAAGTATCGAAATCTAAAACTGGACTCACAGGAGACGTTCAAATCATAGATAGTTAAAGTGTCAGTCCTCTAGTACTTAGGTCGGCATTGTGTCTTTTGACTTTAATTCCGATGCAATTTCTGTGTTTCATCGCCAATAAGAAGGTGTAAGGTATACATTAAGCCTGAAGTGAAGCATCGGAATCCATTACTGGACTCACAGGAGAGGTTCAAATCATAGAGAGTTACAGTGTCAGGCCTCTTGTACTTAAGTCGGCATTGTGCCTTTTAAATTTAATTTCGATGCAATTTCAGTGTTTCATAGTCAATAAGAAGGTGCAAGGTATGCAGCAAACATGAAGTGAAGCATCGGAATGTAAAACTGGACTCACAGGAGTGGTTCAAATCATAGAAAGTGAGAGTGTCAGTCCTCTAGTACTTAAGTCGGCATTGTGCCTTATGAATTTAATTCCGATGCAATTTCGGTGTTTCGTCGTCAATAAGAAGGTCCAAGGGATACAGTAAACCTGAAGTGAAGCATTGGAATCTAAAACTGGACTCACAGGAGAGGTCCAAATCATAGAGAGTGAGAGTGACAGTCCTCATGTACTTAAGTCGGCATTGTGCCTTCTGTATTAAATTCGGATGAAATTTCTGTGTTTCATCGTCAATAAGAAGGTCCAAGGGATACAGCAAGCCTGAAGTGAAGCATTGGAATCTAAAACTGGACTCACGGGAGAGGTTGAAATCATAGAAAGTTAGACTGTCAGTCCTCTTGTACTGAAGTCGGTGTTGTGCATTTTGTATTATATTCGGATGCAATTTCTGTGTTTCATCGTCAATAAAAAGGTCCAAGGTATACAGTAAACCTCTAGTGAAGCATCGGAATCTAAAACTGGACTTACAGAAGATGTTCAAATCTTAGAAAGTTAGTGTGTCAGTCCTCTTGTACTTAAGTCGGCATTGTGCCTTTTGAATTAAATTCGGATACAATTTCTGTAGTTCATCGTCAATAAGAAGGGGCAAGGTATACAGGTAACCTGAAGTGAACCATCAGATTCTAAAACTGGACTCACAGGAGAGGTTCAAATCGTAGAAAGTGAGATTGTAAGTCCTCTTGTACTTAAGTCGGCATTGTGTCTTTTGTATTTAATTCCGATGCAATTACTGTGTTTCAACGCCAATAAGAAGGTGCAACGTATACAGTAAACCTGAAGTGAAGCAACGGAGTCCAAAACTAGACTCACAGGAGAGGTTCAAATCATAGAAAGTTAGATTGTCAGTCCTCTTGTACTTTTGTCGGCATTGTGTCTTTTGTATTAAATTCGGATGCCATTTCTGTGTTTCATCGTCAATAAGAAGGTCCATGGTATACAATAAACCTGAAGTGAAGCATCGGAAACTAAAACTGGTCTCACAGGAGAGGTTCAAATCATAGAAATGTAGCGTGTCAGTCCTCTTGTACTTAAGTAGGCATTGTGACTTTTGAATTTAATTCGGATGCAATTTCTGTGTTTCATCGTCAATAAGAAGGTCCAAGGGATACAGTAAACCTGAAGTGAATCATCGGAATCTAAGACTGGACTCACAGGAGAGGCGCAAATCATAGAAAGTTTAAGTGTCAGTCATCGTGAACTTAAGTCCGCATTGTGCCTTTAAGTTTTAATTCCGATGCAATTTCTGTGTTTCAACGTCAATAAGACAGTGCAAGGTATACAGTAAACCTGAAGTGAAGCATCGGTATCTAAAACTTTACTCACAGGAGGGCTTCAAATCATAGATAGTTAGAGTGTCAGTCCTCTAATACGTAAGTCGGCATTGTGTTTTTTGAATGTAATTCCGATGCAATTTCTGTGTTTCATCGTCAATAAGAAGGTGCAAGATATACAGTAAACCTGCAGTGATGAATCGGAATCTAAAACTGAACTCACCGAAGAGGTTCCAATCATAGAGAGTTAGAGTGTCAGTCCTGTTGTACTTATGTCGGCATTGTGCCTCTTGAATTTAATTCCGACGCAAATTCTGTGTTTCATCGTCAATAAGAAGGTGCAAGGTATACAGTAAACCAGAAGTGATGTATCGGAATCAGAAACTGGACTCACAGGAGAGGTTCAAATCATAGAAAGAGAGAGTGTCAGTGCTCATTTACTTAAGTCGGCATTGTGCCTTTTGTATTAAATTCAGGTGCAATTTCAGTATTTCATCGTCAATAAGAAGGTCCAAGGGATACAGAAAACCTGAAGTGAAGCATCGGAATCTAAATCTGGACTCACAGGAGACGTTCAAATCATAGATAGTTAGAGTGTCAGTCCTCTTGTACTTAAGTCCGCAATGTGTCTTTTGAATTTAATTCCGATGCAATTTCTGTGTTACATCGCCAATAAGAAGGTGCAAGGTATACAGTAATCCTGAAATGAAGCATCAGAATCCAAAACTGGACTCACAGGAGAGGTTCAAATCATAGAGAGTTAGAGTGTCAGGCCTCCTGTACTTAAGTCGGCATTGGGCCTTTTGAATTTAATTCCGATGCAATTTTTGTGTTTCATCGTCAATCAGACGGTGCAAGGTATACAGTAAACCTGAAGTGAAGCATCGGAATCTAAAACTGGACTCACAGGACAGGTTCAATTCATAGAAAGTTAGAGTGTCTGTCTACTTGTACTTAAGTCGGCATTGTGCCTTTTGTATTAAATTTCGATGCAATTTCTGTGTTTCATCGTCAATAAGAAGGTGCAATGTATACAGTAAACCTGAAGTGAAGCATCGGAATCAGAAACTGGACTCACAGGAGAGGTTGAAATCATAGAAAGAGAGAGAGTCAGTGCTCTTTCACTTAAGTCGGCATTGTGCCTTTTGTATTAAATTCGGATGCAATTTCTGTATATCATCGTCAATAAGAAGGTCCAAGGGATACAGTAAATCTGAAGTGAAGTATCGGAATCTAAAACTGGACTCACAGGAGACGTTCAAATCATAGATAGCTAAAGTGTCAGTCCTCTAGTACTTAGGTCGGCATTGTGTCTTTTGAATTTAATTCCGATGCAATTTCTGTGTTTCAACGCCAATAAGAAGGTGTAAGGTATACAGTAAGCTTGAAGTGAAGCATCGGAATCCAAAACTGGACTCACAGGAGAGGTTCAAATCATAGAGAGTTAGAGTGTCAGGCCTCTTACACTTAAGTCGGCATTGTGCCTTTTAAATTTAATTCCGATGCAATTTCTGTGTTTCATCTTCAATAAGAATGTGCAAGGTATGCAGCAAACATGAAGTGAAGCATCGGAATGTAAAACTGGACTCACAGGAGAGGTTCAAATCATAGAAAGTGTGTGTGTCAGTCCTCTTGCACTTAAGTCGGCATTGTGCCTTTTGTATTAAATTCGGATGCGATTTCTGTGTTTCATCGTCAATAAGAACTTCCAAGGGATACAGTAAATCTGAAGTTAAGCATCGGAATCTAAAACTTGACTCACAGCAGAGGTTAAAGTCATAGATAGTTAGAGTCTCAGTCTTCTTGTAGTTAAGTCGGCATTGTTCTTTTGAAATTAATTCCGATGCAATTTCTGTGTTTCATCGTCAGTAAGAAGGTGCAAGGCATACAGTAAACCTGTAGTGAAGCATTGGAATCTAAAACTGGACTCACAGGAGAGGTTCAAATCATAGAAACTTAGACTGTCAGTCCTCTTGTACTGAAGTCGGTTTTGTGCATTTTCTATTAAATTCGAATGCAATTTCTGAGTTTCATCGTCAATAAGAAGGTCCAAGGTATACAGTAAACCTCTAGTGAAGCATTGGAATCTAAAACTGGACTCACAGGAGATGTTCAAATCTTAGAAAGTTAGTGTGTCAGTCCTCTTGTACTTAAGTCGGCATTGTGCCTTTTGAATTTAATTCCGACGCAATTTCTGTGTTTCATCGTCAATAAGAAGGTGCAAGGTATGCAGTAAACCTGAAGTGAAGCATCGGAATCTAAAACTGGACTCACAGGAGGGGTTCAAATCACAGAGAGTGAGAGTGTCAGTCCTCTTTTACTTAAGTCGGCATTGTGCCTTTTGTATTAAATTCGGATACAATTTCTGTATGTCATCGTCAATAAGTAGGTGCAAGGTGTACAGGTAACCTGAAGTGAACCATCGGATTCAAGAACTGGACTCACAGGAGAGGTTCAAATCATAGAAAGTGAGATTGTCAGTCCTCTTGTACTTAAGTCGGCATTGTGTGTTTTGTAATTAATTCCGATGCAATTTCTGTGTTACAACGCCAATAAGAAGGTGCAAAGTATACAGTAATCCTGAAGTGAAGCATCGGAATCTAAAACTGGACTCACAGGAGAGGTTCAAATCATAGAAAGTTAGATTGTCAGTCCTCTTGTACTTTTGTCGGCATTGTGTCTTTTGTATTAAATTCGGATGCAATTTCTGTGTTTCATCGTCAATAAGAAGGTCCAAGGTATACAGTAAACCTGAAGTGAAGCATCGGAAACTAAAACTGGTCTCACAGGAGAGGTTCAAATCATAGAAAGTTAGCATGTCAGTCCTCTTGTACTTAAGTGGCATTGTGCCTTTTTAATTAAATTCGGATGCAATTTCTGTGTTTCATCGTCAATAAGAAGGTCGAAGGGATACTGTAAACCTGAAGTGAAGCATCGGAATCTAAGACTGGACTCACAGGAGAGGCCCAAATCATAGAAAGTTTTAGTGTCAGTCATCTTGAACTTAAGTCCGCATTGTGCCTTTAAGTTTAATTCCGATGCAATTTCTGTGTTTCAACGTCAATAAGACAGTGCAAGGTATACAGTAAACCTGAAGTGAAGCATCGGAATCTAAAACTGGACTCACAGGAGAGGTTCAAATCATAGAAAGTTAGAGTGTCAGTCTTCTTGTTCTTAAGCTGCCATTGTGCCTTTTGAATTTAATTCCGATGCAATTTTTGTGTTTCATCGTCAATAAGACGGTGCAAGGTATACAGTAAATCTGAAGTGAGGCATCGGAATCTAAAACTGGACTCACAGGAGTGCTTCAAATCATAGAAAACGAGAGTGTCAGTCCCCTTGTACTTAAGTCGGCATTGTGCCTTTTGTATTAAATTCGGATGCCATTTCTGTGTTTCATCGTCAATACGAAGGTCCAAGGGATACAGTAAACCTGAAAAGAAGCATCGGAATCTATAACAGGACTCGCAGGAGGGCTTCAAATCATAGATAGTTAGAGTGTCAGTCCTCTTATACTTAAGTCGGCATTGTGTCTTTTGAATTTAATTCCGATGCAATTTCTGTGTTTCATCGTCAATAAGAAGGTGAAAGATATACAGTAAACCTGCAGTGATGCATCGGAATCTAAAACTGAACTCACCGAAGAGGTTCCAATCATAGAGAGTTAGAGTGTCAGTCCTGTTGTACTTAAGTCGGCATTGTGCCTCTTGAATTTAATTCCGACGCAAATTCTGTGTTTCATCGTCAATAAGAAGGTGCAAGGTATACTGTAAACCTGAAGTGATGTATCGGAATCAGAAACTGGACTCACAGGAGAGGTTCAAATCATAGAAAGAGAGAGTGTCAGTGCTCATTAACTTAAGTCGGCATTGTGCCTTTTGTATTAAATTCAGATGCAATTTCAGTATTTCATCGTCAATAAGAAGGTCCATGGGATACAGTAAACCTGAAGTGAAGCATCGGAATTTAAAACTGGACTCACAGGAGACGTTCAAATCATAGATAGTTAGAGTGTCAGTCCTCTTGTACTTAAGTCAGCATTGTGTCTTTTGAATTTAATTCCGATGCAATTTCAGTGTTACATCGCCAATAAGAAGGTGCAAGGTATACAGTAAACCTGAAATGAAGCATCACAATCAAAAACTGGACTCACAGGAGAGGTTCAAATCATAGAGAGTTAGAGTGTTAGGCCTCCTGTACTTAAGTCGGCATTAAGCCTTTTGAATTTAATTCCGATGCAATTTTTGTGTTTCATCGTCAATAAGAAGGTGCAATGTATACAGTAAACCTGAAGTGAAGCATCGGAATCAGAAACTGGACTCACAGGAGAGGTTCAAATCATAGAAAGAGAGAGTGTTAGTGCTCTTTTACTTAAGTCGGCATTGTGCCTTTTGTATTAAATTCGGATGCCATTTCTGTATATCATCGTCAATAAAAAGGTCCAAGGGATACAGTAAACCTGAAGTGAAGTATCGGAATCTAAAACTGGACTCACAGGAGACGTTCAAATCATAGATAGTTAAAGTGTCAGTCCTCTAGTACTTAGGTCGGCATTGTGTCTTTTGAATTTAATTCCGATGCAATTTCTGTGTTTCATCGCCAATAAGAAGGTGTAAGGTATACAGTAAGCTTGAAGTGAAGCATCGGAATCCAAAACTGGACTCACAGGAGAGGCTCAAATCATAGAGAGTTAGAGTGTCAGGCCTCTTGTACTTAAGTCGGCATTGTGCCTTTTAAATTTAATTCCGATGCAATTTCTGTGTTTCATCGTCAATAAGAATGTGCAAGGTATGCAGCAAACATGAAGTGAAGCATCGGAATGTAAAACTGGACTCACAGGAGAGGTTCAAATCATAGAAAGTGAGAGTGTCAGTCCTCTTGCACTTAAGTCGGCATTGTGCGTTTTGTATTAAATTCGGATGCAATTTCTGTGTTTCATCGTCAATAAGAACTTCCAAGGGATACAGTAAACCTGAAGTGAAGCATCGGAATCTAAAACTGGACTCACAGCAGAGGTTCAAATCATAGATAGTAAGAGTCTCAGTCATCTTGTAGTTAAATCGGCATTGTTCTTTTGAAATTAATTCCGATGTAATTTCTGTGTTTCATCGTCAATAAGAAGGTGCAAGGTATACAGTAAACCTGAAGTGAAGCATTGGAATCTAAAACTGGACTCACAGGAGAGGTTAAAATCACAGAGAGATAGAGTGTCAGTCCTCTTGTACTTAAGTCGGCATTGTGCCTTTTGATTTTAATTCCGATGCAATTTCGGTGTTTCATCGTCAACAAGAAGGTTCAAGGGATACAGTAAACCTGAAGTGAAGCATTGGAATCTAAAACTGGACTCAAATGAGAGGTCCAAATCATAGAAAGTGAAAGTGACAGTCCTCATGTACTTAAGTCGGCATTGTGCCTTTTGTATTAAATTCGGATGCAATTTCTGTGTTTCATCGTCAATAAGAAGGTCCAAGGGATACAGTAAGCCTGAAGTGAGGCATCGGAATCTAAAACTGGACTCACAGGAGAGGTTCAAATCATAGAAAGTTAGAGTGTCAGTCCTCTTGTACAGAAGTCGGTATTCTGCATTTTGTATTAAATTCGGATGCAATTTCTGCGTTTCATCGTCAATAAGAAGGTCCAAGGTATACAGTAAACCTGTTGTGAAGCATCGGAATCTAAAACTGGACTCACAGGAGATGTTTAAATCATAGAAACTTAGTGTGTCAGTCCCCTTGTACTTAAGTCGGCATTGTGCCTTTTGTATTAAATTCCGATGCAATTTCTGTGTTTCATCGTCAATAAGTAGGTGCAAGGTATACTGTTAACCTGAAGTGAAGCATCGGAATCAGAAACTTGACTCACAGGAGAGGTTCAAATCATAGAAAGAGAGAGCGTGAGTGCTCATTTACTTAAGTCGGCATTGTGCCTTTTGTATTGAATTCGGATGCAATTTCTGTATTTCATCGTCAATTAGAAGGTCCAAGGGATACAGTAAACCTGAAGTGAAGCATCGGAATCTAAAACTGGACTCACAGGAGACGTTCAAATCATAGATAGTTATAGTGTCAGTCCTCTTGTACTTAAGTCGGCATTGTGTCTTTTGAATTTAATTCCGATGCAATTTCTGTGTTTCATCGCCAATAAGAAGGTGCAAGGTATACAGTAAACCTGAAGTGAAGCATCGGAATCCAAAAGTGGACCCACAGGAGAGGTTCAAATCATAGAGAGTTAGAGTGTCAGCCCTCTTGTACTTAAGTCGGCATTGTGCTTTTGAATTTAATTACGATGCAATTTCTGTGTTTCATCGTCAATAAGACGGTGCAAGGTATACAGTAAACATGAAGTGAAGCATCGGAATGTAAAACTGGACTCACAGGAGAGGTTCAAATCATAAAAAGTTAGAGTGTCAGTCCTCTTGTACCTAAGTCGGCATTGTGCCTTTTGAATTTAATTCCGATGCAATTTTTGTGTTTCATCGTCAATAATACTGTGCAATGTATACAGTAAACCGTAAGTGAAGCATCGGAATCTAAAAGTGGACTCACAGGAGTTGTTCAAATCATAGAAATAGAGAGTGACGGTCCTCTTTTACTTAAGTCGGCATTGTGCCTTTTGTATTAAATTCGGATGCAATTTCTGTGTTTCATCGTCAATAAGATGGTCCAAGGGATAGAATAAACCTGCAGTGAAGCATCGGAATCTAAAACTGGACTCTCAGGAGAGGTTCAAATCATAGAAAGGGAGAGTGTCAGTCCTCTTGTACTTAAGTCGGCATTGTACCTTTTGTATTCAATTCGGATGCAATTTCAGTGTTTTATCGTCAATAAGAAGGTGCAAGGTATACAGTAAACCTGAAGTGAAGCATCGAAATCTAAAACTGGACTCACAGGAGAGGTTCAAATCATAGAAAGTGAGAGTGTCAGTCCTCTTGTACTTAAGTCGGCATTGTGCCTTTTGAATTTAATTCCGATGCAATTTTTGTGTTTAATCGTCAATAAGACGGTGCAAGGTATACAGTAAACCTGAAGTGAAGCATCGGAATCAGAAGCTGGACTCACAAGAGAGGTTCAAATCATAGAAAGAGAGAGTGTCAGTGCTCTTTTACTTATGTCGGCATTGTGCCTTTTGTATTAAATTCGGATGCAATATCTGTATTTCATCGACAATAAGAAGGTCCAAGGGATACAGTAAACCTGAGGTGAAGTATCGGAATCTAAAACTGGACTCACAGGAGACGTTCAAATCATAGATAGTTAAGGTGTCAGTCCTCTTGTACTTAAGTCGGCATTGTGTCTTTTGAATTTAATTCCGATGCAATTTCTGTGTTTCATCGCCAATAAGAAGGTGCAACGTACACAGTAAACCTGAAGTGAAGCATCTGAATCTAAAACTGGACTCACAGGATAGGTTCAAATCATAGAAAGAGAGAGTGTCAGTGCTCTTTTACTTATGTCGGCATTGTGCCTTTTGTATTAAATTCGGAAGCAATATCTGTATTTCATCGACAATAAGAAGGTCCAAGGGATACAGTAAACCTGAGGTGAAGCATCGGAATCTAAAACTGGACGAACAGGAGAAGTTCAAGTCATAGAAAGTGACTGTGTCAGTCCTCTTTTACTTAAGTCGGCATTGTGCCTTTTGTATTACATTCGGATGCAATTTCTGTGTTTCATCGTCAATAAGAAGTTCCAAGTTATACAGTAATCCTGAAGTGAAGCATCGGAATCTAAAACTGGACTCACAGGAGAGGTTCAAATCATAGAGAGTGAGAGTGTCAGTCCTCTTGTAAATAAGTCGGCATTGTGCCTTTTGTACTAAATTCGGATGCAATCTCTATGTTTCATCGTCATTAAAAAGGTCCAAGGTATACAGTAAAACTGAAGTTAAGCATCGGAATCTAAAAGTGGACTCACAGAAGTGGTTCAAATCTTTGAAAGTTAGAGTGTCAGCCCTCTTTTACTTAAGTCAGCATTGGGCCTTTTGTAATAAATTCGGATGCAATTTCTGTGTTTCATCGCCAATAAGAAGGTCCAAGGTATACAGTAAACCTGAAGTGAAGCATCGAAATCTAAAACTGGACTCACAGGAGAGGTTCAAATCATAGAAAGTTTGCGTGTCAGTCCTCTTGTACTTATGTCGCCATTGTGCATTTTGTATTAAATTCGGATGCAATTTCTGTGTTTCATCGTCAATAAGAAGGTCCAAGGTATACAGTAAACCTGTAGTGAAGCATCGGAATCGAAAACTGGACTCACAGGAGAGGCTCAAATCATAGAAAGTTTGAGTGTCAGTCCTCTTGTACTTAAGTCGGCATTGTGCCTTTAAATTTAATTCCGATGCAATTTCTGTGTTTCAACGTCAATAAGACAGTGCAAGGTATACAGTAATCCTGAAGTGAAGCAACGGAATCTAAAACTGGACTCACAGGAGAGGTTCAAATAATAGAAAGTGAGAGTGTCAGTCCTCTTGTACTGAAGTCGGCATTGTGTCTTTTGTATTAAATTCCGATGCAATAACTGTGTTTCATCGTCAATAAGAAGGTGCAAGGTATACAGTAAACCTGAAGTGAAGCATCGGAATCTAAAACTGGACTCACAGAAGAGGATCAAATCATAGAGAGTTAGAGTGTCAGTCCTCATGTACTTAGGGCGGCATTGTGAGTTTTGAATTTAATTCCAATGCAATTTCTGTGTTTCATTGTCAATGAGAAGGTGCAAGGTATACAGTAAGCCTGAAGTGAAGCATCGGAACCTAAAACTGGACTCACAGGAGAGGTTCAAATCATAGAAAGAGAGAGCGTGAGTGCTCTTTTACTTAAGTCGGCATTGTGCCTTTTGTATTGAATTCGGATGCAATTTCTGTATTTCATCGTCAATTAGAAGGTAAAAGGGATACAGTAAACCAGAAGTGAAGCATCAGAATCTAAAACTGGACTCACAGGAGACGTTCAAATCATAGATAGTTATAGTGTCAGTCCTCTTGTACTTAAGTCGGCCCTGTGTCTTTTGAATTTATATCCGATGCAATTTCTGTGTTTCATCGCCAATAAGAAGGTGCAAGGTATACAGTAAACCTGAAGTGAAGCATCGGAAACTAAAACTGGTCTCACAGGAGAGGTTCAAATCATAAAAAGTTAGAGTGTCAGTCCTCTTGTACCTAAGTCGGCATTGTGCCTTTTGAATTTAATTCCGATGCAATTTTTGTGTTTCATCGTCAATAATACTGTGCAAGGTATACAGTAAACCGTAAGAGAAGCATCGGAATCTAAAACTGGACTCACAGGAGTTGTTCAAATCATAGAAATAGAGAGTGACGGTCCTCTTTTACTTAAGTCGGCATTGTGCCTTTTGAATGTAATTCTGACGCAATTTTTGTGTTTAATCGTCAATAACACGGTGCAAGGTATACAGTAAACCTGAAGTGAAGCATCGGAATTTAAAACTGGACTCACAGGACAGGTTCAAATCATAGAAAGTTAGAGTGTCCGTCTACTTGTACTTATGTCCGCATTGTGCCTTTTGTATTAAATTCCGATGCAATTTCTGTGTTTCATCGTCAATAAGAAGGTGCAAGGTATACAGTGAACCTGAAGTGAAGCATCGGAATCAGAAGCTGGACTCACAAGAGAGGTTCAAATCATAGAAAGAGAGAGTGTCAGTGCTCTTTTACTTATGTCGGCATTGTGCCTTTTGTATTAAATTCGGATGCAATATCTGTATTTCATCGACAATAAGAAGGTCCAAGGGATACAGTAAACCTGAGGTGAAGTATCGGAATCTAAAACTGGACTCACAGGAGACGTTCAAATCATAGATAGTTAAAGTGTCAGTCCTCTTGTACTTAAGTCGGCATTGTGTCTTTTGAATTTAATTCCGATGCAATTTCTGTGTTTCATCGCCAATAAGAAGGTGCAACGTACACAGTAAACCTGAAGTGAAGCATCTGAATCTAAAACTGGACTCACAGGAGAGGTTCAAATCATAGAAAGTGAGAGTGGCAGTGCTCTTTTACTTATGTCGGCATTGTGCCTTTTGTATTAAATTCGGAAGCAATATCTGTATTTCATCGACAATAAGAAGGTCCAAGGGATACAGTAAACCTGAGGTGAAGCATCGGAATCTAAAACTGAACGAACAGGAGAAGTTCAAGTCATAGAAAGTGACTGTGTCAGTCGTCTTTTACTTAAGTCGGCATTGTGCCCTTTGTATTAAATTCGGATGCAATTTCCGTGTTTCATCGTCAATAAGAAGTTCCTAGATATACAGTAATCCTGAAGTGAAGCATCGGAATCTAAAACTGGACTCACTGGAGAGGTTCAAATCATAGGAAGTGAGAGTGTCAGTCCTCTTATAAATAAGTCGGCATTGTGCCTTTTGTACTAAATTCGGATGCAATTTCTATGCTTCATCGTCATTAAAAAGGTCCAAGGTGTACAGTAAAACTGAAGTTAAGCATCGGAATCTAAAAGTGGACTCACAGAAGTGGTTCAAATCTTAGAAAGTTAGAGTGTCAGCCCTCTTTTACTTAAGTCAGCATTGGGCCTTTTGTAATAAATTCGGAGGCAATTTCTGTGTTTCATCGCCAATAAGAAGGTCCAAGATATACAGTACACCTGAAGTGAAGCATCGAAATCTAAAACTGGACTCACAGGAGAGGTTCAAATCATAGAAAGTTAGCGTGTCAGTCCTCTTGTACTTATGTCGGCATTGTGCATTTCGTATTAAATTCGGATGCAATTTCTGTGTTTCATCGTCAATAAGAAGGTCCAAGGTATACAGTAAACCTGTAGTGAAGCATCGGAATCTAAAACTGGACTCACAGGAGAGGCTCAAATCATAAAAAATTTGAGTGTCAGTCCTCTTGTACTTAAGTCGGCATTGTGCCTTTAAATTTAATTCCGATGCAATTTCTGTGTTTCAACGTCAATAAGACAGTGCAAGGTATACAGTTATCCTGAAGTGAAGCAACGGAATCTAAAACTGGACTCACAGGAGAGGTTCAAATAATAGAAAGTGAGAGTTTCAGTCCTCTTGTACTGAAGTCGGCATTGTGTCTTTTGTATTAAATTCCGATGCAATAACTGTGTTTCATCGTCAATAAGAAGGTGCAAGGTATACAGTAAACCTGAAGTGAAGCTTTGGAATGTAAAACTGGACTCACAGGAGAGGTTCAATTCATAGAAAACGACAGCGTCAGTCCTCTTGTACTTAAGTCGGCATTGTGCCTTTTGTATCTAGTTCGAATGCCAATTCTGTGTTTCATCGTCAATAAGAAGGTGCAAGGTATACAGTAAGCCTGAAGTGAAGCATCGGAATCAGAAACTGAACTCACAGGAGAGGGTCAAATCATAGAAAGAGAGAACGTGAGTGCTCTTTTACTTATGTCGTCATTGTGCCTGTTGTATTGAATTCGGATGCAATTTCTGTATTTCATCGTCAATTAGAAGGTCCAAGGGATACAGTAAACCTGAAGTGAAGCATCGGAATCTAAAACTGGACTCACAGGAGACGTTCAAATCATAGATAGTTATAGTGTCAGTCCTCTTGTACTTAAGTCGGCATTGTGTCTTTTGAATTTAATTCCGATGCAATTTCTGTGTTTCATCGCCAATAAGAAGGTGCAAGGTATACAGTAAACCTGAGGTGAAGCATCGGAACCTAAAACTGGAATCACAGGAGAGGTTCAAATCATAGAAAGAGAGAGCGTGAGTGCTCTTTCCTTAAGTCGGCATTGTTCCTTTTGTATTGAATTCGGATGCAATATCTGTATTTCATTGTGAATGAGAAGGTCCAAGGGATACAGTAAACCTGAAGTGAAGCATCGGAATCTAAAACTGGACTCACAGGAGACGTTCAAATCATAGATAGTTAGAGTGTCAGTCCTCTTGTACTGAAGTCGGCATTGTGTCTTTTGAATTTCATTCCGATGCAATTTCTGTGTTTCATCGCCAAAAAGATGGTGCAAGGTATACAGTAAACCTGAAGCGAAGCATCGGAATCTAAAACTGGACTCACAGGACAGGTTCAAATCATAGAAAGTTTGAGTGTCCGTCTACTTGTACTTAAGTCGGCATTGTGCCTTTTGTATTAAATTCCGATGCAATAACTGTGTTTCATCGTCAATAAGAAGGTGCAAGGTATACAGTAAACCTGAAGTGAAGCTTTGGAATGTAAAACTGGACTCACAGGAGAGGTTCAATTCATAGAAAACGACAGCGTCAGTCCTCTTGTACTTAAGTCGGCATTGTGCCTTTTGTATCTAATTCGAATGCCAATTCTGTGTTTCATCGTCAATAAGAAGGTGCAAGGTATACAGTAAGCCTGAAGTGAAGCATCGGAATCAGAAACTGAACTCACAGGAGAGGGTCAAATCATAGAAAGAGAGAACGTGAGTGCTCTTTTACTTATGTCGTCATTGTGCCTGTTGTATTGAATTCGGATGCAATTTCTGTATTTCATCGTCAATTAGAAGGTCCAAGGGATACAGTAAACCTGAAGTGAAGCATCGGAATCTAAAACTGGACTCACAGGAGACGTTCAAATCATAGATAGTTATAGTGTCAGTCCTCTTGTACTTAAGTCGGCATTGTGTCTTTTGAATTTAATTCCGATGCAATTTCTGTGTTTCATCGCCAAAAAGATGGTGCAAGGTATACAGTAAACCTGAAGCGAAGCATCGGAATCTAAAACTGGACTCACAGGACAGGTTCAAATCATAGAAAGTTTGAGTGTCCGTCTACTTGTACTTAAGTCGGCATTGTGCCTTTTGTATTAAATTCCGATGCAATTTTTGTGTTTCATCGTCAATAAGACGGTGCAAGGTATACAGTAAATCTGAAGTGAGGCATCGGAATCTAAAACTGGACTCACAGGAGAGGTTCAAATCATAGAAAACTAGAGTGTCAGTCCCCTTGTACTTAAGACGGCATTGTGCCTTTTGTATTAAATTCGGATGCCATTTCTGTGTTTCATCGTCAATAAGAAGGTCCAAGGGATACAGTAAACCTGAAGTGAAGCATCGGAATCTATAACAGGACTCACAGGAGGGCTTCAAATCATAGATAGTTTGAGTGTCAGACCTCTTATACTTAAGTCGGCATTGTGTCTTTTGAATTTAATTCCGATGCAATTTCTGTGTTTCATCGTCAATAAGAAGGTGCAAGATATACAGTAAACCTGCAGTGATGCATCGGAATCTAAAACTGAACTCACCGAAGAGGTTCCAATCATAGAGAGTTAGAGTGTCAGTCCTGTTGTACTGAAGTCGGCATTTTGCCTCTTGAATTTAATTCCGACGCAAATTCTGTGTTTCATCGTCAATAAGAAGGTGCAAGGTATACTGTAAACCTGAAGTGATGTATCGGAATCAGAAACTGGACTCACAGGAGAGGTTCAAATCATAGAAAGAGAGAGTGTCAGTGCTCATTTACTTAAGTCGGCATTGTGCCTTTTGTAGTAATTTCAGATGCAATTTCAGTATTTCATCGTCAATAAGAAGGTCCATGGGATACAGTAAACCTGAAGTGAAGCATCGGAATCTAAAATTGGACTCACAGGAGAGGTTAAAATCACAGAGAGATAGAGTGTCAGTCCTCTAGTACTTAGGTCGGCATTGTGTCTTTTGAATTTAATTCCGATGCAATTTCTGTGTTTCATCGCCAATAAGAAGGTGTAAGGTATACAGTAAGCTTGAAGTGAAGCATCGGAATCCAAAACTGGACTCACAGGAGAGGTTCAAATCATAGAGAGTTAGAGACTCAGTCTTCTTGTAGTTAAGTCGGCATTGTTCTTTTGAAATTAATTCCGATGCAATTTCTGTGTTTCATCGTCAATAAGAATGTGCAAGGTATGCAGCACACATGAAGTGAAGCATCGGAATGTAAAACTGGACTCACAGGAGAGGTTGAAATCATAGAAAGTGAGAGTGTCAGTCCTCTTGCACTTAAGTCGGCATTGTGCCTTTTGTATTAAATTCGGATGCAATTTCTGTGTTTCATCGTCAATAAGAACTTCCAAGGGATACAGTAAACCTGAAGTGAAGCATCGGAATCTAAAACTGGACTCACAGCAGAGGTTCAAATCATAGATAGTTAGAGACTCAGTCTTCTTGTAGTTAAGTCGGCATTGTTCTTTTGAAATTAATTCCGATGCAATTTCTGTGTTTCATCGTCAATAAGAAGGTGCAAGGTATACAGTAAACCTGAAGTGAAGCATTGGAATCTAAAACTGGACTCACAGGAGAGGTTAAAATCACAGAGAGATAGAGTGTCAGTCCTCTTGTACTTAAGTCGGCATTGTGCCTTTTGATTTTAATTCCGATGCAATTTCGGTGTTTCATCGTCAACAAGAAGGTCCAAGGGATACAGCAAACCTGAAGTGAAGCATTGGAATCTAAAACTGGACTCAAAGGAGAGGTCCAAATCATAGAAAGTGAGAGTGACAGTCCTCATGTACTTTAGTCGGCATTGTGCCTTTTGTATTAAATTCGGATGCAATTTCTGTGTTTCTTCGTCAATAAGAAGGTCCAAGGGATACAGTAAGCCTGAAGTGAAGCATCGGAATCTTAAAATGGACTCACAGGAGCGGTTCAAATCACAGAGAGGTAGAGTGTCAGTCCTCTTGTACTTAAGGCGGCATTGTGAGTTTTGAATTTAATTCCAATGCAATTTCTGTGTTTCATCGTCAATAAGAAGGTGCAAGGTATACAGTAAGCCTGATGTGAAGCATCGGAATCAGAAACTGAACTCACAGGAGAGGGTCAAATCATAGAAAGAGAGACCGTGAGTGCTCTTTTACTTAAGTAGGCATTGTGCCTTTTGTATTGAATTCGGATGCAATTTCTGTATTTCATCGTCAATTAGAAGGTCCAAGGGATACAGTAAACCTGAAGTGAAGCATCGGAATCTAAAACTGGACTCACAGGAGACGTTCAAATCATAGATAGTTATAGTGTCAGTCCTCTTGTACTTAAGTCGGCATTGTGTCTTTTGAATTTAATTCCGATGCAATTTCTGTGTTTCATCGCCAATAAGAAGGTGCAAGGTATACAGTAAACCTGAAGTGAAGCATCGGAAACTAAAACTGGACTCACAGGAGAGGTTCAAATCATAGAAAGAGAGAGTGTGAGTGCCCTTTTACTTAAGTCGGCATTGTGCCTTTTGTATTGAATTCGGATGCAATTTCTGTATTTCATCGTCAATTAGAAGGTCCAAGGGATACAGTAAACCTGAAGTGAAGCATCGGAATCTAAAACTGGACTCACAGGAGACGTTCAAATCATAGATATTTATAGTGTCAGTCCTCTTGTACTTAAGTCGGCATTGTGTCTTTTGAATTTAATTCCGATGCAATTTCTGTGTTTCATCGCCAATAAGAAGGTGCAAGGTATACAGTAAACCTGAAGTGAAGCATCGGAAACTAAAACTGGTCTCACAGGAGAGGTTCAAATCATAGAAAGTTAGCATGTCAGTCCCCTTGTACTTAAGTAGGCATTGTGCCTTTTTAATTTAATTCGGATGCAATTTCTGTGTTTCATCGTCAATAAGAAGGTCCAAGGGATACAGTAAACCTGAAGTGAAGCATCGGAATCTAAGACTGGACTCACAGGAGAGGCCCAAATCATAGAAAGTTTAAGTGTCAGTCATCGTGAACTTAAGTCCGCATTGTGCCTTTAAGTTTAATTCCGATGCAATTTCTGTGTTTCAACGTCAATAAGACAGTGCAAGGGATACGGTAAACCTGAAGTGAAGCATCGGAATCTAAAACTGGACTCACAGGAGAGGTTCTTATCATAGAATGTTACAGTGTCAGTCCTCTTGACCTTAAGCTGGCATTGTGCCTTTTGAATTTAATTCCGATGCAATTTTTGTGTTTCATCGTCAATAAGACGGTGCAAGGTATACAGTTAATCTGAAGTGAGGCATCGGAATCTAAAACTGGACTCACAGAAGAGGTTCAAATCACAGAAAACTAGAGTGTCAGTCCCCTTGTACTTAAGTCGGCATTGTGCCTTTTGTATTAAATTCGGATGCCATTTCTGTGTTTCATCGTCAATAAGAAGGTCCAAGGGATACAGTAAACCTGAAGTGAAGAATCGGAATCTATAACAGGACTCACAGGAGGGCTTCAAATCATAGATAGTTAGAGTGTCAGTCCTCTTATACTTAAGTCGGCATTGTGTCTTTTGAATTTAATTCCGATGCAATTTCTGTGTTTCATCGTCAATAAGAAGGTGCAAGATATACAGTAAACCTGCAGTGATGCATCGGAATCTAAAACTGAACTCACCGAAGAGGTTCCAATCACAGTGAGTTAGAGTGTCAGTCCTGTTGTACTTAAGTCGGCATTGTGCCTCTTGAATTTAATTCCGACGCAAATTCTGTGTTTCATCGTCAATAAGAAGGTGCAAGGTATACTGTAAACCTGAAGTGATGTATCGGAATCAGAAACTGGACTCACAGGAGAGGTTCAAATCATAGAAAGAGAGAGTGTCAGTGCTCATTTACTTAAGTCGGCATTGTGCCTTTTGTATAAAATTCAGATGCAATTTCAGTATTTCATCGTCAATAAGAAGGTCCATGGGATACAGTAAACCTGAAGTGAAGCATCGGAATCTAAAATTGGACTCACAGGAGACGTTCAAATCATAGATAGTTAGAGTGTCAGTCCTCTTGTACTTAAGTCCGCATTGTGCCTTTTGAATTTAATTCCGATGCAATTTCTGTGTTACATCGCCAATAAAAAGGTGCAAGGTATACAGTAAACCTGAAATGAAGCATCACAATCCAAAACTGGACTCACAGGAGAGGTTCAAATCATAGAGAGTTAGAGTGTCAGGCCTCCTGTACTTAAGTCCGCATTAAGCCTTTTGAATTTAATTCCGATGCAATTTTTGTGTTTCATCGTCAATAAGACGGTGCAAGGTATACAGTAAACCTGAAGTGAAGCATCGGAATCAGAAACTGGACTCACAGGACAGGCTCAAATCATAGAAAGAGAGAGTGTCAGTGCTCTTTTACTTAAGTCGCCATTGTGCCTTTTGTATTAAATTCGGATGCAATTTTGTATATCATCGTCAATAAGAAGGTCCAAGGGATACAGTAAACCTGAAGTGAAGTATAGGAAACTGAAACTGGACTCACAGGAGACGTTCAAATCATAGATAGTTAAAGTGTCAGTCCTCTAGTACTTAGGTCGGCATTGTGTCTTTTGAATTTAATTCCGATGCAATTTCTGTGTTTCATCGCCAATAAGAAGGTGTAAGGTATACAGTAAGCTTGAAGTGAAGCATCGGAATCCAAAACTGGACTCACAGGAGAGGTTCAAATCATAGAGAGTTAGAGTGTCAGGGCTCTTGTACTTAACTCGGCATTGTGCCTTTTAAATTTAATTCCGATGCAATTTCTGTGTTTCATCGTCAATAAGAATGTGCAAGGTATGCAGCAAACATGAAGTGAAGCATCGGAATGTAAAACTGGACTCACAGGAGAGGTTCCAATCATAGAAAGCGAGAGTGTCAGTCCTCTTGCACTTAAGTCGGCATTGTGCCTTTTGTATTAAATTCGGATGCAATTTCTGTGTTTCATCGTCAATAAGAACTTCCAAGGGATACAGTAAACCTGAAGTGAAGCATCGGAATCTAAAACTGGACTCACAGCAGAGGTTCAAATCATAGATAGTTAGAGCCTCAGTCTTCTTGTAGTTAAGTCGGCATTGTTCTTTTGAAATTATTTCCGATGCAATTTCTGTGTTTCATCGTCAATAAGAAGGTGCAAGGTATACAGTAAACCTGAAGTGAAGCATTGGAATCTATAACTGGACTCACAGGAGAGGTTAAAATCACAGAGAGATAGAGTGTCAGTCCTCTTGTACTTAAGTCGGCATTGTGCCTTTTGATTTTAATTCCGATGCAATTTCGGTGTTTCATCGTCAACAAGAAGGTCCAAGGGATACAGCAAACCTGAAGTGAAGCATTAGAATCTAAAACTGGACTCAAAGGAGAAGTCCAAATCATAGAAAGTGAGAGTGACAGTCTTCATGTACTTAAGTCGGCATTGTGCCTTTTGTATTAAATTCGGATGCAATTTCTGTGTTTCTTCGTCAATAAGAAGGTCCAAGGGATACAGTAAGCCTGAAGTGAAGCATCGGAATCTAAAACTGGACTCACAGGAGAGGTTCAAATCATAGAAAGTTAGAGTGTCAGTCCTCTTGTACAGAAGTCGGTATTCTGCATTTTGTATTAAATTCGGATGCAATTTCTGTATTTCATCGTCAATAAGAAGGTCCAAGGTATACAGTAAACCTGTAGTGAAGCATCGGAATCTTAAACTGGACTCACAGGAGATGTTCAAATCTTAGAAACTTAGTGTGTCAGTCCTCTTGTACTTAAGTCGGCATTGTGCCTTTTGTATTAAATTCAGATGCAATTTCTGTGTTTCATCGTCAATAAGAAGGTCCAAGGGATACAGTAAACCTGAAGTGAAGCATCGGAATCTATAACAGGACTCACAGGAGGGCTTCAAATCATAGATAGTTTGAGTGTCATTCCTCTTATACTTAAGTCGGCATTGTGTCTTTTGAATTTAATTCCGACGCAATTTCTGTGTTTCATCGTCAATAAGAAGGTGCAAGATATACAGTAAACCTGCAGTGATGCATCGGAATCTAAAACTGAACTCACCGAAGAGGTTCCAATCATGGAGAGTTAGAGTGTCAGTCCTGTTGTACTTAAGTCGGCATTGTGCCTCTTGAATTTAATTCCGACGCAAATTCTGTGTTTCATCGTCAATAAGAAGGTGCAAGGTATACTGTAAACCTGAAGTGATGTATCGGAATCAGAAACTGGACTCACAGGAGAGGTTCAAATCATAGAAAGAGAGTGTGTCAGTGCTCATTTACTTAAGTCGGCATTGTGCCTTTTGTATTAAATTCAGATGCAATTTCAGTATTTCATCGTCAATGAGAAGGTCCATGGGATACAGTAAACCTGAAGTGAAGCATCGGAATCTAAAATTGGACTCACAGGAGACGTTCAAATCATAGATAGTTAGAGTGTCAGTCCTCTTGTACTTAAGTCCGCATTGTGCCTTTTGAATTTAATTCCGATGCAATTTCTGTGTTACATCGCCAATAAGAAGGTGCAAGGTATACAGTAAACCTGAAATGAAGCATCAGAATCCAAAACTGGACTCACAGGAGAGGTTCAAATCATAGAGAGTTAGAGTGTCAGGCCTCCTGTACTTAAGTCGGCATTAAGCCTTTTGAATTTAATTCCGATGCAATTTTTGTGTTTCATCGTCAATAAGACGGTGCAAGGTATACAGTAAACCTGAAGTGAAGCATCGGAATGTAAAACTGGACTCACAGGACAGGTTCAATTCATAGAAAGTTAGAGACTCAATCTTCTTGTAGCTAAGTCGGCATTGTTCTTTTGAAATTAGTTCCGATGCAATTTCTGTGTTTCATCGTCAATAAGAAGGTGCAAGGTATACAGTAAACCTGAAGTGAAGCATTGGAATCTAAAACTGGACTCACAGGAGAGGTTAAAATCACAGAGAGATAGAGTGTCAGTCCTCTAGTACTTAGGTCTGCATTGTGTCTTTTGAATTTAATTCCGATGCAATTTCTGTGTTTCATCGCCAATAAGAAGGTGTAAGGTATACATTAAGCTTGAAGTGAAGCATCGGAATCCAAAACTAGACTCACAGGAGAGGTTCAAATCATAGAGAGTTAGAGTGTCAGGGCTCTTGTACTTAACTCGGCATTGTGCCTTTTAAATTTAATTCCGATGCAATTTCTGTGTTTCATCGTCAATAAGAATGTGCAAGGTATGCAGCAAACATGAAGTGAAGCATCGGAATGTAAAACTGGACTCACAGGAGAGGTTCAAATCATAGAAAGTGAGAGTGTCAGTCCTCTTGCACTTAAGTCGGCATTGTGCCTTTTGTATTAAATTCGGATGCAATTTCTGTGTTTCATCGTCAATAAGAACTTCCAAGGGATACAGTAAACCTGAAGTGAAGCATCGGAATCTAAAACTGGACTCACAGCAGAGGTTCAAATCATAGATAGTTAGAGACTCAGTCTTCTTGTAGTTAAGTCGGCATTGTTCTTTTGAAATTAATTCCGATGCAATTTCGTTGTTTCATCGTCAATAAGAAGGTGCAAGGTATACAGTAAACCTGAAGTGAAGCATTGGAATCTAAAACTGGACTCACAGGAGAGGTTAAAATCACAGAGAGATAGTGTGTCAGTCCTCTTGTACTTAAGTCTGCATTGTGCCTTTTGATTTTAATTCCGATGCAATTTCGGTGTTTCATCGTCAACAAGAAGGTCCAAGGGATACAGCAAACCTGAAGTGAAGCATTGGAATCTAAAACTGGACTCAAAGGAGAGGTCCAAATCATAGAAAGTGAGAGTGACAGTCCTCATGTACTTAAGTCGGCATTATGCCTTTTGTGTTAAATTCGGATGCAATTTCTGTGTATCTTCGTCAATAAGAAGGTCCAAGGGATACAGTAAGCCTGAAGTGAAGCATCGGAATCTTAAACTGGACTCACAGGAGCGGTTCAAATCACAGAGAGATAGAGTGTCAGTCCTCTTGTACTTAAGGCGGCATTGTGAGTTTTGAATTTAATTCCAATGCATTTTCTGTGTTTCATCGTCAATAAGAAGGTGCAAGGTATACAGTAAGCCTAATGTGAAGCATCGGAATCAGAAACTGAACTCACAGGAGAGGGTCAAATCATAGAAAGAGAGACCGTGAGTGCTCTTTTACTTAAGTAGGCATTGTGCCTTTTGTATTGAATTCGGATGCAATTTCTGTATTTCATCGTCAATTAGAAGGTCCAAGGGATACAGTAAACCTGAAGTGAGGCATCGGAATCTAAAACTGGACTCACAAGAGACGTTCAAATCATAGATAGTTATAGTGTCAGTCCTCTTGTACTTAAGTCGGCATTGTGTCTTTTGAATTTAATTCCGATTCAATTTCTGTGTTTCATCGCCAATAAGAAGGTACAAGGTATACAGTAAACCTGAAGTGAAGCATCGGAAACTAAAACTGGACTCACAGGAGATGTTCAAATCATAGAAAGAGAGAGTGTGAGTGCTCTTTTACTTAAGTAGGCATTGTGCCTTTTTAATTTAATTCGGATGCAATTTCTGTGTTTCATCGTCAATAAGAAGGTCCAAGGGATACAGTAAACCTGAAGTGAAGCATCGGAATCTAAGACTGGACTCACAGGAGAGGCCCAAATCATAGAAAGTTTAAGTGTCAGTCATCGTGAACTTAAGTCCGCATTGTGCCTTTAAGTTTAATTCCGATGCAATTTCTGTGTTTCAACGTCAATAAGACAGTGCAAGGGATACAGTAAACCTGAAGTGAAGCATCGGAATCTAAAACTGGACTCACAGGAGAGGTTCTTATCATAGAAAGTTACAGTGTCAGTCCTCTTGACCTTAAGCTGGCATTGTGCCTCTTGAATTTAATTCCGACGCAAATTCTGTGTTACATCGTCAATAAGAAGGTGCAAGGTATACTGTAAACCTGAAGTGATGTATCGGAATCAGAAACTGGACTCACAGGAGAGGTTCAAATCATAGAAAGAGAGAGTGTCAGTGCTCATTTACTTAAGTCGGCATTGTGCCTTTTGTATTAAATACAGATGCAATTTCAGTATTTCATCGTCAATAAGAAGGTCCATGGGATACAGTAAACCTGAAGTGAAGCATCGGAATCTAAAATTGGACTCACAGGAGACGTTCAAATCATAGATAGTTAGAGTGTCAGTCCTCTTGTACTTAAGTCCGCATTGTGCCTTTTGAATATAATTCCGATGCAATTTCTGTGTTACATCGCCAATAAGAAGGTGCAAGGTATACAGTAAACCTGAAATGAAGCATCAGAATCCAAAACTGGACTCACAGGAGAGGTTCAAATCATAGAGAGTTAGAGTGTCAGGCCTCCTGTACTTAAGTCGACATTAAGCCTTTTGAATTTAATTCCGATGCAATTTTTGTGTTTCATCGTCAATAAGACGGTGCAAGGTATACAGTAAACCTGAAGTGAAGCATCGGAATGTAAAACTGGACTCACAGGACAAGTTCAATTCATAGAAAGTTAGAGACTCAGTCTTCTTGTAGTTAAGTCGGCATTGTTCTTTTGAAATTAGTTCCGATGCAATTTCTGTGTTTCATCGTCAATAAGAAGGTGCAAGGTATACAGTAAACGTGAAGTGAAGCATTGGAATCTAAAACTGGACTTACAGGAGAGGTTAAAATCACAGAGAGATAGAGTGTCAGTCCTCTAGTACTTAGGTCTGCATTGTGTCTTTTGAATTTAATTCCGATGCAATTTCTGTGTTTCATCGCCAATAAGAAGGTGTAAGGTATACAGTAAGCTTGAAGTGAAGCATCGGAATCCAAAACTGGACTCACAGGAGAGGTTCAAATCATAGAGAGTTAGAGTGTCAGGGCTCTTGTACTTAACTCGGCATTGTGCCTTTTAAATTTAATTCCGATGCAATTTCTGTGTTTCATCGTCAATAAGAATGTGCAAGGTATGCAGCAAGCATGAAGTGAAGCATCGGAATGTAAAACTGGACTCACAGGAGAGGTTCAAATCATAGAAAGTGAGAGTGTCAGTCCTCTTGCACTTAAGTCGGCATTGTGCCTTTTGTATTAAATTCGGATGCAATTTCTGTGTTTCTTCGTCAATAAGAAGGTCCAAGGGATACAGTAAGCCTGAAGTGAAGCATCGGAATCTTAAACTGGACTCACAGGAGCGGTTCAAATCACAGAGAGATAGAGTGTCAGTCCTCTTGTACTTAAGGCGGCATTGTGAGTTTTGAATTTAATTCCAATGCAATTTCTGTGTTTCATCGTCAATAAGAAGGTGCAAGGTATACAGTAAGCCTGATGTGAAGCATCGGAATCAGAAACTGAACTCACAGGAGAGGGTCAAATCATAGAAAGAGAGACCGTGAGTGCTCTTTTACTTAAGTAGGCATTGTGCCTTTTGTATTGAATTCGGATGCAATTTCTGTATTTCATCGTCAATTAGAAGGTCCAAGGGATACAGTAAACCTGAAGTGAAGCGTCGGAATCTAAAACTGGACTTACAAGAGACGTTCAAATCATAGATAGTTATAGTGTCAGTCCTCTTGTACTTAAGTCGGCATTGTGCCTTTTGAATTTAATTCCGATTCAATTTCTGTGTTTCATCGCCAATAAGAAGGTACAAGGTATACATTAAACCTGAAGTGAAGCATCGGAAACTAAAACTGGACTCACAGGAGAGGTTCAAATCATAGAAAGAGAGAGTGTGAGTGCTCTTTTACTTAAGAAGGCATTGTGCCTTTTTAATTTAATTCGGATGCAATTTCTGTGTTTCATCGTCAATAAGAAGGTCCAAGGGATACAGTAAACCTGAAGTGAAGCATCGGAATCTAAGACTGGACTCACAGGAGAGGCCCAAATCATAGAAAGTTTAAGTGTCAGTCATCGTGAACTTAAGCACGCATTGTGCCTTTAAGTTTAAATCCGATGCAATTTCTGTGTTTCAACGTCAATAAGACAGTGCAAGGGATACAGTAAACCTGAAGTGAAGCATCGGAATCTAAAACTGGACTCACAGGAGAGGTTCTTATCATAGAAAGTTACAGTGTCAGTCCTCTTGACCTTAAGCTGGCATTGTGCCTTTTGAATTTAATTACGATGCAATTTTTGTGTTTCATCGTCAATAAGACGGTGCAAGGTATACAGTAAATCTGAAGTGAGGCATCGGAATCTAAAACTGTACTCACAGGAGAGGTTCAAATCATAGAAAACTAGAGTGTCAGTCCCCTTGTACTTAAGTCGGCATTGTGCCTTTTGTATTAAATTCGGATGCCATTTCTGTGTTTCATCGTCAATAAGAAGGTCCAAGGGATACAGTAAACCTGAAGTGAAGCATCGGAATCTATAACAGGACACACAGGAGGGCTTCTAATCATAGATAGTTAGAGTGTCAGTCCTCTTATACTTAATTCGGCATTGTGCCTTTTGTATTAAATTCGGATGCAATTTCTGTATATCATCGTCAATAAGAAGGTCCAAGGGATACAGTAAACCTGAAGTGAAGTATAGGAATCTAAAACTGGACTCACAGGAGACGTTCAAATCATAGATAGTTAAAGTGTCAGTCCTCTTATACTTAAGTCGGCATTGTGTCTTTTGAATTAAATTCCGATGCAATTTCTGTGTTTCATCGTCAATAAGAAGGTGCAAGACATACAGTAAACCTGCAGTGATGCATCGGAATGTAAAACTGGACTCACAGGACAGGTTCAATTCATAGAAAGTTAGAGACTCAGTCTTCTTGTAGTTAAGTCGGCATTGTTCTTTTGAAATTAGTTCCGATGCAATTTCTGTGTTTCATCGTCAATAAGAAGGTGCAAGGTATACAGTAAACCTGAAGTGAAGCATTGGAATCTAAAACTGGACTCACAGGAGAGGTTAAAATCACAGAGAGATAGAGTGTCAGTCCTCTAGTACTTAGGTCTGCATTGTGTCTTTTGAATTTAATTCCGATGCAATTTCTGTGTTTCATCGCCAATAAGAAGGTGTAAGGTATACAGTAAGCTTGAAGTGAAGCATCGGAATCCAAAACTGGACTCACAGGAGAGGTTCAAATCATAGAGAGTTAGAGTGTCAGGGCTCTTGTACTTAACTCGGCATTGTGCCTTTTAAATTTAATTCCGATGCAATTTCTGTGTTTCATCGTCAATAAGAATGTGCAAGGTATGCACCAAACATGAAGTGAAGCATCGGAATGGAAAACTGGACTCACAGGAGAGGTTCAAATCATAGAAAGTGAGAGTGTCAGTCCTCTTGCACTTAAGTCGGCATTGTGCCTTTTGTATTAAATTCGGATGCAAGTTCTGTGTTTCATCGTCAATAAGAACTTCCAAGGGATACAGTAAACCTGAAGTGAAGCATCGGAATCTAAAACTGGACTCACAGCAGAGGTTCAAATCATAGATAGTTAGAGACTCAGTCTTCTTGTAGTTAAGTCGGCATTGTTCTTTTGAAATGAATTCCGATGCAATTTCGTTGTTTCATCGTCAACAAGAAGGTCCAAGGGATACAGCAAACCTGAAGTGAAGCATTGGAATCTAAAACTGGACTCAAAGGAGAGGTCCAAATCATAGAAAGAGAGAGTGACAGTCCTCATGGACTTAAGTCGGCATTATGCCTTTTGTGTTAAATTCGGATGCAATTTCTGTGTTTCTTCGTCAATAAGAAGGTCCAAGGGATACAGTAAGCCTGAAGTGAAGCATCGGAATCTTAAACTGGACTCACAGGAGCGGTTCAAATCACAGAGAGATAGAGTGTCAGTCCTCTTGTACTTAAGGCGGCATTGTGAGTTTTGAATTTAATTCCAATGCAATTTCTGTGTTTCATCGTCAATAAGAAGGTGCAAGGTATACAGTAAGCCTGATGTGAAGCATCGGAATCAGAAACTGAACTCACAGGAGAGGGTCAAAACATAGAAAGAGAGACCGTGAGTGCTCTTTTACTTAAGTAGGCATTGTGCCTTTTGTATTGAATTCGGATGCAATTTCTGTATTTCATCGTCAATTAGAAGGTCCAAGGGATACAGTAAACCTGAAGTGAAGCATCGGAATCTAAAACTGGACTCACAAGAGACGTTCAAATCATAGATAGTTATAGTGTCAGTCCTCTTGTACTTAAGTCGGCATTGTGTCTTTTGAATTTAATTCCGATTCAATTTCTGTGTTTCATCGCCAATAAGAAGGTACAAGGTATACAGTAAACCTGAAGTGAAGCATCGGAAACTAAAACTGGACTCACAGGAGAGGTTCAAATCATAGAAAGAGAGAGTGTGAGTGCTCTTTTACTTAAGTAGGCATTGTGCCTTTTTAATTTAATTCGGATGCAATTTCTGTGTTTTATCGTCAATAAGAAAGTCCAAGGGATACAGTAAACCTGAAGTGAAGCATCGGAATCTAAGACTGGACTCACAGGAGAGGCCCAAATCATAGAAAGTTTAAGTGTCAGTCATCGTGAACTTAAGTCCGCATTGTGCCTTTAAGTTTAATTCCGATGCAATTTCTGTGTTTCAACGTCAATAAGACAGTGCAAGGGATACAGTAAACCTGAAGTGAAGCATCGGAATCTAAAACTGGACTCACAGGAGAGGTTCTTATCATAGAAAGTTACAGTGTCAGTCCTCTTGACCTTAAGCTGGCATTGTGCCTTTTGAATTTAATTACGATGCAATTTTTGTGTTTCATCGTCAATAAGACGGTGCAAGGTATACAGTAAATCTGAAGTGAGGCATCGGAATCTAAAACTGTACTCACAGGAGAGGTTCAAATCATAGAAAACTAGAGTGTCAGTCCCCTTGTACTTAAGTCGGCATTGTGCCTTTTGTATTAAATTCGGATGCCATTTCTGTGTTTCATCGTCAATAAGAAGGTCCAAGGGATACAGTAAACCTGAAGTGAAGCATCGGAATCTATAACAGGACTCACAGGAGGGCTTCAAATCATAGATAGTTAGAGTGTCAGTCCTCTTATACTTAAGTCGGCATTGTGCCTTTTGTATTAAATTCGGATGCAATTTCTGTATATCATCGTCAATAAGAAGGTCCAAGGGATACAGTAAACCTGAAGTGAAGTATAGGAATCTAAAACTGGACTCACAGGAGACGTTCAAATCATAGATAGTTAAAGTGTCAGTCCTCTAGTACTTAGGTCGGCATTGTGTCTTTTGAATTTAATTCCGATGCAATTTCTGTGTTTCATCGCCAATAAGAAGGTGTAAGGTATACAGTAAGCTTGAAGTGAAACATCGGAATCCAAAACTGGACTCACAGGAGAGGTTCAAATCATAGTGAGTTAGAGTGTCAGGGCTCTTGTACTTAACTCGGCATTGTGCCTTTTAAATTTAATTCCGATGCAATTTCTGTGTTTCATCGTCAATAAGAATGTGCAAGGTATGCAGCAAACATGAAGTGAAGCATCGGAATGTAAAACTGGACTCACAGGAGAGGTTCAAATCATAGAAAGCGAGAGTGTCAGTCCTCTTGCACTTAAGTCGGCATTGTGCCTTTTGTATTAAATTCGGATGCAATTTCTGTGTTTCATCGTCAATAAGAACTTCCTTGGGATACAGTAAACCTGAAGTGAAGCATCGGAATCTAAAACTGGACTCACAGCAGAGGTTCAAATCATAGATAGTTAGAGCCTCAGTCTTCTTGTAGTTAAGTCGGCATTGTTCTTTTGAAATTAATTCCGATGCAATTTCTGTGTTTCATCGTCAATAAGAAGGTGCAAGGTATACAGTAAACCTGAAGTGAAGCATTGGAATCTAAAACTGGACTCACAGGAGAGGTTAAAATCACAGAGAGATAGAGTGTCAGTCCTCTTGTACTTAAGTCGGCATTGTGCCTTTTGATTTTAATTCCGATGCAATTTCGGTGTTTCATCGTCAACAAGAAGGTCCAAGGGATACAGCAAACCTGAAGTGAAGCATTAGAATCTAAAACTGGACTCAAAGGAGAGGTCCAAATCATAGAAAGTGAGAGTGACAGTCTTCATGTACTTAAGTCGGCATTGTGCCTTTTGTATTAAATTCGGATGCAATTTCTGTGTTTCTTCGTCAATAAGAAGGTCCAAGGGATACAGTAAGCCTGAAGTGAAGCATCGGAATCTAAAACTGGACTCACAGGAGAGGTTCAAATCATAGAAAGTTAGAGTGTCAGTCCTCTTGTACAGAAGTCGGTATTCTGCATTTTGTATTAAAAACGGATGCAATTTCTGTGATTCATCGTCAATAAGAAGGTCCAAGGTATACAGTAAACCTGTAGTGAAGCATCGGAATCTAAAACTGGACTCACAGGAGAGGCTCAAATCATAGAAAGTTTGAGTGTCAGTCCTCTTCTACTTAAGTCGGCATTGTGCCTTTAAATTTAATTCCGATGCAATTTCTGTGTTTCAACGTCAATAAGACAGTGCAAGGTATACAGTAATCCTGAAGTGAAGCATCGGAATCTAAAACTGGACTCACAGAAGAGGTTCAAATCATAGAGAGTTAGAGTGTCAGTCCTCTTGTACATAAGGCGGCATTGTGAGTTTTGAATTTAATTCCAATGCAATTTCTGTGTTTCATCGTCAATAAGAAGGTGCAAGGTATACAGTAAGCCTGATGTGAAGCATCGGAATCAGAAACTGAACTCACAGGAGAGGTTCAAATCATAGAAAGAGAGAGTGTCAGTGCTCTTTTACTTAAGTCGGCATTGTGACTTTTGTATTAAATTCGGATGCAATATCTGTTTTTCATTGTCGATGAGAAGGTCCAAGGGATACAGTAAACCTGAAGTGAAGCATCGGAATCTAAAACTGGACTCACAGAAGACGTTCAAATCATAGATTGTTAGAGTGTCAGTTCTCTTGTACTGAAGTCGGCATTGTGTCTTTTGAATTTAATTCCGATGCAATTTCTGTGTTTCATCGCCAAAAAGATGGTGCAAGGTATACAGTAAACCTGAAGTGAAGCATCGGAATCTAAAACTGGACTCACAGGACAGGTTCAAATCATAGAAAGTTTGAGTGACCGTCTACTTGTACTTAAGTCGTCATTGTGCCTTTTGTATTAAATTTCGATGCAATTTCTGTGTTTCATCGTCAATAAGTAGGTGCAAGGTATACAGTTAATCTGAAGTGCAGCATCGGAATCAGAAACTGGACTCACAGGAGAGGTTCAAATCATAGAAAGAGAGAGCGTGAGTGGTCGTTTACTTAAGTCGGCATTGGGTCTTTTGAATTTAATTCCGTTGCAATTACTGTGTTTCATCGCCAATAAGAAGGTGCAAGGTATACAGTAAACCTGAAGTGAAGCATCGGAATCCAAAACTGGACCCACAGGAGAGGTTCAAATCATAGGGAGTTAGAGTGTCAGCCCTCTTGTACTTAAGTCGGCATTGTGCCTTTTGAATTTAATTCCGATGCAATTTCTGTGTTTCATCGTCAATAAGACGGTGCAAGTTAAACAGTAAACATGATGTGAAGCATCGGAATGTAAAACTGGACTCACAGGAGAGGTTCAAATCATAAAAATTTAGTGTGTCAGTCCTCCTGTACCTAAGTCGGCATTGTGCCTTTTGAATTTAACTCCGATGCAATTTTTGTGTTTCATCGTCAATAACACTGTGCAAGGTATACAGTAAACCTGAAGTGAAGCATCGGAATCTAAAACTGGACTCACAGGAGTTGTTCAAATCATAGAAATAGAGAGTGACGGTCCTCTTTTACTTAAGTCGGCATTGTGCCTTTTGTATTAAATTCGGATGCAATTTGTGTGTTTCATCGTCAATAAGATGGTCCAAGGGATACAATAAACCTGCAGTGAAGCATCGGAATCTAAAACTGGACTCTCTGGAGAGGTTCATATCATAGAAAGGGAGAGTGTCAGTCCTCTTGTACTTAAGTCGGCATTGTACCTTTTGTATTCAATTTGGATGCAATTTCAGTGTTTTATCGTCAATAAGAAGGTGCAAGGTATTCAGTAAACCTGAAGTGAAGTTTCGAAATCTAAAACTGGACTCACAGGAGAGGTTCAAATCATAGAAAGTGAGAGTGTCAGTCCTCTTGTACTTAAGTCGGCATTGTGCCTTTTGAATTTTATTCCGATGCAATTTTTTAGTTTAATCGTCAATAAGACGGTGCAAGGTATACAGTAAACCTGAAGTGAAGCATCGGAATTTAAAACTGGACTCACAGGACAGGTTCATATCATAGAAAGTTAGAGTGTCCGTCTACTTGTACTTAACTCGGCATTGTGCCTTTTGTATTAAATTCCGATGCAATTTCTGTGTTTCATCGTCAATAAGAAGGTGCAAGGTATACAGTAAACCTGAAGTGAAGCATCGGAATCAGAAACTGGACTCACAGGAGAGGTTCAAATCATAGAAAGAGAGAGTGTCAGTCCTCTTTTACTTAAGTCGGCATTGTGCCTTTTGTATTAAATTCGGATGCAATTTCTGTGTTTCATCGTCAATAAGAAGTTCCAAGTTATACAGTAATCCTGAAGTGAAGCATCGGAATCTAAAACTGGACTCACTGGAGAGGTTCAAATCATAGAAAGTGAGAGTGTCATTCCTCTTGTACTTATGTCGGCATTGTGCATTTTGTATTAAATTCGGATGCAATTTCTGTGTTTCATCGTCAATAAGAAGGTCCAAGGTATACAGTAAACCTAAAGTGAAGCATCGGAATCTAAAACTGGACTCACAGGAGAGGCTCAAATCATAGAAAGTTTGAGTGTCAGGGCTCTTGTACTTAACTCGGCATTGTGCCTTTTAAATTTAATTCCGATGCAATTTCTGTGTTTCATCGTCAATAAGAATGTGCAAGGTATGCAGCAAACATGAAGTGAAGCATCGGAATGTAAAACTGGACTCACAGGAGAGGTTCAAATCATAGAAAGTGAGAGTGTCAGTCCTCTTGCACTTAAGTCGGCATTGTGCCTTTTGTATTAAATTCGGATGCAATTTCTGTGTTTCTTCGTCAATAAGAAGGTCCAAGGGATACAGTAAGCCTGAAGTGAAGCATCGGAATCTTAAACTGGACTCACAGGAGCGGTTCAAATCACAGAGAGATAGAGTGTCAGTCCTCTTGTACTTAAGGCGGCATTGTGAGTTTTGAATTTAATTCCAATGCAATTTCTGTGTTTCATCGTCAATAAGAAGGTGCAAGGTATACAGTAAGCCTGATGTGAAGCATCGGAATCAGAAACTGAACTCACAGGAGAGGGTCAAATCATAGAAAGAGAGACCGTGAGTGCTCTTTTACTTAAGTAGGCATTGTGCCTTTTGTATTGAATTCGGATGCAATTTCTGTATTTCATCGTCAATTAGAAGGTCCAAGGGATACAGTAAACCTGAAGTGAAGCATCGGAATCTAAAACTGGACTTACAAGAGACGTTCAAATCATAGATAGTTATAGTGTCAGTCCTCTTGTACTTAAGTCGGCATTGTGCCTTTTGAATATAATTCCGATTCAATTTCTGTGTTTCATCGCCAATAAGAAGGTACAAGGTATACATTAAACCTGAAGTGAAGCATCGGAAACTAAAACTGGACTCACAGGAGAGGTTCAAATCATAGAAAGAGAGAGTGTGTGTGCTCTTTTACTTAAGAAGGCATTGTGCCTTTTTAATTTAATTCGGATGCAATTTCTGTGTTTCATCGTCAATAAGAAGGTCCAAGGGATACAGTAAACCTGAAGTGAAGCATCGGAATCTAAGACTGGACTCACAGGAGAGCCCAAATCATAGAAAGTTTAAGTGTCAGTCATCGTGAACTTAAGCCCGCATTGTGCCTTTAAGTTTAAATCCGATGCAATTTCTGTGTTTCAACGTCAATAAGACAGTGCAAGGGATACAGTAAACCTGAAGTGAAGCATCAGAATCTAAAACTGGACTCACAGGAGAGGTTCTTATCATAGAAAGTTACAGTGTCAGTCCTCTTGACCTTAAGCTGGCATTGTGCCTTTTGAATTTAATTACGATGCAATTTTTGTGTTTCATCGTCAATAAGACGGTGCAAGGTATACAGTAAATCTGAAGTGAGGCATCGGAATCTAAAACTGTACTCACAGGAGAGGTTCAAATCATAGAAAACTAGAGTGTCAGTCCCCTTGTACTTAAGTCGGCATTGTGCCTTTTGTATTAAATTCGGATGCCATTTCTGTGTTTCATCGTCAATAAGAAGGTCCAAGGGATACAGTAAACCTGAAGTGAAGCATCGGAATCTAAAACTGGACTCACAGCAGAGGTTCAAATCATAGATAGTTAGAGCCTCAGTCTTCTTGTAGTTAAGTCGGCATTGTTCTTTTGAAATTAATTCCGATGTAATTTCTGTGTTTCATCGTCAATAAGAAGGTGCAAGGTATACAGTAAACCTGAAGTGAAGCATTGGAATCTAAAACTGGACTCACAGGAGAGGTTAAAATCACAGAGAGATAGAGAGTCAGTCCTCTTGTACTTAAGTCGGCATTGTGCCTTTTGATTTTAATTCCGATGCAATTTCGGTGTTTCATCGTCAACAAGAAGGTCCAAGGGATACAGCAAACCTGAAGTGAAGCATTAGAATCTAAAACTGGACTCAAAGGAGAGGTCCAAATCATAGAAAGTGAGAGTGACAGTCTTCATGTACTTAAGTCGGCATTGTGCCTTTTGTATTAAATTCGGATGCAATTTCTGTGTTTCTTCGTCAATAAGAAGGTCCAAGGGATACAGTAAGCCTGAAGTGAAGCATCGGAATCTAAAACTGGACTCACAGGAGAGGTTCAAATCATAGAAAGTTAGAGTGTCGGTCCTCTTGTACAGAAGTCGGTATTCTGCATTTTGTATTAAATTCGGATGCAATTTCTGTGATTCATCGTCAATAAGAAGGTCCAAGGTATACAGTAAACCTGTAGTGAAGCATCGGAATCTAAAACTGGACTCACAGGAGAGGCTCAAATCATAGAAAGTTTGAGTGTCAGTCCTCTTCTACTTAAG
Organism: Schistocerca serialis cubense; assembly: GCF_023864345.2. NCBI lineage: Eukaryota > Metazoa > Arthropoda > Insecta > Orthoptera > Acrididae > Schistocerca > Schistocerca serialis. The sequence goes on from NW_026048462.1 coordinate 4,130,169, forward strand.
TCGGCATTGTGCCTTTAAATTTAATTCCGATGCAATTTCTGTGTTTCAACGTCAATAAGACAGTGCAAGGTATACAGTAATCCTGAAGTGAAGCATCGGAATCTAAAACTGGACTCACAGAAGAGGTTCAAATCATAGAGAGTTAGAGTGTCAGTCCTCTTGTACATAAGGCGGCATTGTGAGTTTTGAATTTAATTCCAATGCAATTTCTGTGTTTCATCGTCAATAAGAAGGTGCAAGGTATACAGTAAGCCTGATGTGAAGCATCGGAATCAGAAACTGAACTCACAGGAGAGGTTCAAATCATAGAAAGAGAGAGTGTCAGTGCTCTTTTACTTAAGTCGGCATTGTGACTTTTGTATTAAATTCGGATGCAATATCTGTCTTTCATTGTCGATGAGAAGGTCCAAGGGATACAGTAAACCTGAAGTGAAGCATCGGAATCTAAAACTGGACTCACAGAAGACGTTCAAATCATAGATTGTTAGAGTGTCAGTTCTCTTGTACTGAAGTCGGCATTGGGTCTTTTGAATTTAATTCCGATGCAATTTCTTTGTTTCATCGCCAAAAAGATGGTGCAAGGTATACAGTAAACCTGAAGTGAAGCATCGGAATCTAAAACTGGACTCACAGGACAGGTTCAAATCATAGAAAGTTTGAGTGACCGTCTACTTGTACTTAAGTCGGCATTGTGCCTTTTGTATTAAATTTCGATGCAATTTCTGTGTTTCATCGTCAATAAGTAGGTGCAAGGTATACAGTTAATCTGAAGTGCAGCATCGGAATCAGAAACTGGACTCACAGGAGAGGTTCAAATCATAGAAAGAGAGAGCGTGAGTGGTCGTTTACTTAAGTCGGCATTGGGTCTTTTGAATTTAATTCCGTTGCAATTACTGTGTTTCATCGCCAATAAGAAGGTGCAAGGTATACAGTAAACCTGAAGTGAAGCATCGGAATCCAAAACTGGACCCACAGGAGAGGTTCAAATCATAGGGAGTTAGAGTGTCAGCCCTCTTGTACTTAAGTCGGCATTGTGCCTTTTGAATTTAATTCCGATGCAATTTCTGTGTTTCATCGTCAATAAGACGGTGCAAGTTAAACAGTAAACATGATGTGAAGCATCGGAATGTAAAACTGGACTCACAGGAGAGGTTCCAATTTTAAAAATTTAGTGTGTCAGTCCTCCTGTACCTAAGTCGGCATTGTGCCTTTTGAATTTAATTCCGATGCAATTTTTGTGTTTCATCGTCAATAACACTGTGCAAGGTATACAGTAAACCTGAAGTGAAGCATCGGAATCTAAAACTGGACTCACAGGAGTTGTTCAAATCATAGAAATAGAGAGTGACGGTCCTCTTTTACTTAAGTCGGCATTGTGCCTTTTGTATTAAATTCGGATGCAATTTGTGTGTTTCATCGTCAATTAGATGGTCCAAGGGATACAATAAACCTGCAGTGAAGCATCGGAATCTAAAACTGGACTCTCAGGAGAGGTTCATATCATAGAAAGGGAGAGTGTCAGTCCTCTTGTACTTAAGTCGGCATTGTACCTTTTGTATTCAATTTGGATGCAATTTCAGTGTTTTATCGTCAATAAGAAGGTGCAAGGTATTCAGTAAACCTGAAGTGAAGTTTCGAAATCTAAAACTGGACTCACAGGAGAGGTTCAAATCATAGAAAGTGAGAGTGTCAGTCCTCTTGTACTTAAGTCGGCATTGTGCCTTTTGAATTTAATTCCGATGCAATTTTTTAGTTTAATCGTCAATAAGACGGTGCAAGGTATACAGTAAACCTGAAGTGAAGCATCGGAATTTAAAACTGGACTCACAGGACAGGTTCAAATCATAGAAAGTTAGAGTGTCCGTCTACTTGTACTTAACTCGGCATTGTGCCTTTTGTATTAAATTCCGATGCAATTTCTGTGTTTCATCGTCAATAAGAAGGTGCAAGGTATACAGTAAACCTGAAGTGAAGCATCGGAATCAGAAACTGGACTCACAGGAGAGGTTCAAATCATAGAAAGAGAGAGTGTCAGTCCTCTTTTACTTAAGTCGGCATTGTGCCTTTTGTATTAAATTCGGATGCAATTTCTGTGTTTCATCGTCAATAAGAAGTTCCAAGTTATACAGTAATCCTGAAGTGAAGCATCGGAATCTAAAACTGGACTCACTGGAGAGGTTCTAATCATAGAAAGTGAGAGTGTCATTCCTCTTGTACTTATGTCGGCATTGTGCATTTTGTATTAAATTCGGATGCAATTTCTGTGTTTCATCGTCAATAAGAAGGTCCAAGGTATACAGTAAACCTAAAGTGAAGCATCGGAATCTAAAACTGGACTCACAGGAGAGGCTCAAATCATAGAAAGTTTGAGTGTCAGTCCTCTTGTACTTAAGTCGGCATTGTGCCTTTAAATTTAATTCCTATGCAATTTCTGAGTTTCAACGTCAATAAGACAGTGCAATGTATACAGTAATCCTGAAGTGAAGCAACGGAATCTAAAACTGGACTCACAGGATAGGTTCGAATAATAGAAAGTGAGAGTGTCATTCCTCTTGTACTGAAGTCGGCATTGTGTCTTTTGTATTAAATTCCGATGCAATATCTGTGTTTCATCGTCAATAAGAAGGTGCAAGGTATACAGTAAACCTGAAGTGAAGCTATGGAATCTAAAACTGGACTCACAGGAGAGGTTCAAATCATAGATAGTTAAAGTGTCAGTCCTCTTGTGCTTAAGTCGGCATTGTGTCTTTTGAATTTAATTCCGATGCAATTTCTGTGTTTCATCGCCAATAAGAAGGTGCAACGTATACAGTAAACCTGAAGTGAAGCATCGGAATCTAAAACTGGTCTCACAGGAGAGGTTCAAATCATAGAAAGATAGATTGTCAGTCCTCTTGTACTTTTGTCGGCATTGTGCCTTTTGTATTACATTCCGATGCTATTCCTGTGTTTCATTGTCAATAAGATTGTGCAAGGTATACGGTAATCCTGAAGAGACGCATTGGAATCCAAAACTGGATTCACAGGAGAAGTTCAAGTCATAGAAAGTGACAGTGTCAGTCCTCTTTTACTTAAGTCGGTATTGTGCCTTTTGTATTGAATTCGGATGCAAGTTCTGTGTTTCATCGTCAATAAGAAGTTCCACGTTATACAGTAATCCTGTAGTGAAGCATCGGAATCTAAAACTGGACTCACAGGAGAGGTTCAAATCATAGAAAGTGAGAGTGTCAGTCCTCTTGTAAATAAGTCGGCATTGTGCCTTTTGTACTAAATTCGGATGCAATTTCTATGTTTCATCGTCATTAAAAAGGTCCAAGGTATACACTAAAACTGAAGTGAAGCATCGGAATCTAAAAGTGGACTCACAGACGTGGTTCAAATCTTAGAAAGTTAGAGTGTCAGTCCTCTTGTACTGAAGTCGGCATTGTGTCTTTTGTATTAAATTCCGATGCAATATCTGTGTTTCATCGTCAATAAGAAGGTGCAAGGTATACAGTAAACCTGAAGTGAAGCTTTGGAATCTAAAACTGGACTCACAGGAGAGGTTCAATTCATAGAAAACGAGAGTGTCAGTCCTCTTGTACTTATGTCGGCATTGTGCCTTTTGTATTTAATTCGAATGCCATTTCTGCGTTTCATCGTCAATAAGAAGGTGCAAGGTATACAGTAAACCTGAAGTGAAGCATCGGAATCTAAAACTGGACTCACAGAGGAGGTTCAAATCATAGAAAGTTTGAGTGTCAGTCCCCTTGTACTTAAGTCGGCATTGTGCCTTTAAATTTAATTCCGATGCGATTTCTGTGTTTCAACGTCAATAAGACAGTGCAAGGTATACAGTAATCCTGAAGTGAAGCATCGGAATCTAAAACTGGACTCACCGGAGAGGCTCAAATCATAGAAAGTTTGAGTGTCAGTCCCCTTGTACTTAAGTCGGCATTGTGAGTTTTGAATTTAATTCCAATGCAATTTCTGTGTTTCATCGTCAATAAGAAAGTGCAAGGTATACAGTAAGCCTGATGGGAAGCATCGGAATCAGAAACTGAACTCACAGGAGAGGGTCAAATCATAGAAAGAGAGAGTGTCAGTGCCTTTTACTTAAGTCGGCATTGTGCCTTTTTTATTAAATTCGGATGCAATATCTGTATTTCATTGTCAATGAGAAGGTCCAAGGGATACAGTAAACCTGAAGTGAAGCATCGGAATCTAAAACTGGACTCACAGGAGACGTTCAAATCATAGATAGTTAGAGTGTCAGTCCTCTTGTACTGAAGTCGGCATTGTGTCTTTTGAATTTAATTCCGATGCAATTTCTGGGTTTCATCGCCAAAAAGGTGGTGCAACGTATACAGTAAACCTGAAGTGAAGCATCGGAATCTAAACCTGGACTCACAAGACAGGTTCAAATCATAGAAAGTTTGAGTGTCCGTCTCCTTGTACTTAAGTCGGCATTGTGCCTTTTGTATTAAATTCCGATGCAATTCCTGTGTTTCATCGTCAATAAGTAGGTGCAAGGTATACAGTAAACCTGAAGTGAAGCATCGGAATCAGAAACCGGACTCACAGGAGAGGTTCAAATCATAGAAAGAGAGAGCGTGAGTGCTCTTTTTCTTAAGTCGGCATTGTGCCTTTTGTATTGAATTCGGATGCAATTTCTGTGTTTCATCGTCAATAAGAAGGTAAATGGGATACAGTAAACCTGAAGTGAAGCATCGGAATGTAAAACTGGACTCACAGGAGAGGTTCAAATCATAAAAAGTTAGAGTGTCAGTCCTCTTGTACCTAAGTCGGCATTGTGCCATTTGAATTTAATTGCGATTCAATTTTTGTGTTTCATCGTCAATAATACGGTGCAAGGTATACAGTAAACCTGAAGTGAAGCATCGTAATCTAAAACTGGACTCACAGGAGTTGTTCAAATCATAGAAATAGAGGGTGACGGTCCTCTTTTACTTAAGTCGGCATTGTGCCTTTTGTATTAAATTCGGATGCAATTTCTGTGTTTCATCATCAATAAGAAGGTCCAAGGGATACAGTAAACCTGAAGTGAAGCAGCGGAATCTAAAACTGGACTCACAGGAGAGGTTCGAATCATAGAAAGGGAGAGTGTCAGACCTCTTGTGCTTAAGTCGGCATTGTACCTTTTGTATTCAATTCGGATGCAATTTCAGTGTTTTATCATCAATAAGAAGGTGTAAGGTATACAGTAAACCTGAAGTGAAGCATCGGAATCTAAAACTGGACTCACAGGAGAGGTTCAAATCATAGAAAGTGACTGTGTCAGTGCTCTTTTACTTAAGTCGGCATTGTGCCTTTTGTATTAAATTCCGATGCAATTTCTGTGTTTCAACGTCAATAAGAAGGTGCAAGGTATACAGTAAACCTGAAGTGAAGCATCGGAATCTAAAACTGGACTCACAGGAGAGGTTCAAATCATAGAAAGGGAGAATGTCAGTCCTCTTCTACTTAGGTCGGCATTGTGCCTTTTGTATTAAATTCCGATGCAATTTCTGTGTTTCATCGTCAATAAGAAGGTCCAAGGGATACAGTAAACATGAAGTGAAGCATCGGAATCTAAAACTGAACTCACAGGATAGGTTCAAATCATAGAGAGAAAGGGTGTCAGCCCTCTTTAACTTAAGTCGGCATTGTGACTTTTGTATTAAATTCGGATGCAATTTCTGTATTTTATCGCCAATTAGAAGGTCCAAGGGATACAGTAATCTTGAAGTGAAGCATCGGAATCTAAAACTGGGCTCACAGGAGAGGTTCAAATCATAGAAAGTTAGAGTGTCAGTCCTCATGTACTTAGGTCGGCATTGTGCCTTTTGTATTAAATTCGGATGCAATATCTGTATTTCATCGTCAATAAGAACGTCCATGGGATACAGTAAACCTGAGGTGAAGTATCGGAATCTAAAACTGGACTCACAGGAGACGTTCAAATCATAGATAGTTAAAGTGTCAGTCCTCTTGTACTTAAGACGGCATTGTGTCTTTTGAATTTAATTCCGATGCAATTTCTGTGTTTCATCGCCAATAAGAAGGTCCAAGGGATACAGTAAACCTGAAGTGAAGCATCGGAATCTAAAACTGGACTCACAGGAGAGGTTCAAATCATAGAAAGTTAGATTGTCTGTCCTCTTGTACTTTTGTCGGCATTGTGCCTTTTGTATTACATTCCGATGCAATTCCTGTGTTTCATTGTCAATAAGAAGGTGCAAGGTATACGGTAAACCTGAAGAGACGCATCGGAATCTAAAACTGGACTCACAGGAGAGGTTCAAATCATAGAATGTGAGAGTGTCAGTCCTCTTGTAAATAAGTCGGCATTGTGCCTTTTGTACTAAATTCGGATGCAATTTCTATGTTTCATCGTCATTAAAAAGGTGCAAGGTATACAGTAAAACTGAAGTGAAGCATCGGAATCTAAAAGTGGACTCACAGAAGAGGTTCAAATCTTAGAAAATTAGAGTGTCAGTCCTCTTTTACTAAAGTCGGCATTGGGCTTTTTGTATTAAATTTGGATGCAATTTCCGTGTTTCATCGCCAATAATGAAGGTCCAAGGTATACAGTAAACCTGAAGTGAAGCATCGAAATCTAAAACTGGACTCACAGGAGGGGTTCAAATCATAGAAAGTTAGCGTGTCAGTCCTCTTGTACTTATGTCGGCATTGTGCATTTTGTATTAAATTCGGATGCAATTTCTGTGTTTCATCGTCAAAAAGAAGGTCCAAGGTATACAGTAAACCTGTAGTGAAGCATCGGAATCTAAAACTGGACTCACAGGAGAGGCTCAAATCATAGAAAGTTTGAGTGTCAGTCCTCTTGTACTTAAGTCGGCATTGTGCCTTTAAATTTAATTCCGATGCAATATTGTGTTTCAACGTCAATAAGACAGTGCAAGGTATACAGTAATCCTGAAGTGAAGCATCGGAATCTAAAACTGGACTCACAGGAGAGGTTCCAATAATAGAAAGTGAGAGTGTCAGTCCTCTTGTACTGAAGTCGGCATTGTGTCTTTTGTATTAAATTCCGATGCAATTTCTGTGTTTCATCGTCAATAAGAAGGTGCAAGGTATACAGTAAACCTGAAGTGAAGCTTTGGAATCTAAAACTGGACTCACAGGAGAGGTTCAATTCATAGAAGACGAGAGTGTCAGTCCTCTTCTACTTAAGTCGGCATTGTGCCTTTTGTATTTAATTCGAATGCCATGTCTGTGTTTCATCGTCAATAAGAAGGTGCAACGTATACAGTAAACTTGAAGTGAAGCATCGGAATCTAAAACTGGCCTTTCAGAAGAGGTTCAAATCATAGAGAGTTAGAGTGTCAGTCCTCTTGTACTTAAGGCGGCATTGTGGGTTTAAATTTAATTCCAATGCAATTTCTGTGTTTCATCGTCAATAAGAAGGTGCAAGGTATACAGTAAACGTGAAGTGAAGCATCGGAATGTAAAACTGGACTCACCGGAGAGGTTCAAATCATAAAAAGTTAGAGTGTCAGTCCTCTTGTACCTAAGTCGGCATTGTGCCATTTGAATTTAATTGCGATTCAATTTTTGAGTTTCATCGTCAATAATACGGTGCAAGGTATACAGTAAACCTGAAGTGAAGCATCGTAATCTAAAACTGGACTCACAGGAGTTGTTCAAATCATAGAAATAGAGGGTGACGGTCCTCTTTTACTTAAGTCGGCATTGTGCCTTTTGTATTAAATTCGGATGCAATTTCTGTGTTTCATCGTCAATAAGAAGGTCCAAGGGATACAGTAAACCTGAAGTGAAGCAGCGGAATCTAAAACTGGACTCACAGGAGAGGTTCGAATCATAGAAAGGGAGAGTGTCAGTCCTCTTGTACTTAAGTCGGCATTGTACCTTTTGTATTCAATTCGGATGCAATTTCAGTGTTTTATTGTCAATAAGAAGGTGTAAGGTATACAGTAAACCTGAAGTGAAGCATCGAAATCTAAAACTGGACTCACAGGAGAGGTTCAAATCATAGAAAGTGAGAGTGTCAGTCCTCTTGTACTTAAGACGGCATTGTGTCTTTTGAATTTAATTCCGATGCAATTTCTGTGTTTCATCGCCAATAAGAAGGTCCAAGGGATACAGTAAACCTGAAGTGAAGCATCGGAATCTAAAACTGGACTCACAGGAGAGGTTCAAATCATAGAAAGTTAGATTGTCGGTCCTCTTGTACTTTTGTCGGCATTGTGCCTTTTGTATTACATTCCGATGCAATTCCTGTGTTTCATTGTCAATAAGAAGGTGCAAGGTATACGGTAAACCTGAAGAGACGCATCGGAATCTAAAACTGGACTCACAGGAGAGGTTCAAATCATAGAATGTGAGAGTGTCAGTCCTCTTGTAAATAAGTCGGCATTGTGCCTTTTGTACTAAATTCGGATGCAATTTCTATGTTTCATCGTCATTAAAAAGGTGCAAGGTATACAGTAAAACTGAAGTGAAGCATCGGAATCTAAAAGTGGACTCACAGAAGAGGTTCAAATCTTAGAAAATTAGAGTGTCAGTCCTCTTTTACTAAAGTCGGCATTGGGCTTTTTGTATTAAATTTGGATGCAATTTCCGTGTTTCATCGCCAATAATGAAGGTCCAAGGTATACAGTAAACCTGAAGTGAAGCATCGAAATCTAAAACTGGACTCACAGGAGAGGTTCAAATCATAGAAAGTTAGCGTGTCAGTCCTCTTGTACTTATGTCGGCATTGTGCATTTTGTATTAAATTCGGATGCAATTTCTGTGTTTCATCGTCAAAAAGAAGGTCCAAGGTATACAGTAAACCTGTAGTGAAGCATCGGAATCTAAAACTGGACTCACAGGAGAGGCTCAAATCATAGAAAGTTTGAGTGTCAGTCCTCTTGTACTTAAGTCGGCATTGTGCCTTTAAATTTAATTCCGATGCAATATTGTGTTTCAACGTCAATAAGACAGTGCAAGGTATACAGTAATCCTGAAGTGAAGCATCGGAATCTAAAACTGGACTCACAGGAGAGGTTCCAATAATCGAAAGTGAGAGTGTCAGTCCTCTTGTACTGAAGTCGGCATTGTGTCTTTTGTATTAAATTCCGATGCAATTTCTGTGTTTCATCGTCAATAAGAAGGTGCAAGGTATACAGTAAACCTGAAGTGAAGCTTTGGAATCTAAAACTGGACTCACAGGAGAGGTTCAATTCATAGAAGACGAGAGTGTCAGTCCTCTTCTACTTAAGTCGGCATTGTGCCTTTTGTATTTAATTCGAATGCCATGTCTGTGTTTCATCGTCAATAAGAAGGTGCAACGTATACAGTAAACTTGAAGTGAAGCATCGGAATCTAAAACTGGCCTTTCAGAAGAGGTTCAAATCATAGAGAGTTAGAGTGTCAGTCCTCTTGTACTTAAGGCGGCATTGTGAGTTTTGAATTTAATTCCAATGCAATTTCTGTGTTTCATCGTCAATAAGAAGGTGCAAGGTATACAGTAAACGTGAAGTGAAGCATCGGAATGTAAAACTGGACTCACAGGAGAGGTTCAAATCATAAAAAGTTAGAGTGTCAGTCCTCTTGTACCTAAGTCGGCATTGTGCCATTTGAATTTAATTGCGATTCAATTTTTGAGTTTCATCGTCAATAATACGGTGCAAGGTATACAGTAAACCTGAAGTGAAGCATCGTAATCTAAAACTGGACTCACAGGAGTTGTTCAAATCATAGAAATAGAGGGTGACGGTCCTCTTTTACTTAAGTCGGCATTGTGCCTTTTGTATTAAATTCGGATGCAATTTCTGTGTTTCATCGTCAATAAGAAGGTCCAAGGGATACAGTAAACCTGAAGTGAAGCAGCGGAATCTAAAACTGGACTCACAGGAGAGGTTCGAATCATAGAAAGGGAGAGTGTCAGTCCTCTTGTACTTAAGTCGGCATTGTACCTTTTGTATTCAATTCGGATGCAATTTCAGTGTTTTATTGTCAATAAGAAGGTGTAAGGTATACAGTAAACGTGAAGTGAAGCATCGAAATCTAAAACTGGACTCACAGGAGAGGTTCAAATCATAGAAAGTGAGAGTGTCAGTCCTCTTGTACTTAAGTCGGCATTCTACCTTTTGTATTAAATTCGGATGCCATTTCTGTGTGTCATCGTCAATAAGAAGGTCCAAGTGATACAGTAAACCTGAAGTGAAGCATCGAAATCTAAAACTGGACTCACAGGAGAGGTTCAAATCATAGAAATTTAGAGTGTCAGTCCTCTTGTACATAAGTCGGCATTGTGCCTTTTGTATTATATTCGGGTGCAAACTCTGTGTTTCATCGTCAATAAGAAGGTCCAACGGATACAGTAAACCTGAAGTGAAGCATCGGAATCTAAAACTGGACTCACAGGAGAGATTCAAATCATAGAAAGTGACAGTGTCAGTGCTCTTTTACTTAAGTCGGCATTGTGCCTTTTGTATTAAATTCCGATGCAATTTCTGTGTTTCATCGTCAATAAGAAGGTACAAGGTATACAGTAAACCTGAAGTGAAGCATCGGAATCTAAAACTGGACTCACAGGAGAGGTTCAAATCATAGAAAGGGAGAGTGTCAGTCCTCTTCTACTTAGGTCGGCATTGTGCCTTTTGTATTAAATTCCGATGCAATTTCTGTGTTTCATCGTCAATAAGAAGGTGCAACGTATACAGTAAACCTGAAGTGAAACAGCGGAATCTAAAACTGGACTCACTGGAGAGTTTCGAATCATAGAAAGAGAGAGTGTCAGTCCTCTTTTACTTAAGTCGGAATTGTGCTTTTTGTATTAAATTCGGATGCAATTTCTGTGTTTCATCGTCAATAAGAAGGTCCAAGGGATACAGTAAACCTGAAGTGAAGCATCGGAATCTAAAACTGAACTCACAGGATAGGTTCAAATCATAGAGAGAAAGGGTGTCAGCCCTCTTTTACTTAAGTCGGCATTGTGACATTTGTATTAAATTCGGATGAAATTTCTGTATTTTATCGCCAATTAGAAGGTCCAAGGGATACAGTAATCTTGAAGTGAAGCATCGGAATCTAAAACTGGACTCACAGGAGAGGTTCAAATCATAGAAAGTTAGAGTGTCAGTCCTCATGTACTTAGGTCGGCATTGTGCCTTTTGTATCAAATTCCGATGCAATTTCTGTGTTTCATCGTCAATAAGAAGTTGCAAGGTATACAATAAACCTGAAGTGAAGCATCGGAATCTAAAACTGGTCTCACAGGAGAGGTTCAAATCATAGAAAGTGAGAGTGTCAGTCCTCTTGTAAATAAGTCGGCATTGTGCCATTTGTACTAAATTCGGATGCAATTTCTATGTTTCATCGTCATTAAGAAGGTCCAAGGTATACAGTAAAACTGAAGTGAAGCATCTGAATCTAAAAGTGGACTCACAGAAGAGGTTCAAATGTTAGAAAGTTAGAGTGTCAGTCCTCTTTTACTTAAGTCAGCATTGGGCCTTTTGTATTAAATTCGGATGCAATTTCTGTGTTTCATCGTCAATAAGAAGGTCCAAGGTATACAGTAAACTTGAAGTGAAGCATCGGAATCAGAAACTGGACTCACAGGAGAGGTTCAAATCATAGAAAGAGAGAGTGTCAGTGCTCTTTTACTTATGTCGGCATTGTGCCTTTTGTATTAAATTCGGATGCAATATCTGTATTTCATCGTCAATAAGAACGTCCAAGGGATACAGTGAACCTGAGGTGAAGTAACGGAATCTACAACTGGACTCACAGGAGACGTTCAAATCATAGATAGTTAAAGTGTCAGTCCTCTTGTACTTATGTCGGCATTGTGTCTTTTGAATTTAATTCCGATGCAATTTCTGTGTTCCATCGCCAATAAGAAGGTGCAACGTGTACAGTAAACCTGAAGTGAAGCATCGGAATCTAAAACTGGACTCACAGGAGAGGTTCAAATCATAGAAAGTTAGATTGTCGGTCCTCTTGTACTTTTGTCGGCATTGTGCCTTTTGTATTACATTCCGATGCAATTCCTGTGTTTCATTGTCAATAAGAAGGTGCAAGGTATACGGTAAACCTGAAGAGACGCATCGGAATCTAAAACTGGACTCACAGAAGAGGTTCAAATCATAGAATGTGAGAGTGTCAGTCCTCTTGTAAATAAGTCGGCATTGTGCCTTTTGTACTAAATTCGGATGCAATTTCTATGTTTCATCGTCATTAAAAAGGTGCAAGGTATACAGTAAAACTGAAGTGAAGCATCGGAATCTAAAACTGGACTCACAGGAGAGGTTCAATTCATAGAAGACGAGAGTGTCAGTCCTCTAGTACTTAAGTCGGCATTGTGCCTTTTGTATTTAATTCGAATGCCATTTCTGTGTTTCATCGTCAATAAGAAGGTGCATCGTATACAGTAAACCTGAAGTGAAGCATCGGAATCTAAAACTGGACTCACAGAAGAGGTTCAAATCATAGAGAGTTAGAGTGTCAGGCCTCTTGTACTTAAGGCGGCATTGTGAGTTTTGAATTTAATTCCAACGCAATTTCTGTGTTTCATCGTCAATAAGGAGGTGCAAGTTATACAGTAAACGTGAAGTGAAGCATCGGAATGTAAAACTGGACTCACAGGAGAGGTTCAAATCATAAAAAGTTTGAGTGTCAGTCCTCTTGTACCTAAGTCGGCATTGTGCCATTTGAATTTAATTGCGATTCAATTTTTGTGTTTCATCGTCAATAATACGGTGCAAGGTATACAGTAAACCTGAAGTGAAGCATCGTAATCTAAAACTGGACTCACAGGAGTTGTTCAAATCATAGAAATAGAGGGTGACGGTCCTCTTTTACTTAAGTCGGCATTGTGCCTTTTGTATTAAATTCGGATGCAATTTCTGTGTTTCATCGTCAATAAGAAGGTCCAAGGGATAAAGTAAACCTGAAGTGAAGCAGCGGAATCTAAAACTGGACTCACAGGAGAGGTTCGAATCATAGAAAGGGAGGGTGTCAGACCTCTTGTACTTAAGTCGGCATTGTACCTTTTGTATTCAATTCGGATGCAATTTCAGTGTTTTATCGTCAATAAGAAGGTGTAAGGTATACAGTAAACCTGAAGTGAAGCATCGAAATCTAAAACTGGACTCACAGGAGAGGTTCAAATCATAGAAAGTGAGAGTGTCAGTCCTCTTGTACTTAAGTCGGCATTGTACCTTTTGTATTAAATTCGGATGCCATTTCTGTGTGTCATCGTCAATAAGAAGGTCCAAGTGATACAGTAAACGTGAAGTGAAGCATCGTAATCTAAAACTGGACTCACAGGAGAGGTTCAAATCATAGAAATTTAGAGTGTCAGTCCTCTTGTACTTAAGTCGGCATTGTGCCTTTTGTATTATATTCGGGTGCAAACTCTGTGATTCATCGTCAATAAGAAGGTCCAAGGGATACAGTAAACCTGAAGTGAAGCATCGGAATCTAAAACTGGACTCACAGGAGAGGTTCAAATCATAGAAAGTGACAGTGTCAGTGCTCTTTTACTTAAGTCGGCATTGTGCCTTTTGTATTAAATTCCGATGCAATTTCTGTGTTTCATCGTCCATAAGAAGGTGCAAGGTATACAGTAAACCTGAAGTGAAGCATCGGAATCTAAAACTGGACTCACAGGAGAGGTTCAAATCATAGAAAGGGAGACTGTCAGTCCTCTTCTACTTAGGTCGGCATTGTGCCTTTTGTATTAAATTCCGATGCAATTTCTGTGTTTCATCGTCAATAAGAAGGTCCAAGGGATACAGTAAACCTGAAGTGAAGCAGCGGAATCTAAAACTGGACTCACTGGAGAGTATCGAATCATAGAAAGAGAGAGTGTCAGTCCTCTTTTACTTAAGTCGGAAATGTGCTTTTTGTATTAAATTCGGATGCAATTTCTGTGTTTCATCGTCAATAAGAATGTCCAAGGGATACAGTAAACCTGAAGTGAAGCATCGGAATCTAAAACTGAACTCACAGGATAGGTTCAAATCATAGAGAGAAAGGGTGTCAGCCCTCTTTTACTTATGTCGGCATTGTGACTTTTGTATTAAATTCGGATGCAATTTCTGTATTTTATCGCCAATTAGAAGGTCCAAGGGATACAGTAATCTTGAAGTGAAGCATCGGAATCTAAAACTGGACTCACAGGAGAGGTTCAAATCATAGAAAGTTAGAGTGTCAGTCCTCATGTACTTAGGTCGGCATTGTGCCTTTTGTATTAAATTCCGATGCAATTTCTGTGTTTCATCGGCAATAAGAAGTTGCAAGGTATACAATAAACCTGAAGTGAAGCATCGGAATCTAAAACTGGTCTCACAGGAGAGGTTCAAATCATAGAAAGTGAGAGTGTCAGTCCTCTTGTAAATAAGTCGGCATTGTGCCTTTTGTACTAAATTCGGATGCAATTTCTATGTTTCATCGTCATTAAGAAGGTCCAAGGTATACAGTAAAACTGAAGTGAAGCATCTGAATCTAAAAGTGGACTCACAGGAGAGGTTCAAATGTTAGAAATTTAGAGTGTCAGTCCTCTTTTACTTAAGTCAGCATTGGGCCTTTTGTATTAAATTCGGATGCAAATTCTGTGTTTCATCGTCAATAAGAATGTCCAAGGTATACAGTAAACCTGAAGTGAAGCATCGGAATCAGAAACTGGACTCACAGGAGAGGTTCAAATCATAGAAAGAGAGAGTGTCAGTGCTCTTTTACTTATGTCGGCATTTTGCCTTTTGCATTAAATTCGGATGCAATATCTGTATTTCATCGTCAATAAGAACGTCCAAGGGATACAGTAAACCTGAGGTGAAGTATCGGAATCTAAAACTGGACTCACAGGAGACGTTCAAATCATAGATAGTTAAAGTGTCAGTCCTCTTGTACTTAAGTCGGCATTGTGTCTTTTGAATTTAATTCCGATGCAATTTCTGTGTTTCATCGCCAATAAGAAGGTGCAACGTATACAGTAAACCAGAAGTGAAGCATCGGAATCTAAAACTGGAATCACAGGAGATGTTCAAATCATAGTAAGTTAGATTGTCGGTCCTCTTGTACTTTTGTCGGCATTGTGCCTTTTGTATTACATTCCGATGCAATTCCTGTGTATCATTGTCAATAAGAAGGTGCAAGGTATACGGTAAACCTGAAGAGACGCATCGGAATCTAAAACTGGACTCACAGGAGAGGTTCAAATCATAGAATGTGAGAGTGTCAGTCCTCTTGTAAATAAGTCGGCATTGTGCCTTTTGTACTAAATTCAGATGCAATTTCTATGTTTCATCGTCATTAAAAAGGTGCAAGGTATACAGTAAAACTGAAGTGAAGCATCGGAATCTAAAAGTGGACTCACAGAAGAGGTTCAAATCTTAGAAAATTAGAGTATCAGTCCTCTTTTACTTAAGTCGGCATTGGGCTTTTTGTATTAAATTTGGATGCAATTTCCGTGTTTCATCGCCAATAATGAAGGTCCAAGGTATACAGTAAACCTGAAGTGAAGCATCGAAATCTAAAACTGGACTCACAGGAGAGGTTCAAATCATAGAAAGTTAGCGTGTCAGTCCTCTTGTACTTATGTCGGCATTGTGCATTTTGTATTAAATTCGGATGCAATTTCTGTGTTTCATCGTCAATAAGAAGGTCCAAGGTATACAGTAAACCTGTAGTGAAGCATCGGAATCTAAAACTGGACTCACAGGAGAGGCTCAAATCATAGAAAGTTTGAGTGTCAGTCCTCTTGTACTTATGTCGGCATTGTGCCTTTAAATTTAATTCCGATGCAATATTGTGTTTCAACGTCAATAAGATGGTGCAAGGTATACAGTAATCCTGAAGTGAAGCATCGGAATCTAAAACTGGACTCACAGGAGAGGTTCCAATAATAGAAAGTGAGAGTGTCAGTCCTCTTGTACTGAAGTCGGCATTGTGTCTTTTGTATTAAATTCCGATGCATTTTCTGTGTTTCATCGTCAATAAGAAGGTGCAAGGTATACAGTAAACCTGAAGTGAAGCTTTGGAATCTAAAACTGGACTCACAGGAGAGGTTCAATTCATAGAAGACGAGAGTGTCAGTGCTCTTGTACTTAAGTCGGCATTGTGCCTTTTGTATTTAATTCGAATGCCATTTCTGTGTTTCATCGTCAATAAGAAGGTGCAACGTATACAGTAAACCCGAAGTGAAGCATCGGAATCTAAAACTGGACTCACAGAAGAGGTTCAAATCATAGAGAGTTAGAGTGTCAGTCCTCTTGTACTTAAGGCGGCATTGTGAGTTTTGAATTTAATTCCAATTCAATTTCTGTGTTTCATCGTCAATAAGAAGGTGCAAGGTATACAGTAAGCCTGATGTGAAGCATCGGAATGAGAAACTGAACTCACAGGAGAGGTTCAAATCATAGAAAGAGAGGGTGTCAGTGCTCTTTTACTTAAGTCGGCATTGTGCCTTTTGTATTTAATTCCGTCGCAATTTCTGTGTTTCATCGTCAATAAGAAGGTGCAAGGTATGCAGTAAACCTGAAGCATCGGAATCTAAAACTGGACTCACAGGAGAGGTTCAAATCACAGAACGTGAGAGTGTAAGTCCTCTTTTACTTATGTCGGCATTGTGCCTTTTGTATTAAATTCGAATACAATTTCTGTATTTCATCGTCAATAAAAAGGTGCCAGGTATACAGGTAACCTGAAATGAACCATCGGAATATAAAACTGGACTCACAGGAGAGGTTCAAATCATAGAAAGTGAGAGTGTCAGTCCTCGTGTACTTAAGTCGGCATTGTGCCTCTTGAATTTAATTCCGATGCAATTTTTGTGTTTAATCGTCAATAAGACGGTGCAAGGTATACAGTAAACCTGAAGTGAAGCATCAGAATCTAAAACTGGACTCACAGGAAACGTTCAAACCATAGATAGTTAAAGTGTCAGTCCTCTTGTACTTAAGTCGGCATTGTGTCTTTTGAATTTAATTCCGATGCAATTTCTGTGTTTCATCGCCAATAAGAAGGTGCAACGTATACTGTAAACCTGATTTGAAGCATGGGAATCTAAAACTGGACTCACAGGAGAGGTTCAAATCGTAGAAAGTTAGATTGTCAGTCCTCTTGTACTTTTGTCGGCATTGTGCCTTTTGTATTACATTCCGATGCAATTCCTGTGTTTCATTGTCAATAAGAAGGTGCAAGGTATACGGTAAACCTGAAGAGATGCATCGGAATCTAAAACTGGATTCACAGGAAAGTTCAAGTCATAGAAAGTGACAGTGTCAGTCCTCTTTTACTTAAGTCGGCATTGTGCCTTTTGTATTAAATTCGGATGCAATTTCTGTGTTTCATCGTCAATAAGAAGTTCCAAGGGATACAGTAAACCTGAAGTGAAGCATCGGAATCTAAAACTGGACTCACAGGAGAGGTTCAAATCATAGAAAGTGAGAGTGTCACTCCTCTTGTAAATAAGTCGGCATTGTGCTTTTTGTACTAAATTCGGATGCAATTTCTATGTTTCATCGTCATTTAAAATGTCCAAGGTATACAGTAAAACTGAAGTGAAGCATCGGAATCTAAAAGTGGACTCACAGAAGAGGTTCAAATCTTAGAAAATTAGAGTGTCAGTCCTCTTTTACTTAAGTCGGCATTGGGCCTTTTGTATTAAATTCCGATGCAATTTCTGTGTTTCATCGCCAATAAGAAGGTGCAAGGTATACAGTAAACCTGAAGTGAAGCTTTGGAATCTAAAACTGGAATCACAGGAGAGGTTCAATTCATAGAAAACGAGAGTGTCAGTCCTCTTGTACTTAAGTCGGCATTGTGCCTTTTGTATTTAATTCGAATGCCATTTCTGTGTTTCATCGTCAATAAGAAGGTGCAAGGTATACAGTAAACCTGTAGTGAAGCATCGGAATCTAGAACTGGACTCACAGGAGAGGCTCAAATCATAGAAAGTTTGAGTGTCAGTCCCCTTGTACTTAAGTCGGCATTGTGCCTTTAAATTTAATTCCGATGCAATTTCTGTGTTTCAACGTCAATAAGACAGTGCAAGGTATACAGTAATCCTGAAGTGAAGCATCGGAATCTAAAACTGGACTCACAGGAGAGGTTCAATAATAGAAAGTGAGAGTGTCAGTCCTCTTGTACTGAAGTCGGCATTGTGTCTTTTGTATTAAATTCCGATGCAATTTCTGTGTTTCATCGTCAATAAGAAGGTGCAAGGTATACAGTAAACCTGAAGTGAAGCTTTGGAATCTAAAACTAGACTCTCAGGAGAGGTTCAATTCATAGAAAACGAGAGTGTCAGTCCTCTTGTACTTAAGTCGGCATTGTGCCTTTTGTATTTAATTCGAATGCCATTTCTGTGTTTCATCGTCAATAAGAAGGTGCAAGGTATACAGTAAACCTGAAGTGAAGCATCAGAATCTAAAACTGGACTAACAGAGGAGGTTCAAATCATAGAAAGTTTGAGTGTCCGTCCCCTTGTACTTAAGTCGGCATTGTGCCTTTAAATTTAATTCCGATGCAATTTCTGTGTTTCAACGTCAATAAGACAGTGCAAGGTATACAGTAATCCTGAAGTGAAGCATCGGAATCAAAAACTGGACTCACAGGAGAGGCCCAAATCATAGAAAGTTTGAGTGTCAGTCCCCTTGTACTTAAGTCGGCATTGTGAGTTTTGAATTTAATTCCAATGCAATTTCTGTGTTTCATCGTCAATAAGAAAGTGCAAGGTATACAGTAAGCCTGATGTGAAGCATCGGAATCAGAAACTGAACTCACAGGAGAGGGTCAAATCATAGAATGAGAGAGTGTCAGTGCCCTTTTACTTAAGTCGGCATTGTGCCTTTTGTATTAAATTCGGATGCAATATCTGTATTTCATTGTCAATGAGAAGGTCCAAGGGATACAGTAAACCTGAAGTGAAGCATCGGAATCTAAAACTGGACTCACAGGAGACGTTCAAATCATAGATAGTTAGAGTGTCAGTCCTCTTGTACTGAAGTCGGCATTGTGTCTTTTGAATTTAATTCCGATGCAATTTCTGTGTTTCATCGCAAAGAAGGTGGTGCAAGGTATACAGTAAACCTGAAGTGAAGCATCGGAATCTAAAACTGGACTCACAAGACAGGTTCAAATCATAGAAAGTTTGAGTGTCCGTCTCCTTGTACTTAAGTCGGCATTGTGCCTTTTGTATTAAATTCCGATGCAATTTCTGTGTTTCATCGTCAATAAGTAGGTGCAAGGTATACAGTAAACCTGAAGTGAAGCATCGGAATCAGAAACTGGACTCACAGGAGAGGTTCAAATCATAGAAAGAGAGAGCGTGAGTGCTCTTTTCCTTAAGTCGGCATTGTGCCTTTTGTATTGAATTCGGATGCAATTTCTGTGTTTCATCGTCAATAAGAAGGTAAATGGGATACAGTAAACCTGAAGTGAAGCATCGGAATCTAAAGCTGGACTCACAGGAGAGGATCAAATCATAGAAAGTTAGAGTGTCAGTCCTCTTGTACTTAAGTCGGCATTGTGTCTTTTGAATTTAATTCCGATGCAATTGCTGTGTTTCATAGCCAATAAGAAGGTGCAAGGTATACAGTAAACCTGAAGTGAAGCATCGGAATCCAAAACTGGACCCACAAGAGAGGTTCAAATCATAGACAGTTAGAGTGTCAGCCCTCTTGTACTTAAGTCGGCATTGTGCCTTTTGAATTTAATTCCGATGCAATTTCTGTGTTTCATCGTCAATAAGAAGGTGCAAGGTATACAGTAAACGTGAAGTGAAGCATCGGAATGTAAAACTGGACTCACAGGAGAGGTTCAAATCATAAAAAGTTAGAGTGTCAGTCCTCCTGTACCTAAGTCGGCATTGTGCCATTTGAATTTAATTGCGATTCAATTTTTGTGTTTCATCGTCAATAATACGGTGCAAGGTATACAGTAAACCTTGAAGTGAAGCATCGGAATCTAAAACTGGACTCACAGGAGTTGTTCAAATCATAGAAATAGAGGGTGACGGTCCTCTTTTACTTAAGTCGGCATTGTGCCTTTTGTATTAAATTCGGATGCAATTTCTGTGTTTCATCGTCAATAAGAAGGTCCAAGGGATACAGTAAACCTGAAGTGAAGCAGCGGAATCTAAAACTGGACTCACAGGAGAGGTTCGAATCATAGAAAGGGAGAGTGTCAGTCCTCTTGTACTTAAGTCGGCATTGTACCTTTTGTATTCAATTCGGATGCAATTTCAGTGTTTTATCGTCAATAAGAGGGTGTAAGGTATACAGTAAACCTGAAGTGAAGCATCGAAATCTAAAACTGGACTCACAGGAGAGGTTCAAATCATAGAAAGTGAGAGTGTCAGTCCTCTTGTACTTAAGTCGGCATTGTACCTTTTGTATTAAATTCGGATGCCATTTCTGTGTGTCATCGTCAATAAGAAGGTCCAAGTGATACAGTAAACCTGAAGTGAAACATCGAAATCTAAAACTGGACTCACAGGAGAGGTTCAAATCATAGAAATTTAGAGTGTCAGTCCTCTTGTACTTAAGTCGGCATTGTGGCATTTGTATTAAATTCGGGTGCAAACTCTGTGTTTCATCGTCAATAAGAAGGTCCAAGGGATACAGTAAACCTGAAGTGAAGCATCGGAATCTAAAACTGGACTCACAGGAGAGGTTCAAATCATAGAAAGTGACAGTGTCAGTGCTCTTTTACTTAAGTCGGCATTGTGCCTTTTGTATTAAATTCCGATGCAATTTCTGTGTTTCATCGTCAATAAGTAGGTGCAAGGTATACAGTAAACCTGAAGTGAAGCATCGGAATCTAAAACTGGACTCACAGGAGAGGTTCAAATCATAGAAAGGGAGAGTGTCAGTCCTCTTCTACTTAGGTCGGCATTGTGCCTTTTGTATTAAATTCGGATGCAATTTCTGTGTTTCATCGTCAATAAGAAGGTCCAAGGGATACAGTAAACCTGAAGTGAAGCAGCGGAATCTAGAACTGTACTCACTGGAGAGTTTCGAATCATAGAAAGAGAGAGTGTCAGTCCTCTTTTACTTAAGTCGGAATTGTGCTTTTTGTATTAAATTCGGATGCAATTTCTGTGTTTCATCGCCGATAAGAAGGTCCAAGGGATACAGTAAACCTGAAGTGAAGCATCGGAATCTAAAACTGAACTCACAGGATAGGTTCAAATCATAGATAGAAAGGGTGTCAGCCCTCTTTTACTTAAGTCGGCATTGTGACTTTTGTATTAAATTCGGATGCAATTTCTGTATTTTATCGTCAATTAGAAGGTCCAAGGGATACAGTAATCTTGAAGTGAAGCATCGGAATCTAAAACTGGACTCACAGAAGAGGTTCAAATCATAGAAAGTTAGAGTGTCAGTCCTCATGTACTTAGGTCGGCATTGTGCCTTTTGTATTAAATTCCGATGCAATTTCTGTGTTTCATCGTCAATAAGAAGTTGCAAGGTATACAATAAACCTGAAGTGAAGCATCGGAATCTAAAACTGGTCTCACAGGAGAGGTTCAAATCATAGAAAGTGAGAGTGTCAGTCCTCTTGTAAATAAGTCGGCATTGTGCCTTTTGTACTAAATTTGGATGCAATTTCTATGTTTCATCGTCATTAAGAAGGTCCAAGGTATACAGTAAAACTGAAGTGAAGCATCTGAATCTAAAAGTGGACTCACAGGAGAGGTTCAAATGTTAGAAAGTTAGAGAGTCAGTCCTCTTTTACTTAAGTCAGCATTGGGCCTATTGTATTAAATTCGGATGCAATTTCTGTGTTTCATCGTCAATAAGAAGGTCCAAGGTATACAGAAAACCTGTAGTGAAGCATCGGAATCTAAAACTGGACTCACAGGAGATGTTCAAATCTTAGAAAGTCAGTGTGTCAGTCCTCTTGTACTTAAGTCGGCATTGTGCCTTTTGAATTTAATTCCGTCGCAATTTCTGTGTTTCATCGTCAATAAGAAGGTGCAAGGTATGCAGTAAACCTGAAGCATCGGAGTCTAAAACTGGACTCACAGGAGAGGTTCAAATCACAGAATGTGAGAGTGTCAGTCCTCTTTTACTTATGTCGGCATTGTGCCTTTTGTATTAAATTCGGATACAATTTCTGTATTTCATCGTCAATAAGAAGGTGCAAGGTATACAATTAACCTGAAGTGAACCATCGGAATCTAAAACTGGACTCACAGGAGAGGTTCAAATCATAGAAAGTGAGAGTGTCAGTCCTCTTGTACTTAAGTCGGCATTGTGCCTTTTGAATTTAATTCCGATGCAATTTTTGTATTTAATCGTCAATAAGACGGTGCAAGGTGTACAGTAATCCTGAAGTGAAGCATCGGAATTTAAAACTGGACTCACAGGACAGGTTCAAATCATAGAAAGTTAGAGTGTCATTCTACTTGTACTTAAGTCGGCATTATTCCTTTTGTATTAACTTCCGATGCAATTTCTGTGTTTCATCGTCAATAAGAAGGTGCAAGGTATACAGTAAACCTGAAGTGAAGCATCGGAATCAGAAACTGGACTCACAGGAGAGGTTCAAATCATAGTAAGTTAGATTGTCGGTCCTCTTGTACTTTTGTCGGCATTGTGCCTTTTGTATTACATTTCGATGCAATTCCTGTGTTTCATTGTCAATAAGAAGGTGCAAGGTATACGGTAAACCTGAAGAGACGCATCGGAATCTAAAACTGGACTCACAGGAGAGGTTCAAATCATAGAATGTGAGAGTGTCAGTCCTCTTGTAAATAAGTCGGCATTGTGCCTTTTGTACTAAATCTGGATGCAATTTCTATGTTTCATCGTCATTAAAAAGGTGCAAGGTATACAGTAAAACTGAAGTGAAGCATCGGAATCTAAAAGTGGATTCACAGAAGAGGTTCAAATCTAAGAAAATTAGAGTGTCAGTCCTCTTTTACTTAAGTCGGCATTGGGCTTTTTGTATTAAATTTGGATGCAGTTTCCGTGTTTCATCGCCAATAATGAAGGTCCAAGGTATACAGTAAACCTGAAGTGAAGCATCGAAATCTAAAACTGGACTCACAGGAGAGGTTCAAATCATAGAAAGTTAGCGTGGCAGTCCTCTTGTACTTATGTCGGCATTGTGCATTTTGTATTAAATTCGGATGCAATTTCTGTGTTTCATCGTCAATAAGAAGGTCCAAGGTATACAGTAAACCTGTAGTGAAGCATCGGAATCTAAAACTGGACTCACAAGAGAGGCTCAAATCATAGAAAGTTTGAGTGTCAGTCCTCTTGTACTTAAGTCGGCATTGTGCCTTTAAATTTAATTCCGATGCAATATTGTGTTTCAACGTCAATAAGACAGTGCAAGGTATACAGTAATCCTGAAGTGAAGCATCGGAATCTAAAACTGGACTCACAGGAGAGGTTCCAATAATAGAAAGTGAGAGTGTCAGTCCTCTTGTACTGAAGTCGGCATTGTGTCTTTTGTATTAAATTCCGATGCAATTTCTGTGTTTCATCGTCAATAAGAAGGTGCAAGGTATACAGTAAACCTGAAGTGAAGCTTTGGAATCTAAAACTGGACTCACGGGAGAGGTTCAATTCATAGAAGACGAGAGTGTCAGTCCTCTTGTACTTAAGTCGGCATTGTGCCTTTTGTATTTAATTCGAATGCAATTTCTGTGTTTCATCGTCAATAAGAAGGTGCAACGTATACAGTAAACCTGAAGTGAAGCATCGGAATCTAAAACTGGACTCACAGAAGAGGTTCAAATCATAGAGAGTTAGAGTGTCAGTCCTCTTGTACTTAAGGCGGCATTGTGAGTTTTGAATTTAATTCCAATGCAATTTCTGTGTTTCATCGTCAATAAGAAGGTGCAAGGTATACAGTAAGCCTGATGTGAAGCATCTGAATCAGAAACTGAACTCACAGGAGAGGTTCAAACCATAGAAAGAGAGGGTGTCAGTGCTCTTTTACTTAAGTCGGCATTATGCCTTTTGTATTAAATTCGGATGCAATATCTGTATTTCATCGTCAATGAGAAGGTCCAAGGGATACAGTAAACCTGAAGCGAAGCATCGGAATCTAAAACTGGACTCACAGGAGACGTTCAAATCATAGATAGTTAGTTTGTCAGTCCTCTTGTACTGAAGTCGGCATTGTGTCTTTTGAATTTATTTCCGATGCAATTTCTGTGTTTCATCGCCAAAAAGATGGTGCAAGGTATACCGTAAACCTGAAGTGAAGCATCGGAATCTAAAACTGGACTCACAGGAGAGGTTCAAATCATAGAAAGTTAGATTGTCAGTCCTCTTGTACATTTGTCGGCATTGTGTCTTTTGTATTAAATTCGGATGCAATTACTGTGTTTCATCGTCAATAAGAAGGTCCAAGGTATACAGTAAACCTGAAGTGAAGCATCGGAAACTAAAACTGGTCTCACAGGAGAGGTTCAAATCATAGAAAGTTAGCGTGTCAGTCCTCTTGTACTTAAGTAGGCATTGTGCCTTTTGAATTTAATTTGGATGCAATTTCTGTGTTTCATCGTCAATAAGAAGGTCCAAGGGATACAGTAAACTTGAAGTGAAGCATCGGAATCTAAGACTGGACTCACAGGAGAGGCCCAAAACATAGAAAGTTTAAGTGTCAGTCATCGTGTACTTAAGTACGAATTGTGTCTTTAAGTTTAATTCCGATGCAATTTCTGTGTTTCAACGTCAATGACAGTGCAAGGTATACATTAAACCTGAAGTGAAGCATCGGAATCCAAAACTGGACTCACAGGAGTGGTTCAAATCATAGAAAGTTAGTGTGTCAGTCCTCTTGACCTTAAGGCGGCGTTGTGCCTTTTGAATTTAATTCCAATGCAATTTTTGTGTTTCATCGTCAATAAGACGGTGCAAGGTATACAGTAAATCTGAAGTGAGGCATCGGAATCTAAAACTGGACTCACTGGAGAGGTTCAAATCATAGAAAACGAGAGTGTCAGTCCCCTTGTACTTAAGTCGGCATTGTGCCTTTTGTATTAAATTCAGATGCAATTTCAGTATTTCATCGTCAATAAGAAGGTCCAAGGGATACAGTAAACCTGAAGTGAAGCATCGGAATCTAAAACTGGACTCACAGGAAACGTTCAAATCATAGATTGTTAGATTGTCAGTCCTCTTGTACTTAAGTCCGCATTGTGTCTTTTGAATTTAATTCCGATGCAATTTCTGTGTTACATCGCCAATAAGAAGGTGCATGGTATACAGTAAACCTGAAATGAAGCATCAGAATCCAAAACTGGACTCACAGGAGAGGTTCAAATCATAGAGAGTTAGAGTGTCAGACCTCTTGTACTTAAGTCGGTATTGTGCCTTTTGAATTAAATTCGGATGCAATTTCTGTGTTTCATCGCCAATAAGAAGGTCCAAGGGATACAGTAAACCTGAAGTGAAGCATCGGAATCTAAAACTGAACTCACAGGATAGGTTCAAATCATAGATAGAAAGGGTGTCAGCCCTCTTTTACTTAAGTCGGCATTGTGACTTTTGTATTAAATTCGGATACAATTTCTGTATTTTATCGTCAATTAGAAGGTCCAAGGGATACAGTAATCTTGAAGTGAAGCATCGGAATCAAAAACTGGACTCACAGAAGAGGTTCAAATCATAGAAAGTTAGAGTGTCAGTCCTCATGTACTTAGGTCGGCATTGTGCCTTTTGTATTAAATTCCGATGCAATTTCTGTGTTTCATCGTCAATAAGAAGTTGCAAGGTATACAATAAACCTGAAGTGAAGCATCGGAATTTAAAACTGGTCTCACAGGAGAGGTTCAAATCATAGAAAGTGAGAGTGTCAGTCCTCTTGTAAATAAGTCGGCATTGTGCCTTTTGTACTAAATTCGGATGCAATTTCTATGTTTCATCGTCATTAAGAAGGTCCAAGGTATACAGTAAAACTGAAGTGAAGCATCTGAATCTAAAAGTGGACTCACAGGAGAGGTTCAAATGTTAGAAAGTTAGAGAGTCAGTCCTCTTTTACTTAAGTCAGCATTGGGCCTTTTGTATTAAATTCGGATGCAATTTCTGTGTTTCATCGTCAATAAGAAGGTCCAAGGTATGCAGAAAACCTGTAGTGAAGCATCGGAATCTAAAACTGGACTCACAGGAGATGTTCAAATCTTAGAAAGTCAGTGTGTCAGTCCTCTTGTACTTAAGTCGGCATTGTGCCTTTTGAATTTAATTCCGTCGCAATTTCTGTGTTTCTTCGTCAATAAGAAGGCGCAAGGTATGCAGTAAACCTGAAGCATCGGAGTCTAAAACTGGACTCACAGGAGAGGTTCAAATCACAGAATGTGAGAGTGTCAGTCCTCTTTTACTTATGTCGGCATTGTGCCTTTTGTATTAAATTCGGATACAATTTCTGTATTTCATCGTCAATAAGAATGTGCAAGGTATACAGGTAACCTGAAGTGAACCATCGGAATCTAAAACTGGACT
Organism: Schistocerca serialis cubense; assembly: GCF_023864345.2. Classification (NCBI taxonomy): domain Eukaryota; kingdom Metazoa; phylum Arthropoda; class Insecta; order Orthoptera; family Acrididae; genus Schistocerca; species Schistocerca serialis. The sequence continues at coordinate 4,156,589 of NW_026048462.1, forward strand.
CACAGGAGAGGTTCAAATCATAGAAAGTGAGAGTGTCAGTCCTCTTGTACTTAAGTCGGCATTGTGCCTTTTGAACTTAATTCCGATGCTATTTTTGTATTTAATCGTCAATAAGACGGTGCAAGGTGTACAGTAATCCTGAAGTGAAGCATCGGAATTTAAAACTGGCCTCACAGGACAGGTTCAAATCATAGAAAGTTAGAGTGTCAGTCTCCTTGTACTTAAGTCGGCATTGTGCCTTTTGTATTAACTTCCGATGCAATTTCTGTGTTTCATCGTCAATAAGAAGGTGCAAGGTATACAGTAAACCTGAAGTGAAGCATCGGAATCAGAAACTGGACTCACAGGAGAGGTTCAAATCATAGAAAGAGAGAGTGTCAGTGCTCTTTTACTTATGTCGGCATTGTGCCTTTTGTATTAAATTCGGATGCAATATCTGTATTTCATCGTCAATAAAAACGTCCAAGGGATACAGTAAATCTGAGGTGAAGTATCGGAATCTAAAACTGGACTCACAGGAGACGTTAAAATCATAGATAGTTAAAGTGTCAGTCCTCTTGTACTTAAGTCGGCATTGTGTCTTTTGAATTTAATTCCGATGCAATTTCTGTGTTTCATCGCCAATAAGAAGGTGCAACGTATACAGTAAACCTGAAGTGAAGCATCGGAATCTAAAACTGGACTCACAGGAGAGGTTCAAATCATAGAAAGTTAGATTGTCGGTCCTCTTGTACTTTTGTCGGCATTGTGCCTTTTGTATTACATTCCGATGCAATTCCTGTGTTTCATTGTCAATAAGAAGGTGCAAGGTATACGGTAAACCTGAAGAGACGCATCGGAATCTAAAACTGGACTCACAGGAGAGGTTCAAATCATAGAATGTGAGAGTGTCAGTCCTCTTGTAAATAAGTCGGCATTGTGCCTTTTGTACTAAATCTGGATGCAATTTCTATGTTTCATCGTCATTAAAAAGGTGCAAGGTATACAGTAAAACTGAAGTGAAGCATCGGAATCTAAAAGTGGACTCACAGAAGAGGTTCAAATCTAAGAAAATTAGAGTGTCAGTCCTCTTTTACTTAAGTCGGCATTGGGCTTTTTGTATTAAATTTGGATGCAATTTCCGTGTTTCATCGCCAATAATGAAGGTCCAAGGTATACAGTAAACCTGAAGTGAAGCATCGAAATCTAAAACTGGACTCACAGGAGAGGTTCAAATCATAGGAAGTTAGCGTGTCAGTCCTCTTGTACTTATGTCGGCATTGTGCATTTTGTATTAAATTCGGATGCAATTTCTGTGTTTGAACGTCAATAAGAAGGTCCAAGGTATACAGTAAACCTGTAGTGAAGCATCGGAAACTAAAACTGGACTCACAGGAGAGGCTCAAATCATAGAAAGTTTGAGTGTCAGTCCTCTTGTACTTAAGTCGGCATTGTGCCTTTAAATTTAATTCCGATGCAATATTGTGTTTCAACGTCAATAAGACAGTGCAAGGTATACAGTAATCCTGAAGTGAAGCATCGGAATCTAAAACTGGACTCACAGGAGAGGTTCCAATATTAGAAAGTGAGAGTGGCAGTCCTCTTGTACTGAAGTCGGCATTGTGTCTTTTGTATTAAATTCCGATGCAATTTCTGTGTTTCATCGTCAATAAGAAGGTGCAAGGTATACAGTAAACCTGAAGTGAAGCTTTGGAATCTAAAACTGGACTCACGGGAGAGGTTCAATTCATAGAAGACGAGAGTGTCAGTCCTCTTGTACTTAAGTCGGCATTGTGCCTTTTGTATTTAATTCGAATGCCATATCTGTATTTCATCGTCAATGAGAAGGTCCAAGGGATACAGTAAACCTGAAGCGAAGCATCGGAATCTAAAACTGGACTCACAGGAGACGTTCAAATCATAGATAGTTAGTTTGTCAGTCCTCTTGTACTGAAGTCGGCATTGTGTCTTTTGAATTTATTTCCGATGCAATTTCTGTGTTTCATCGCCAAAAAGATGGTGCAAGGTATACCGTAAACCTGAAGTGAAGCATCGGAATCTAAAACTGGACTCACAGGACAGGTTCAAATCATAGAACGAGAGAGCGTGAGTGCTCTTTTACTTAAGTCGGCATTGTGCCTTTTGTATCGGATTCGGATGCAATTTCTGTATTTCATCGTCAATAAGAAGGTCCAAGGGATACAGTAAACCTGAAGTGAAGCATCGGAATCTAAAACTGGACTCACAGGAGTCGTTCAAATCATAGATAGTTATAGTGTCAGTCCTCTTGTACTTAAGTCGGCATTATGTCTTTTGAATTTAATTCCGATGCAATTTCTGTGTTTCATCGCCAATAAGAAGGTGCAAGGTATACAGTAAACCTGAAGTGAAGCATCGAAATCTAAAACTGGACTCACAGGAGAGGTTCAAATCATAGAAAGGTAGATTGTCAGTCCTCTTGTACATTTGTCGGCATTATGTCTTTTGTATTAAATTCGGATGCAATTACTGTGTTTCATCGTCAATAAGAAGGTCCAAGGTATACAGTAAACCTGAAGTGAAGCATCGAAACTAAAACTGGTCTCACAGTAGAGGTTCAAATCATAGAAAGTTAGCGTGTCAGTACTCTTGTACTTAAGTAGGCATTGTGCCTTTTGAATTTAATTTGGATGCAATTTCTGTGTTTCATCGTCAATAAGAAGGTCCAAGGGATACAGTAAACTTGAAGTGAAGCATCGGAATCTAAGACTGGACTCACAGGAGAGGCCCAAATCATAGAAAGTTTAAGTGTCAGTCATCGCGTACTTAAGTCCGAATTGTGTCTTTAAGTTTAATTCCGATGCAATTTCTGTGTTTCATCGTCAATAAGAAGGTGCAAGGTATACCGTAAACCTGAAGTGAAGCTTTGGAATCTAAAACTGGACTCACGGGAGAGGTTCAATTCATAGAAGACGAGAGTGTCAGTCCTCTTGTACTTAAGTCGGCATTGTGCCTTTTGTATTTAATTCGAATGCCATTTCTGTGTTTCATCGTCAATAAGAAGGTGCAACGTATACAGTAAACCTGAAGTGAAGCATCGGAATCTAAAACTGGACTCACAGAAGAGGTTCAAATCATAGAGAGTTAGAGTGTCAGTCCTCTTGTACTTAAGGCGGCATTGTGAGTTTTGAATTTAATTCCAATGCAATTTCTGTGTTTCATCGTCAATAAGAAGGTGCAAGGTATACAGTAAGCCTGATGTGAAGCATCGGAATCAGAAACTGAACTCACAGGAGAGGTTCAAATCATAGAAAGAGAGGGTGTCAGTGCTCTTTTACTTAAGTCGGCATTGTGCCTTTTGTATTAAATTCGGATGCAATATCTGTATTTCACCGTCAATGAGAAGGTCCAAGGGATACAGTAAACCTGAAGCGAAGCATCGGAATCTAAAACTGGACTCACAGGAGACGTTCAAATCATAGATAGTTAGTTTGTCAGTCCTCTTGTACTGAAGTCGGCATTGTGTCTTTTGAATTTATTTCCGATGCAATTTCTGTGTTTCATCGCCAAAAAGATGGTGCAAGGTATACCGTAAACCTGTAGTGAAGCATCGGAATCTAAAACTGGACTCACAGGACAGGTTCAAATCATAGAACGAGAGAGCGTGAGTGCTCTTTTACTTAAGTCGGCATTGTGCCTTTTGTATCGGATTCGGATGCAATTTCTGTATTTCATCGTCAATAAGAAGGTCCAAGGGATACAGTAAACCTGAAGTGAAGCATCGGAATCTAAAACTGGACTCACAGGAGTCGTTCAAATCATAGATAGTTATAGTGTCAGTCCTCTTGTACTTAAGTCGGCATTATGTCTTTTGAATTTAATTCCGATGCAATTTCGGTGTTTCATCGCCAATAAGAAGGTGCAAGGTATACAGTAAACCTGAAGTGAAGCATCGAAATCTAAAACTGGACTCACAGGAGAGGTTCAAATCATAGAAAGTTAGATTGTCAGTCCTCTTCTACATTTGTCGGCATTGTGTCTTTTGTATTAAATTCGGATGCAATTACTGTGTTTCATCGTCAATAAGAAGGTCCAAGGTATACAGTAAACCTGAAGTGAAGCATCGAAACTAATACTGGTCTCACAGGAGAGGTTCAAATCATAGAAAGTTAGCGTGTCAGTCCTCTTGTACTTAAGTAGGCATTGTGCCTTTTGAATTTAATTTGGATGCAATTTCTGTGTTTCATCGTCAATAAGAAGGTCCAAGGGATACAGTAAACTAGAAGTGAAGCATCGGAATCTAAGACTGGACTCACAGGAGAGGCCCAAATCATAGAAAGTTTAAGTGTCAGTCATCGCGTACTTAAGTCCGAATTGTGTCTTTAAGTTTAATTCCGATGCAATTTCTGTGTTTCATCGTCAATAAGAAGGTGCAGCGTATACAGTAAACCTGAAGTGAAGCATCGGAATCTGAAACTGGACTCACAGAAGAGGTTCAAATCATAGAGAGTTAGAGTGTCAGTCCTCTTGTACTTAAGGCGGCATTGTGAGTTTTGAATTTAATTCCAATGCAATTTCTGTGTTTCAACGTCAATAAGAAGGAGCAAGGTATACAGTAAGCCTGATTTGAAGCATCGGAATCAGAAACAGAACTCACAGGAGAGGTTCAAATCATAGAAAAAGAGAGTGTCAGTGCTCTTTTACTTAAGTCGGCATTGTGCCTTTTGTATTAAATTCGGATGCAATATCTGTATTTCATCGTCAATGAGAAGGTCCAAGGGATACAGTAAACTTGAAGCAAAGCATCGGAATCTAAAACTGGACTCACAGGAGACGTTCAAATCATAGATAGTTAGAGTGTCAATCCTCTTGTACAGAAGTCAGCATTGTGTCTTTGAATTTATTTCCGATGCAATTTCTGTGTTTCATCGTCAAAAAGATGGTGCAAGGTATACAGTAAACCTGAAGTGAAGCATCGGAATCTAAAACTGGACTCACAGGACAGGTTCAAATCATAGAAAGTTAGAGTGTCCGTCTACTTGTACTTAAGTCGGCATTGTGCCATTTGTATTAAATTCCGATGCAATTTCTGTATTTCATCGTCAATAAGAAGGTCCAAGGGATACAGTAAACCTGAAGTGAAGCATCGGAATCTAAAACTGGACTCACAGGAGACGTTCAAATCATAGAAAGAGAGAGCGTGAGTGCTCTTTTACTTAAGACGGCATTGTGCCTTTTGAATTGAATTCGGATGCAATTTCTGTATTTCATCGTCAATAAGAAGGTCCAAGGGATACAGTAAACCTGAAGTGAAGCATCGGAATCCAAACTGGACTCACAGGAGACGTTCAAATCATAGATAGTTATAGTGTCAGTCCTCTTGTACTTAAGTCGGCATTGTGTCTTTTGAATTTAATTCCGATGCAATATCTGTGTTTCATCGCCAATAAGAAGGTGCAAGGTATACAGTAAACCTGAAGTGAAGCATCGGAATCCAAAACTGGACCCACAGGAGAGGTTCAAATCATAGAGAGTTAGAGTGTCAGCCCTCTTGTACTTAAGTCGGCATTGTGCCTTTTGAATTTAATTCCGATGCAATTTCTGTGTTTCATCGTCAATAAGAAGGTGCAAGGTATACAGTAAACATGAAGTGAAGCATCGGAATGTAAAACTGGACTCACAGGAGAGGTTCAAATCATAAAAGTTAGAGTGTCAGTCCTCTTGTACTTAAGTCGGCATTGTGCCTTTTGAATTTAATTCCGATGCAATTTTTGTGTTTCATCGTCAATAATACGGTGCAAGGTATACAGTAAACCTGAAGTGAAGCATCGGAATCTAAAACTGGACTCACAGGAGTTGTTCAAATCATAGAAATAGAGAGTGAGTGTCCTCTTTTACTTAAGTCGGCATTGTGCCTTTTGTATTAAATTCGGATGCAATTTCTGTGTTTCATCGTCAATAAGATCGTCCAAGGGATACAATAAACCTGAAGTGAAGCATCGGAATCTAAAACTGGACTCTCAGGAGAGGTTCAAATCATAGAAAGGGAGAGGGTCAGTCCTCTTGTACTTAAGTCGGCATTGTATATTTTGTATTAAATTCGGATGCAATTTCAGTGTTTTATCGTCAATAAGAAGGTGCAAGGTATACAGTAAACCTGAAGTGAAGCATCGAAATCTAAAACTGGACTCACAGGAGAGGTTCAAATCGTAGAAAGTTAGAGTTTCAGTCCTCTTGTACTTAAGTCGGCATTGTACCTTTTGTATTAAATTCGGATGCCATTTCTGTGTGTCATCGTCAATAAGAAGGTCAAAGAGATACAGTAAACCTGAAGTGAAGCATCGGAATCTAAAACTGGACTCACAGGAGAGGTTCAAATCATAGAAAGTTAGAGTGTCAGTCCTCTTGTACTTAACATCTACATCTACATCTGTACTCCGCGAGCCACCTTACGGTGTGTGGCGGAGGGTACTTATTGTACCACTATCTGATCCCCCCTTCCCTGTTCCATTCACGAATTGTGCGTGGAAAGAACGACTGCTTGTAAGTCTCCGTATTTGCTCTAATTTCTCGAATCATTACGCGAGATATATGTGGGCGGTAGTAATATGTTGCCCATCTCTTCCCGGAATGTGCTCTCTCGTAATTTCGATAATAAACCTCTCCGTATTGCGTAACGCCTTTCTTGAAGTGTCCGCCACTTGAGCTTGTTCAGCATCTCCGTAACGCTCTCGCGCTGACTAAATGTCCCCATGACGAATCGCGCTGCTTTTCGCTGGATCATGTCTATCTCTTCTATTAATCCAACCTGGTAAGGGTCCCATACTGATGAGCAATACTCAAGAATCGGACGAACAAGCGTTTTGTAAGCTACATCTTTCGTCGATGAGTCACATTTTCTTAGAATTCTTCCTATGAATCTCAACCTGGCGCCTGCTTTTCCCACTATTTGTTTTATGTGAACATTCCACTTCAGATCGCTCCGGATAGTAACTCCTAAGTAATTTACGGTCGTTACCGCTTCCAATGATTTACCACCTATGGCATAATCGTACTGGAATGGATATCTGCCCCTATGTATGCGCATTATATTACATTTATCTACGTTTAGGGAAAGCTGCCAGCTGTCGCTCCATGCATTAATCCTCTGCAGGTCCTCCTGGAGTACGTACGAGTCTTCTGATGTTGCTACTTTCTTGTAGACAACCGTGTCATCTGCAAATAGCCTCACGGAGCTACCGATCTTGTCAACTAAGTCATTTATGTATATTGCAAACAATAAAGGTCCTATCACGCTTCCCTGCGGTACTCCCGAAATTACCTCTACATCTGCAGATTTTGAACCGTTAAGAATGACATGTTGTGTTCTTTCTTCTAGGAAATCCTGAATCCAATCACAAACCTGGTCCGATATTCCGTAAGCTCGTATTTTTTTCACTAAACGTAAGTGCGGAACCGTATCAAATGCCTTCCTGAAGTCCAGGAATACGGCATCAATCTGCTCGCCAGTGTCTACGGCACTGTGAATTTCTTGGGCAAATAGGGCGAGCTGAGTTTCACATGATCTCTGTTTGCGGAATCCATGTTGGTTATGATGAAGGAGATTTGTATTATCTAAGAACGTCATAATACGAGAACACAAAACATGTTCCATTATTCTACAACAGATTGACGTAAGCGAAATAGGCCTATAATTATTCGCATCTGATTTATGACCCTTCTTGAAAATGGGAACGACCTGCGCTTTCTTCCAGTCGCTAGGTACTTTACGTTCTTCCAGCGATCTACGATAAATTCCTGATAGAAAGGGGGCAAGTTCTTTAGCATAATCACTGTAGAATCTTAAGGGTATCTCGTCTGGTCCGGATGCTTTTCCGCTACTAAGTGATAGCAGTTGTTTTTCAATTCCGATATCGTTTATTTGAATATTTTCCATTTTGGTGTCCGTGCGACGGCTGAAGTCAGGGACCTTGTTACGATTTTCCGCAGTGAAACAGTTTCGGAACACTGAATTCAGTATTTCTGCCTTTCTTCGGTCGTCCTCTGTTTCGGTTCCATCGTGGTCAACGAGTGACTGAATAGGGGATTTAGATCCGCTTACCGATTTTACATATGACCAAAACTTTTTAGGGTTCTTGTTTAGATTGTTTGCCAATGTTTTATGTTCGAATTCGTTGAATGCTTCTCTCATTGCTCTCTTTACGCTCTTTTTCGCTTCGTTCAGCTTTTCCTTATCAGCTATGATTCGACTACTCTTAAACCTATGATGAAGCTTTCTTTGTTTCCGTAGTACCTTTCGTACATGTTTGTTATACCACGGTGGATCTTTACCCTCGCTTTGGACCTTAGTCGGTACGAACTTATCTAAGGCGTACTGGACGATGTTTCTGAATTTTTTCCATTTTTGTTCCACATCCTCTTCCTCAGAAATGAACGTTTGATGGTGGTCACTCAGATATTCTGCGATTTGTGCCCTATCACTCTTGTTAAGCAAATATATTTTCCTTCCTTTCTTGGCATTTCTTATTACACTTGTAGTCATTGATGCTACCACTGACTTATGATCACTGATACCCTCTTCTACATTCACGGAGTCGAAAAGTTCCGGTCTATTTGTTGCTATGAGGTCTAAAACGTTAGCTTCACGAGTTGGTTCTCTAGCTATCTGCTCGAAGTAATTCTCGGACAAGGCTGTCAGGATAATGTCACAAGAGTCTCTGTCCCTGGCTCCAGTTCTGATTGTGTGACTATCCCATTCTATACCTGGTAGATTGAAGTCTCCCCCTATTACAATAGTATGATCACGAGACTTCTTCACGACGTTCTACAGGTTCTCTCTGAGGCGCTCAACTACTACGGTTGCTGATGCAGGTGGTCTATAGAAGCATCCGACTATCATATCTGACCCACCTTTGATACTTAACTTAACCCAGATTATTTCACATTCGCATTCGCTAATAACTTCACTGGATATTATTGAATTCTTTACTGCTATAAATACTCCTCCACCATTGGCGTTTATCCTATCCTTGCGGTATATATTCCATTCTGTGTCTAGGATTTCGTTACTGTTCACTTCCGGTTTTAACCAACTTTCCGTTCCTAATACTATATGCGCACTATTTCCTTCAATAAGAGATACTAATTCAGGAACCTTGCCCTGGATACACCTGCAGTTTACCAATATTACGTTAACTTTTCCTGTTTTTGGTCTCTGAGGACGGACATTCTTTATCAACGATGATAATGTCCTCTCTGGTAAGCCGTCAGGTATTTTATCGTTTCGCCCAAGGGGGGGTCCCTCTAACCTAAAAAACCCCCGTGTGCACGCCACACGTACTCTGCTACCCTAGTAGCTGCTTCCGGTGTGTAGTGCACGCCTGACCTGTCTAGGGGGGCCCTACAGTTCTCCACCCAATAACGGAGGTCGATGAATTTGCAACCATTATAGTCGCAGAGTCGTCTGAGCCTCTGGTTTAGACCCTCCACACGGCTCCAAACCAGAGGACCGCGATCGACTCTGGGCACTATGCTGCAGATATTAAGCTCAGCTTGCACTCCGCGTGCGATGCTGGTTGTCTTCACCAAATCAGCCAGCCGCCGGAAGGAACCAAGGATGGCCTCAGAACCCAAGCGGCAGGCGTCATTCGTTCCGACATGTGCTACTATCTGCAGCCGGTCACACCCAGTGCGTTCAATAGCTGCCGGAAGGGCCTCCTCCACATTACGGACGAGACCCCCCGGCAAGCACACCGAGTGCACACTGGCATTCTTCCCCGACCTACCCGCTATTTTCCTGAGGGGCTCCATAACCCGCCTAACGTTGGAGCTCCCTATAACTAATAGGCCCGCCCTCTGTGACTGTCGGGACCTTGCCGGAGAATCGGCCACTGGCCCAACAGGCGAGGCATCCTGTGGTGGCTCGGAAACGATGTCATCACCACTAGGAAGCACCCCGTACCTGTTGGAAAGGGGTAAGGCAGCTGCCACGCGGCCAGATCCCACCTTCGCCTTTCGGCATTGTGCCTTTTGTATTATATTCGGGTGCAAACTCTGTGTTTCTTCGTCAATAAGAAGGTCCAAGGGATACAGTAACCTGAAGTGAAGAATCGGAATCGAAAACTGGACTCACAGGAGACGTTCAAATCATAGAAAGGGAGAGTGTCAGTCCTCTTGTACTTAAGTCGGCATCGTGTCTTTTTTATTAAATTCGGATGCAATTTCTGTGTTTCATCGTCAATAAGAAGGTCCAAGGTATACAGTAAACCTGAAGTGAAGCATCGGAATCTAAAACTGGACTCACAGGAGAGGTTCAAATCATAGAAAGGGAGAGCGTCAGTCCTCTTTTACTTAGGTCGGCATTGTGCCTTTTGTATAAAATTCCGATGCAATTTCTGTCTTTCATCGTCAATAAGAAGGTCCAAGGGATATAGTAAACCTGAAGTGAAGCAGCGGAATCTAAAACTGGACTCACAGGAGAGGTTCAAATCATAGAGAGAAAGGGTGTCAGCCCTCTTTTACTTAAGTCGGCATTGTGCCTTTTGTATTAAATTCGGATGCAATTTCTGTTTTTCATCGTCAATTAGAAGGTCCAAGCGATACTGTAATCTTGAAGTGAAGCATCGGAATCTAAAACTGGACTCACAGGAGAGGTTCAAATCATAGAAAGTTAGAGTGTCAGTCCTCATGTACTTAGGTCGGCATTGTGCCTTTTGTATTAAATTCCGATGCAATTTCTGTGTTTCATCGTCAATAAGAAGTTGCAAGGTATACAATAAACCTGAAGTGAAGCATCGGATTCTAAAACTGGTCTCACAGGAGAGGTTCAAATCGTAGAAAGAGAGTGTGTCAGTCCTCTTTAATTTAGTCGTCTTTGTGCCTTTTGTATTAAATTCGGATGCAATTTCTGTGTTTCATCGTCAATAAGAAGGTCCAAGGGATACAGTAAACCTGAAGTGATGTTTTTGGAATCTAAAACATGAACTCACAGGAGTCGTACAAATCATAGAAAGGGAGAGTGTCAGTCCTCTTTTACTTAAGTCGGCATCGTGTCTTTTGTATTAAATTCGGATGCAATTTCTGTGTATCATCGTCAATAAGAAGGTGCAAGGTATACAGTAAACGTGAAGTGAAGCAACGGAATCTAAAACTAGACTCACAGGAGTGGTTCAAATCATAGAAAGAGAGAGAGTCATTCCTCTTGTACTTAAGTCGGCATTTTGCCTTTTGAATTTAATTACGATGCAATTTCTATGTTTCACCGTCAATAAGAATGTGCAAGGTATTCAGTAAACGTGAAGTGAAGCATCGGAATCTAGAACTGGACTCACAGGAGAGGTTCAAATCATAGAAAGAGAGAGTGTCAGTCCTCTTTTACTTAAGTCGGCATTGTGCCATTTGTATTAAATTCGGATGCAATTTCTGTATTCCATCGTCAATAAGAAGGTCCAAGGGATACAGTGAACCTGAAGTGAAGCATCGGAATCTAAAACTGGACTCACAGGAGAAGTTCAAATCATAGAAAGTTAGAGAGTCAGTCCTCTTGTATTTTTGTCGGCATTGTGCCTTTTGAATGAAATTCCGATGCAATTTCTGTGTTTCATTCTCAATAAGAATGTGCAACGTATACGGTAAACCTGAAGTGACGCATCGGAATCTAAAACTGGACTCACAGGAGAAGTTCAAATCATAGAAAGTGAGTGTGTCAGTCCTCATTTACTTAAGTCGGCATTGTGCCTTTTGTATTAAATTCGGATGCAATTTCTGTGTTTCATCGTCAATAAGAAGTTCCAAGGGATACAGTAAACCTGAAGTGAAGCATCGGAATCTAAAACTGGACTCACAGGAGAGTTTCAAATCATAGAAAGTGAGAGTGTCAGTCCTCTTGTTAATAAGTCGGCATATTGCATTTTGTACTAAATTCGGATGCAATTTCTATGTTTCATCGTCATAATGAAGGTCCAAGGTGTACAGTAAACCTGAAGTGAAGCATCTGAATCTAAAAGTGGACTCACAGGAGAGGTTCAAACGTTAGAAAGTTAGAGTGTCAGTCCTCTTTTACTTAAGTCGGCATTGGGCCTCTTGTATTAAATTCGGATGCAATTTCTGTGTTTCATCGTCAATAAGAAGGTCCAAGGTATACAGTAAACCTGAAGTGAAGCATCGGAAACTAAAACTGGTCTCACAGGAGAAGTTCAAACCATAGAAAGTTAGAGTGTCAGTCCTCTTGTATTTAAGTAGACATTGTGAATTTTAAAATTAATTCGGATGCAATTTCTGTGTTTCATCGTCAATAAGAAGGTCCAAGGGATATAATAAACCTGAAGTGAAGCATCGGAATCTAAAACTGGACTCACAGGAGAGGCTCAAATCATAGAAAGTTTGAATGTCAGTCCTCTTGCACTTAAGTCGGCATTTAGCCTTTAAATTTAATTCCGCTGCAATTTCTGTCTTTCAACGTCAATAAGACAGTGCAAGGTATACAGTAAACCTGAAGTGAAGCATCGAAATCTAAAACTGGACTCACAGGAGAGGTTCTAATCATAGAAAGTTAGAGTGTCAGTCCTCATGTCCTTAAGTCGGCATTGTGCCTTTTGAATTTTATTCCGATGCAATTTCTGTGTTAAATCGTCAATTAGAAGGTGCAAGGTATACAGTAAACCTGAAGTGAACCATCGGAATCTAAAACTGGGGTCACAGGAGTGGTCCAATTCAAAATAAAATTGAGAGTGTCAGTCTACTTGTACTTAAGTCGGCTTTGTGCCTTATGTATTAAATTCGGATGCAATTTCTGTGTTTCATCGTCAATTAGAAGTTCCAAGGGATACAGTAAACCTGAAGTGAAGCATCAGAATCTAAAACTGGACTCACAGGAGAGGTTCAAATCATACATATTTAGAGTGCAGTTCTCTTGTACTTAAGTCGGCAATGTGCCTTATGAATTTAATTCCGATGCAATTTCTGCGTTTCATCGTCAATAAGAAGATGCAAGGTATGCAGAAAACCTGAAGTGAAGCATCGGAATCTAAAACTGGACTCACAGGAGAGGTTCAAATCATAGAAAGAGAGAGTGTCAGTCCTCTTTTACTTAAGTCGGCATTGTGCCATTTGTATTAAATTAGGATGCAATTTCTGTATTTCATCGTCAATAAGAAGGTCCTAGGGATACAGTAAACCTGAAGTGAAGCATCGGAATCTAAAACTGGACTCACAGGACAGGTTCAAATCATAGAAAGTTAGAGTGTCCGTCTACTAGTACTTAAGTCGGCATTGTGCCTTTTGTATTAAATTCCATTGCAATTTCTGTGTTTCATCGTCAATAAGAAGGTGCAAGGTATACAGTAAACCTGAAGTGAAGCATCGGAATCAGAAACTGGACTCACAGGAGAGGTTCAAATCATAGAAAGAGAGAGTGTCAGTGCTCTTTTACTTAAGTCGGCTTTGTGCCTTTTGAATTGATTTCGGATGCAATTTCTGTATTTCATCGTCAATAACAAGGTCCAAGGGATACAGTAAACCTGAAGTGAAGCATCGGCATCTAAAACTGGACTCACAGGAGACGTTCAAATCATAGATAGTTATAATGTCAGTCCTCTTGTACTTAAGTCGGCATTGTGTCTTTTGAATTTAATTCCGATGCAATTTCTGTGTTTCATCGCCAATAAGAAGGTGCAAGGTATGCAGTTAACCTGAAGTGAAGCATCGGAATCCAAAACTGGACCCACAGGTGAGGTTAATATCATACAGAGTTAGAGTGTCAGGCCTCTTGTACTTAAGTCGGCATAGTGCCTTTTGAATTTAATTCCGATGCAATTTCTGTGTTTCATCGTCAATAAGAAGGTGCAAGGTATACAGTACACATGAAGTGAAGCATCGGAATGTAAAACTGGACTCACAGAAGAGGTTCAAATCATTAATAGTTAGAGTGTCAGTCCTCTTGTACCTAAGTCGGCATTGTGCCTTTTGAATTTAATTCCGATGCAATTTCTGTGTTTCATCGTCAATAAGAAGTCCAAGGGATACAGTAAACCTGAAGTTAAGCATCGGAATCTAAAACTGAACTCACAGGAGAGGTTCAAATCATAGAGAGAAAGGGTGTCAGCCCTCTTTTACTTAAGTCGGCATTGTGCTTTTTGTATTAAATTCAGATGCAATTTCTGTATTTCATCGTCAATTAGAAGGTCCAAGGGATACAGTAATCTTGAAGTGAAGCATCGGAATCTAAAACTGGGCTCACAGGAGAGGTTCAAATCATAGAAAGTTAGAGTGTCAGTCCTCATGTACTTAGGTCGGCATTGTGCCTTTTGTATTAAATTCCGATGCAATCTCTGTGTTTCATCGTCAATAACAAGTTGCAAGGTATACGATAAACCTGAAGTGAAGCATCGGAATCTAACACTGGTCTCACAGGAGAGGTTCAAATAATAGAAAGAGAGAGTGTCAGTCCTCTTTTACTTTAGTCGGCATTGTGCCTTTTGTATTAAATTCGGATGCAATTTCTGTGATTCATCGTCAATAAGAAGGTCCAAGGGATACAGTAAACCTGAAGTGATGTTTTCGGAATCTAAAACATGGACTCACAGGAGACGTTCAAATCATAGAAAGGGAGAGTGTCAGTCCTCTTGTACTTAAGTCGGCATCGTGTCTTTTGTATTAAATTCGGATGCAATTTCTGTGTTTCATCGTCAATAAGAAGGTGCAAGGTATACAGTAAACGTGAAGTGAAACATCGGAATCTAAAACTGGACTCACAGAAGAGGTTCAAATCATAGAAAGAGAGAGAGTCAGTCCTCTTTTACTTTAGTCGGCATTGTGCCTTTTGTATTAAATTCGGATGCAATTTCTGTGTTTCATCGTCAATAAGAAGGTCCAATGGGTACAGTAAACCTGAAGTGATGTTTTCGGAATCTAAAACATGGACTCACAGGAGACGTTCAAATCATAGAAAGTTAGAGTGTCAGTCCTCTTGTACTTAAGTCGGCATTGTGCCATTTGTATTAAGTTCGGATGCAATTTCAGTATTTCATCGACAATAAGAAGGTCCAAGGGATACAGTGAACCTGAAGTGAAGCATCGGAATCTAAAACTGGACTCACAGGAGAAGTTCAAATCATAGAAAGTTAGAGTGTCAGTACTCTTGTATTTTTGTCGGCATTGTGCCTTTTGTATGAAATTCCGATGCAATTTCTGTGTTTCATTGTCAATAAGAATGTGCAAGGTATACGGTAAACCTGAAGTGACGCATCGGAATCTAAAACTGGACTCACAGGAGAAGTTCAAATCAAAGAAAGTGAGTGTGTCAGTCCTCATTTACTTAAGTCGGCATTGTGCCTTTTGTATTAAATTCGGATGCAATTTCTGTGTTTCATCGTCAATATGAAGTTCCAAGGGATACAGTAAACCTGAAGTGAAGCATCGGAATCTAAAACTGGACTCACAGGAGAGTTTCAAATCATAGAAAGTGAGAGTGTCAGTCCTCTTGTTAATAAGTCGGCATCGTGCCTTTTGTACTAAATTCGGATGCAATTTCTATGTTTCATCGTCATTAAGAAGGCCAAGGTGTACAATAAACCTGAAGTGAAGCATCATAATCTAAAAGTGGACTCACAGGATGGGTTCAAATGTTAGAAAGTTAGTGTCAGTCCTCCTTCACTTAAGTCGGCATTGGGCCTTTTGTAATTAATTCGGATGCAATTTCTGTGTTTCATCGTCAATAAGAAGGTCCAAGGGATACAGTAAACCTGAAGTGAAGCATCGGAATCTAAAACCGGACTCACAGGAGAAGCTCAAATCATAGAAAGTTTGAATGTCAGTCCTCTTGCACTTAAGTCGGCATTGTGCCTTTAAATTTAATTCCGATGCAATTTCTGTGTTTCAACGTCAATAAGACAGTGCAAGGTATACAGTAAACCTGAAGTGAAGCATCGGAATCTAAAACTGGACTCACAGGAGAGGTTCAAATCATAGAAAGTTAGAGTGTCAGTCCTCATGTCCTTAAGTCGGCATTGTGCCTTTTGAATTTTATTCCGATGCAATTTCTGTGTTTAATCGTCAATTAGAAGGTGCAAGGTATACAGTAAACCTGAAGTGAACCATCGGAATCCTTAAACTGGACTCACAGGAGTGGTCCAAATCATAGAAAGTGAGAGTGTCAGTTTTCTTGTACTTAGGTCGGCTTTGTGCCTTATGTATTAAATTCGGATGCAATTTCTGTGTTTCATCATCAATTAGAAGTTCCAAGGGATACAGTAAACCTGAAGTGAAGCATCGGAATCTAAATCTGGACTCACAGGAGAGGTTCAAATCATACATATCTAGAGTGTCAGTTCTCTTGGACTTAAGTCGGCAATGTGCCTTTTGAATTTAATTCCGATGCAATTTCTGCCTTTCATCGTCAATAAGAAGATGCAAGGTATACAGAAAACCTGAAGTGAAGCATCGGAATCTAAAACTGGACTCACAGGAGCGGTTCAAATCATAGAAAGAGAGAGTGTCTGTCCTCTTTTACTTAAGTCGGCATTGTGCAATTTGTATTAAATTCGGATGCAATTTCTGTATTTCATCGTCAATTAGAAGGTCCAAGGGATACAGAAATCTTGAAGTGAAGCATCGGAATCTAAAACTGGCCTCACAGGAGAGGTTCATATCACAGAAAGTTAGAGTGTCAGTCCTCATGTACTTAGGTCGGCATTGTGCCTTTTGTATTAAATTCCGATGCAATTTCTGTGTTTCATCGTCAATAAGAAGTTGCAAGGTATACGATAAACCTGAAGTGAAGCATCGGAATCTAAAACTGGTGTCACAGCAGAGGTTCAAATCATAGAAAGAGAGAGTGTCAGTCCTCTTTTACTTTAGTCGGCATTGTGCCTTTTGTATTAAATTCGGATGCTATTTCTGTGTTTCATCGTCAATAAGAAGGTCCAAGGGATACAGTAAACCTGAAGTGATGTTTTCAGAATCTAAAACATGGACTCACAGGAGACGTTCAAATCATAGAAAGAGAGAGTGTCAGTCCTCTTGTACTTAAGCAGGCATCGTGTCTTTTGTATTAAATTCGGATGCAATTTCTGTGTTTCATCGTCATTAAGAAGGTGCAAGGTATACAGTAAACGTGAAGTGAAGCATCTGAATCTAAAACTGGACTCACAGGAGAGGTTCAAATCATAGAAAGAGAGAGAGTCAGTCCTCTTGTACTTAAGTCGGCATTTTGCCTTTTGAATTTAATTGCGATGCAATTTCTATGTTTCATCGTCAACAAGAAGGTGAAAGGTATACAGTAAACGTGAAGTGAAGCATCGGAATCTAAAACTGGACTCACAGGAGGGGTTCAAATCATAGAAGGAGAGAGTGTCAGCCCTCTTTTACTTAAGTCGGCATTGTGCCATTTGTTTTAAATTCGGATGCAATTTCTGTATTTCATCGTCAATAAGAAGGTCCAAGGGATACAGTAAACCTGAAGTGAAGCATCGGAATCTAAAACTGGACTCACAGGAGAAGTTCAAATCATAGATAGTTAGAGTGTCAGTCCTCTTGTATTTTTGTCGGCATTGTGCCCTTTGTAAGAAATTCCGATGCAATTTCTGCGTTTCATTGTCAATAAGAATGTGCAAGGTATACGGTAAACCTGAAGTGACGCATCGGAATCTAACACTGGACTCATAGGAGAAGTTCAAATCATAGAAAGTGAGTGTGTCCGTCCGCATTTACTTAAGTCGGCATTGTGCCTTTTGTATTAAATTTGGATGCAATTTCTGTGTTTCATCGTCAATAAGAAGTTCCAAGGGATACAGTAAACCTGAAGTGAATCATCGGAATCTAAAACTGGACTCAAAGGAGAGGTTCAAATCATAGAAAGTGAGAGTGTCAGTCCTCTTGTAAATAAGTCGGCATTGTGCCTTTTGTACTAAATTCGGATGCAATTTCTATGTTTCATCGTCATTAAGAAGGTCCAAAGTATACAGTAAACCTGAAGTGAAGCATCTGAATCTAAATAGTGGACTCACAGGAGAGGTTCAAATCTTGGAATGTTAGAGTGTCAGTCCTCTTTTACTTAAGTCGGCATTGGGCCTTTTGTATTAAATTCGGATGCAATTTCTGTGTTTCATCGTCAATAAGAAGGTCCAAGGTATACAGTAAACCTGAAGTGAAGCATCGGAAACTAAAACTGGTCTCACAGGAGAAGTTCAAATCATAGAAAGTTAGAGTGTCAGTCCTCTTGTACGTAAGTAGGCATTGTGCCTTTTAAAATTAATTCGGATGCAATTTCTGTGTTTCATCGTCAATAAGAAGGTCAAAGGGATACAGTAAACCTAAAGTGAAGCATCGGAATCGAAAAGTGGACTCACAGGAGAGGCTCAAATCATAGAAAATTTGAGTGTCAGTCCTCTTGCACTTAAGTCGGCATTGTGCCTTTAAATTTAAATCCGATGCAATATTGTCTTTCAACGTCAATAAGACAGTGCAAGGTATACAGTAATCCTGAAGTGAAGCATCGGAATCGAAAACCGGACTCTCAGGAGAGGTTCAAATGATAGAAAATGAGAGTGTCAGTCCTGTTGTACTGAAGTCGGCATTGTGTCTTTTGTATTACATTCCGATGCAATTTCTTTGTTTCATCGTCAATAAGAAGGTGCAAGGTATACAGTATACCTGAAGTGAAGCTTTGGAATCTAAAACTGGACTCACAGGAGAGGTTCAATTCGTAGAAAACGAGAGTGTCAGTCCTCTTGTACTTAAGTCGGCATTGTGGTTCAAATGGCTCTGAGCACTATGGGACTCAACTGCTGAGGTCATTAGTCCCCTAGAACTTATAACTAGTTAAACCTAACTAACCTAAGGACATCACAAACATCCATGCCCGAGGCAGGATTCGAACCTGCGACCGTAGCGATCTTGCGGTTCCAGACTGCAGCGCCTTTAACCGCACGGCCACTTCGGCCGGCAGTCGGCATTGTGCTATTTGTATTAAATTGGGATGCAATTTCTGTATTTCATCGTCAATAAGAAGGTCCAAGGGATACAGTGAACCTGAAGTGAAGCATCGGAATCTAAAACTGGACTTACAGGAGAAGTTCAAATCATAGAAAGTTAGAGTGTCAGTCCTCTTGTATTTAAGTAGGCATTGTGCCTTTTAAAATTTTTTCGGATGCAATTTCTGTGTTTCATCGTCAATAAGACAGTGCAAGGAATACAGTAAACCTGAAGTGAAGCATCGGAATCAAAAACTGGACTCACAGGAGAGGTTCAAATCATAGAAAGTTAGAGTGTCAGTCCTCATGTCCTTAAGTCGGCATTGTGCCTTTTGAATTTTATTCCGATGCAATTTCTGTGTTTAATCGTCAATTAGAAGGTGCAAGGTATACAGTAAACCTGAAGTGAACCATCGGAATCTAAAACTGGACTCACAGGAGTGGTCCAAATCATAGAAATTGAGAGTGTCATTCTTCTTGTACTTAAGTCGGCTTTGTGCCTTATGTATTACAATCGGATGCAATTTCTGTGTTTCATCGTCAATTAGAAGTTCCAAGGGATACAGTAAACCTGAAGTGAAGCATCGGAATCTAAAACTGGACTCACAGGAGAGGTTCAAATCATACATATTTAGAGTGTCAGTTCTCTTGTCTTTAAGTCGGCAATGTGCCTTTTGAATTTAATTCCGATGCAATTTCTGCGTTTCATCGTCAATAAGAAGATGCAAGGTATACAGAAAACCTGAAGTGAAGGATCGGAATCTAAAACTGGACTCACAGGAGAGGTTCAATTCATAGAAAGAGAGAGTGTCAGACCTCTTTTACTTAAGTCGGCATTGTGCCATTTGTATTAAATTCGGATGCAATTTCTGTATTTCATCGTCAATAAGAAGGTCCTAGGGATACAGTAAACCTGAAGTGAAGCATCGGAATCTAAAACTGGACTCACAGGACAGGTTCAAATCATAGAAAGTTAGAGTGTCAGTCCTCATGTCCTTAAGTCGGCATTGTGCCTTTTGAATTTTATTCCGATGCAATTTCTGTGTTTAATCGTCAATTAGAAGGTGCAAGGTATACAGTAAACCTGAAGTGAACCATCGGAATCTAAAACTGGACTCACAGGAGTGGTCCAAATCATAGAAAGTGAGAGTGTCATTCTTCTTGTACTTAAGTCGGCTTTGTGCCTTATGTATTACAATCGGATGCAATTTCTGTGTTTCATCGTCAATTAGAAGTTCCAAGGGATACAGTAAACCTGAGGTGAAGCATCGGCATCTAAAACTGGACTCACAGGAGACGTTCAAATCATAGATAGTTGTAGTGTCAGTCCTCTTGTACTTAAGTCGGCATTGTGTCTTTTGAATTTAATTCCGATGCAATTTCTGTGTTTCATCGCCAATAAGAAGGTGCAAGGTATGCAGTTAACCTGAAGTTAAGCATCGGAATCCAAAACTGGACCCACAGGTGAGGTTAAAATCATAGAGAGTTAGAGTGTCAGGCCTCTTGTACTTAAGTCGGCATTGTGCCTTTTGAATTTAATTCCGATGCAATTTCTGTGTTTCATCGTCAATAAGAAGGTGCAAGGTATACAGTAAACATGAAGTGAAGCGTCGGAATGTAAAACTGGACTCACAGGAGAGGTTCAAATCATAAATAGTTAGAGTGTCAGTCCTCTTGTACCTAAGTCGGCATTGTGCCTTTTGAATTTAATTCCGATGCAATTTCTGTGTTTCATCGTCAATAAGAAGGTCCAAGGGATACAGTAAACCTGAAGTGAAGCATCGGAATCTAAAACTGAACTCACACGAGAGGTTCAAATCATAGAGAGAAAGGGTGTCAGCCCTCTTTTACTTAAGTCGGCATTGTGCCTTTTGTATTTAATTCGGATGCAATTTCTGTATTTCATCGTCAATTAGAAGTTCCAAGGGATACAGTAATCCTCACGTGAAGCATCGGAATCTAAAACTAAACTCACAGGAAAGGTTCAAATCATAGAAAGTTAGTGTGTCAGTCCTCGTGTACTTAGGTCGGCATTGTGTCTTTTGAATTTAATTCCGATGCAATTTCTGTGTTTCATCGCCAATAAGAAGGTGCAAGGTATGCAGTTAACCTGAAGTGAAGCATCGGAATCCAAAACTGGACCCACAGGTGAGGTTAATATCATAGAGAGTTAGAGTGTCAGGCCTCTTGTACTTAAGTCGGCATAGTGCCTTTTGAATTTCATTCCGATGCAATTTCTGTGTTTCATCGTCAATAAGAAGGTGCAAGGTATACAGTAAACATGAAGTGAAGCATCGGAATGTAAAACTGGACTCACAGGAGAGGTTCAAATCATAAATAGTTAGAGTGTCAGTCCTCTTGTACCTAAGTCGGCATTGTGCCTTTTGAATTTAATTCCGATGCAATTTCTGTGTTTCATCGTCAATAAGAAGGTCCAAGGGATATAGTAAACCTGAAGTTAAGCATCGGAATCTAAAACTGAACTCACAGGAGAGGTTCAAATCATAGACAGAAAGGGTGTCAGCCCTCTTTTACTTAAGTCGGCATTGTGCTTTTTGTATTAAATTCGGATGCAATTTCTGTATTTCATCGTCAATTAGAAGGTCCAAGGGATACAGTAATCTTGAAGTGAAGCATCGGAATCTAAAACTGGGCTCACAGGAGAGGTTCAAATCATAGAAAGTTAGAGTGTCAGTCCTCATGTACTTAGGTCGGCATTGTGCCTGTTGTATTAAATTCCGATGCAATTTCTGTGTTTCATCGTCAATAACAAGTTGCAAGGTATACGATAAACCTGAAGTGAAGCATCGGAATCTAAAACTGGTCTCACAGGAGAGGTTCCAATAATAGAAAGAGAGAGTGTCAGTCCTCTTTTACTTTAGTCGGCATTGTGCCTTTTGTATTAAATTCGGATGCAATTTCTGTGTTTCATCGTCAATAAGAAGGTGCAAGGGATACAGTAAACCTGAAGTGATGTTTTCGGAATCTAAAACATGGACTCACAGGAGACGTTCAAATCATAGAAAGGGAGAGTGTCAGTCCTCTTGTACTTAAGTCGGCATCGTGTCTTTTGTATTAAATTCGGATGCAATTTCTGTGTTTCATCGTCAATAAGAAGGTGCAAGGTAAACAGTAAACGTGAAGTGAAACATCGGAATCTAAAACTGGACTCACAGAAGAGGTTCAAATCATAGAAAGAGAGAGAGACAGTATTCTTTTGCTTTAGTCGGCATTGTGCCTTTTGTATTAAATTCGGATGCAATTTCTGTGTTTCATCGTCAATAAGAAGGTCCAATGGGTACAGTAAACCTGAAGTGATGTTTTCGGAATCTAAAACATGGCCTCACAGGAGACGTTCAAATCATAGAAAGGGAGAGTGTCAGTCCTCTTGTACTTAAGTCGGCATTGTGCCTTTTGTAAGAAATTCCGATGCTATTTCTGCATTTCATTGTCAATAAGAATGTTCAAGGTATACGGTAAACCTGAAGTGACGAATCGGAATCTAAAACTAGACTCATAGGAGAAGTTCAAATCATAGAAAGAGAGAGTGTCAGTCCTCCTTTACTTAAGTCGGCATTGTGCCATTTGTATTAAATTCGGATGCAATTTCTGTATTTCATCGTCAATAAGAAGGTCCAAGGGATACAGTGAACCTGAAGTGAAGCATCGGAATCTTAAACTGGACTCACAGGAGAAGTTCAAATCATAGAAAGTTAGAGTGTCAGTACTCTTGTATTATTGTCGGCATTGTGCCTTTTGTATGGAATTTCGATGCAATTTCTGTGTTTCATTGTCAATAAGAATGTGCAAGGTATACGGTAAACCTGAAGTGACGCATCGGAATCTAAAACTGGACTCACAGGAGAAGTTCAAATCATTGAAAGTGAGTGTGTCAGTCCTCATTTACTTAAGTCGGCATTGTGCCTTTTGTATTAAATTCGGATGCAATTTCTGTGTTTCATCGTCAATATGAAGTTCCAAGGGATACAGTAAACCTGAAGTGAAGCATCGGAATCTAAAACTGGACTCACAGGAGAGTTTCAAATCATAGAAAGTGAGAGTGTCAGTCCTCTTGTTAATAAGTCGGCATCGTGCCTTTTGTACTAAATTCGGATTCAATTTCTATGTTTCATCGTCATTAAGAAGGCCAAGGTGTACAATAAACCTGAAGTGAAGCTTCATAATCTAAAAGTGGACTCACAGGATGGGTTCAAATGTTAGAAAGTTAGAGTGTCAGTCCTCCTTCACTTAAGTCGGCATTGGGCCTTTTGTAATTAATTCGGATGCAATTTCTGTGTTTCATCGTCAATAAGAAGGTCCAAGGGATACAATAAACCAGAAGTGAAGCATCGGAATCTAAAACCGGACTCACAGGAGAAGCTCAAATCATAGAAAGTTTGAATGTCAGTCCTCTTGCACTTAAGTCGGCATTGTGCCTTTAAATTTAATTCCGATGCAATTTCTGTGTTTCAACGTCAATAAGACAGTGCAAGGTATACAGTAAACCTGAAGTGAAGCATCGGAATCTAAAACTGGACTCACAGGAGAGGTTCAAATCATAGAAAGTTAGAGTGTCAGTCCTCATGTCCTTAAGTCGGCATTGTGCCTTTTGAATTTTACTCCGATGCAATTTCTGTGTTTAATCGTCAATTAGAAGGTGCAAGGTATACAGTAAACCTGAAGTGAACCATCGGAAACTAAAACTGGACTCACAGGAGTGGTCCAAATCATAGAAAGTGAGAGTGTCAGTTTTCTTGTACTTAAGTCGGCTTTGTGCCTTATGTATTAAATTCGGATGCAATTTCTGTGTTTCATCGTCAATTAGAAGTTCCAAGGGATACAGTAAACCTGAAGTGAAGCATCGGAATCTAAAACTGGACTCACAGGAGAGGTTCAAATCATACATATCTAGAGTGTCAGTTCTCTTGGACTTAAGTCGGCGATGTGCCTTTTGAATTTAATTCCGATGCAATTTCTGCGTTTCATCGTCAATAAGAAGATGCAAGGTATACAGAAAACCTGAAGTGAAGCATCGGAATCTAAAACTGGACTCACAGGAGAGGTTCAAATCATAGAAAGAGAGAGTGTCAGTGCTCTTTTACTTAAGTCGGCTTTGTGCCTTTTGTTTTGATTTCGGATGCAATTTCTGTATTTCATCGTCAATAACAAGGTCCAAGGAATACAGTAAACCTGAAGTGAAGCATCGGCATCTAAAATTGTACTCACAGGAAACGTTCAAATCATAGATAGTTATAGTGTCAGTCCTCTTGTACTTAAGTCGGCATTGTGTCTTTTGAATATAATTACGATGCAATTTCTGTGTTTCATCGCCAATAAGAAGGTGCAAGGTATGCAGTTAACCTGAAGTGAAGCATCGGAATCCAAAACTGGACCCACAGGAGAGGTTAAAATCATAGAGAGTTAGAGTGTCAGGCCTCTTGTACTTAAGTCGGCATTGTGCCTTTTGTATTAAATTCGGATGCAATTTCTGTATTTCATCGTCAATTAGAATGTCCAAGGGATACAGAAATCTTGAAGTGAAGCATCGGAATCTAAAACTGGACTCACAGGAGATGTTCATATCATAGAAAGAGAGAGTGTCAGCCCTCTTTTACTTAAGTCGGCATTGTGCCATTTGTTTTAAATTCGGATGCAATTTCTGTATTTCATCGTCAATAAGAAGGACCAAGGGATACAGTAAACCTGAAGTGAAGCATCGGAATCTAAAACTGGACTCACAAGAGAAGTTCAAATCATAGATAGTTAGAGTGTCAGTCCTCTTGTATTTTTGTCGGCATTGTGCCTTTTGTAAGAAATTCCGATGCAATTTCTGCGTTTCATTGTCAATAAGAATGTGCAAGGTATACGGTAAACCTGAAGTGACGCATCGGAATCTAACACTGGACTCATAGGAGAAGTTCCAATCATAGAAAGTGAGTGTGTCCGTCCTCATTTACTTAAGTCGGCATTGTGCCTTTTGTATTAAATTTGGATGCAATTTCTGTGTTTCATCGTCAATAAGAAGTTCCAAGGGATACAGTAAACCTGAAGTGAAGCATCGGAATCTAAAACTGGACTCAAAGGAGAGGTTCAAATCATAGAAAGTGAGAGTGTCAGTCCTCTTGTAAATAAGTCGGCATTGTGCCTTTTGTACTAAATTCGGATGCAATTTCTATGTTTCATCGTCATTAAGAAGGTCCAAGGTATACAGTAAACCTGAAGTGAAGCATCTGAATCTCAATAGTGGACTCGCAGGAGAGGTTCAAATCTTGGAATGTTAGAGTGTCAGTCCTCTTTTACTTAAGTCGGCATTGGGCCTTTTGTATTAAATTCGGATGCAATTTCTGTGTTTCATCGTCAATAAGAAGGTCCAAGGTATACAGTAAACCTGAAGTGAAGCATCGGAAACTAAAACTGGTCTCACAGGAGAAGTTCAAATCATAGAAAGTTAGAGTGTCAGTCCTCTTGTACGTAAGTAGGCATTGTGCCATTTGTATTAAATTGGGATGCAATTTCTGTATTTCATCGTCAATAAGAAGGTCCAAGGGATACAGTGAACCTGAAGTGAAGCATCGGAATCTAAAACTGGACTCACAGGAGAAGTTCAAATCATAGAAAGTTAGAGTGTCAGTCCTCTTGTATTTAAGTAGGCATTGTGCCTTTTAAAATTATTTCGGATGCAATTTCTGTGTTTCATCGTCAATAAGAAGGTCCAAGGGATACAGTAAACCTGAAGTGAAGCATCAGAATCTAACACTGGACTCACAGGAGAGGTTCAAATCATAGAAAGTTAGAGTGTCAGTCCTCATGTCCTTAAGTCGGCATTGTGCCTTTTGAATTATATTCCGATGCAATTTCTGTGTTTCATCGTCAATTAGAAGGTGCAAGGTATACAGTAAACCTGAAGTGAACCATCGGAATCTAAAACTGGACTCACAGGAGTGGTCCAAATCATAGAAAGTGAGAGTGTCAGTCTTCTTGTACTTAAGTCGGCTTTGTGCCTTATGTATTACAATCGGATGCAATTTCTGTGTTTCATCGTCAATTAGAAGTTCCAAGGGATACAGTAATCCTGAAGTGAAGCATCGGAATCTAAAACTGGACTCACAGGAGAGGTTCAAATCATACATATTTAGAGTGTCAGTTCTCATGTCTTTAAGTCGGCAATGTGCCTTTTGAATTTAATTCCCATGCAATTTCTGCGTTTCATCGTCAATAAGAAGATGCAAGGTATACAGAAAACCTGAAGTGAAGGATCGGAATCTAAAACTGGACTCACAGGAGAGGTTCAATTCATAGAAAGAGAGAGTGTCAGTCCTCTTTTACTTAAGTCGGCATTGTGCCATTTGTATTAGAATTCGGATGCAATTTCTGTATTTCATCGTCAATAAGAAGGTCCTAGATATACAGTAAACCTGAAGTGAAGCATCGGAATCTAAAACTGGACTCACAGGACAGGTTCAAATCATAGAAAGTTAGAGTGACCGTCTACTTGTACTTAAGTCGGCATTGTGCCTTTTGTATTAAATTCCAATGCAATTTCTGTGTTTCATCGTCAATAAGAAGGTGCAAGGTATACAGTAAACCTGAAGTGAAGCATCGGAATCAGATACTGGACTCACAGGAAGGTTCAAATCATAGAAAGAGAGAGTGTCAGTGCTCTTTTACTTAAGTCGGCTTTGTGCCTTTTGTATTGATTTCGGATGCAATTTCTGTATTTCATCGTCAATAACAAGGTCCAAGGGATACAGTAAACCTGAAGTGAAGCATCGGCATCTAAAACTGGACTCACAGGAGACGTTCAAATCATAGATAGTTATAGTGTCAGTCCTCTTGTACTTAAGTCGGCATTGTGTCTTTTGAATTTAATTCCGATGCAATTTCTGTGTTTCATCGCCAATAAGAAGGTGCAAGGTATGCAGTTAACCTGAAGTTAAGCATCGGAATCCAAAACTGGACCCACAGGTGAGGTTAAAATCATAGAGAGTTAGAGTGTCAGGCCTCTTGTACTTAAGTCGGCATTGTGCCTTTTGTATTAAATTCGGATGCAATTTCTGTATTTCATCGTCAATTAGAATGTCCAAGGGATACAGAAATCTTGAAGTGAAGCATCGGAATCTAAAACTGGACTCACAGGAGAGGTTCATATCATAGAAAGAGAGAGTGTCAGCCCTCTTTTACTTATGTCGGCATTGTGCCATTTGTTTTAAATTCGGATGCAATTTCTGTATTTCATCGTCAATAAGAAGGACCAAGGGATACAGTAAACCTGAAGTGAAGCATCGGAATCTAAAACTGGACTCACAGGAGAAGTTCAAATCATAGATAGTTAGAGTGTCAGTCCTCTTGTATTTTTGTCGGCATTGTGCCTTTTGTAAGAAATTCCGATGCAATTTCTGCGTTTCATTGTCAATAAGAATGTGCAAGGTATACGGTAAACCTGAAGTGACGCATCGGAATCTAACACTGGACTCATAGGAGAAGTTCAAATCATAGAAAGTGAGTGTGTCCGTCCTCATTTACTTAAGTCGGCATTGTGCCTTTTGTATTAAATTTGGATGCAATTTCTGTGTTTCATCCTCAATAAGAAGTTCCAAGGGATACAGTAAACCTAAAGTGAAGCATCGGAATCTAAAACTGGACTCAAAGGAGAGGTTCAAATCATAGAAAGTGAGAGTGTCAGTCCTCTTGTAAATAAGTCGGCATTGTACCTTTTGTACTAAATTCGGATGCAATTTCTATGTTTCATCGTCATTAAGAAGGTCCAAGGTATACAGTAAACCTGAAGTGAAGCATCTGAATCTAAATAGTGGACTCACAGGAGAGGTTCAAATCTTGGAATGTTAGAGTGTCAGTCCTCTTTTACTTAAGTCGGCATTGGGCCTTTTGTATTAAATTCGGATGCAATTTCTGTTTTTCATCGTCAATAAGAAGGTCCAAGGTATACAGTAAACCTGAAGTGAAGCATCGGAAACTAAAACTGGTCTCACAGGAGAAGTTCAAATCATAGAAAGTTAGAGTGTCAGTCCTCTTGTACGTAAGTAGGCATTGTGCCATTTGTATTAAATTGGGATGCAATTTCTGTATTTCATCGTCAATAAGAAGGTCCAAGGGATACAGTGAACCTGAAGTGAAGCATCGGAATCTAAAACTGGACTCACAGGAGAAGTTCAAATCATAGAAAGTTAGAGTGTCAGTCCTCTTGTATTTAAGTAGGCATTGTGCCTTTTAAAATTATTTCGGATGCAATTTCTGTGTTTCATCGTCAATAAGAAGGTCCAAGGGATACAGTAAACCTGAAGTGAAGCATCGGAATCTAACACTGGACTCACAGGAGAGGTTCAAATCATAGAAAGTTTGAATGTCAGTCCTCTTGCACTTAAGTCGGCATTGTGCCTTTAAATTTAATTCCGATGCAATTTCTGTGTTTCAACGTCAATAAGACAGTGCAAGGAATACAGTAAACCTGAAGTGAAGCATCGGAATCAAAAACTGGACTCACAGGAGAGGTTCAAATCATAGAAAGTTAGAGTGTCAGTCCTCATGTCCTTAAGTCGGCATTGTGCCTTTTGAATTTTATTCCGATGCAATTTCTGTGTTTAATCGTCAATTAGAAGGTGCAAGGTATTCAGTAAACCTGAAGTGAACCATCGGAATCTAAAACTGGACTCACAGGAGTGGTCCAAATCATAGAAAGTGAGAGTGTCAGTCTTCTTGTACTTAAGTCGGCTTTGTGCCTTATGTATTACAATCGGATGCAATTTCTGTGTTTCATCGTCAATTAGAAGTTCCAAGGGATACAGTAATCCTGAAGTGAAGCATCGGAATCTAAAACTGGACTCACAGGAGAGGTTCAAATCATACATATTTAGAGTGTCAGTTCTCTTGTCTTTAAGTCGGCAATGTGCCTTTTGAATTTAATTCCCATGCAATTTCTGCGTTTCATCGTCAATAAGAAGATGCAAGGTATACAGAAAACCTGAAGTGAAGGATCGGAATCTAAAACTGGACTCACAGGAGAGGTTCAATTCATAGAAAGAGAGAGTGTCAGTCCTCTTTTACTTAAGTCGGCATTGTGCCATTTGTATTAGAATTCGGATGCAATTTCTGTATTTCATCGTCAATAAGAAGGTCCTAGGGATACAGTAAACCTGAAGTGAAGCATCGGAATCTAAAACTGGACTCACAGGACAGGTTCAAATCATAGAAAGTTAGAGTGACCGTCTACTTGTACTTAAGTCGGCATTGTGCCTTTTGTATTAAATTCCAATGCAATTTCTGTGTTTCATCGTCAATAAGAAGGTGCAAGGTATAGAGTAAACCTGAAGTGAAGCATCGGAATCAGATACTGGACTCACAGGAAGGTTCAAATCATAGAAAGAGAGAGTGTCAGTGCTCTTTTACTTAAGTCGGCTTTGTGCCTTTTGTATTGATTTCGGATGCAATTTCTGTATTTCATCGTCAATAACAAGGTCCAAGGGATACAGTAAACCTGAAGTGAAGCATCGGCATCTAAAACTGGACTCACAGGAGACGTTCAAATCATAGATAGTTATAGTGTCAGTCCTCTTGTACTTAAGTCGGCATTGTGTCTTTTGAATTTAATTCCGATGCAATTTCTGTGTTTCATCGCCAATAAGAAGGTGCAAGGTATGCAGTTAACCTGAAGTTAAGCATCGGAATCCAAAACTGGACCCACAGGTGAGGTTAAAATCATAGAGAGTTACAGTGTCAGGCCTCTTGTACTTAAGTCGGCATTGTGCCTTTTGAATTTAATTCCGATGCAATTTCTGTGTTTCATCGTCAATAAGAAGGTCCAAGGGATACAGTAAACCTGAAGTGAAGCATCGGAATCAAAATCTGAACTCACACGAGAGGTTCAAAGCATAGAGAGAAAGGGTGTCAGCCCTCTTTTACTTAAGTCGGCATTGTGCCTTTTGTATTTAATTCGGATGCAATTTCTGTATTTCATCGTCAATTAGAAGTTCCAAGGGATACAGTAATCCTCACGTGAAGCATCGGAATCTAAAACTGGACTCACAGGAAAGGTTCAAATCATAGTAAGTTAGAGTGTCAGTCCTCGTGTACTTAGGTCGGCATTGTGCCTTTTGTATTAAATTCCGATGCAATTTCTGTGTTTCATCGTCATTAAGAAGTTGCAAGGTATATGATAAACCTGAAGTGAAGCATCAGAATCTAAAACTGGTCTCACAGGAGAGGTTCAAATCATAGAAAGAGAAAGTGTCAGTCCTCTTTTACTTTAGTCGGCATTGTGCCTTTTGTATTAAATTCGGGTGCAATTTCTGTGTTTCATCGTCAATAAGAAGGTCCAAGAGATACAGTAAACCTGAAGTGATGTTTTCGGAATCTAAAACATGGACTCACAGGAGACGTTCAAATCAAAGAAAGAGAGGGTGTCAGTCCTCTTGTACTTAAGTCGGCATCGTGTCTTTTGTATTAAATTCGGAGACAATTTCTGTGTTTCATCATCAATAAGAAGGTGCAAGGTATACAGTAAACGTGAAGTGAAGCATCGGAATCTAAAACTGGACTCACTGGAGAGGTTCAAATCATAGAAAGAGAGAGAGTCAGTCCTCTTGTACTTATGTCGGCATTTTGCCTTTTGAATTTAATTCCGATGCAATTTCTGTGTTTCATCGTCAACAAGAAGGTGCAAGGTATACAGTAAATGTGAAGTGAAGCATCGGAATCTAAAACTGGACTCACAGGAGAGGTTCAAATCATGGAAAGAGAGAGTGTAAGTCCTGTTTTACTTAAGTCGGCATTGTGCCATTTGTATTAAATTTGGATGCAAATTCTGTATTTCATCGTCAATATGAAGGTCCAAGGGATACAGTAAACCTGAAGTGAATCATCGGAATCTAAAACTGGACTCACAGGCGAAGTTCAAATCATAGAAAGTTAGAGTGTCAGTCCTCTTTTATTTTTGTCGGCATTGTGCCTTTTGTAAGAAATTCCGATGCAATTTCTGCGTTTCATTGTCAGTAAGAATGTACATGGTATACGGTAAACCTGAAGTGACGCATCGGAATCTAAAACTGGACTCATAGGAGAAGTTCAAATCATAGAAAGAGAGAGTGTCAGTCCTCTTTTACTTAAGTCGGCATTGTGCAATTTGTATTAAATTCGGATGCAATTTCTGTATTTCATCGTCAATAAGAAGGTCCTAGGAATACAGTGAATCTGAATTGAAGCATCGGAATCTAAAACTGGACTCACAGGAGAAGTTCAAATCATAGAAAGTTAGAGTATCAGTCCTCTTGTATTTTTGTCGGCATTGTGCCTTTTGTATGAAATTCCGATGCAATTTCTGTGTTTCATCGTCAATAAGAATGTGCAAGGTATACGGTAAACCTGAAGTGACGCATCGGAATCTAAAACTGGAC
This sequence comes from Schistocerca serialis cubense, assembly GCF_023864345.2. Lineage (NCBI taxonomy): Eukaryota > Metazoa > Arthropoda > Insecta > Orthoptera > Acrididae > Schistocerca > Schistocerca serialis. The sequence continues at coordinate 4,187,922 of NW_026048462.1, forward strand.
TCACAGGAGAAGTTCAAATCATAGAAAGCGAGTGTGTCATTCCTCATTTACTTAAGTCGGCATTGTGCCTTTTGTATTAAATTCGGATGCAATTTCTGTGTTTCATCGTCAATAAGAAGTTCCAAGGGATACAGTAAACCTGAAGTGAAGCATCAGAATCTAAAACTGGACTCACAGGAGAGTTTCAAATCATAGAAAGTGAGAGTGTCAGTCCTCTTGTTAATAAGTCGGCATTGTGCCTTTTGTACTAAATTCGGATGCAATTTCTATGTTTCATCGTCATTAAGAAGGTCAAAGGTGTACAGTAAACCTGAAGTGACGCATCTGAATCTAAAAGTGGACTCACAGGAGAGGTTCAAATGTTAGAAAGTTAGAGTGTCAGTCCTCTTTTACTTAAATCGGCATTGGGCCTTTTGTATTAAATTCGGATGCAATTTCTGTGTTTCATCGTCAATAAGAAGGTCCAAGGTATACAGTAAACCTGAAGTGAAGCATCGGAATCTAAAACTGGACTCACAGGAGAGGCTCAAATCATAGAAAGTTTGAATGTCAGTCCTCTTGCACTTAAGTCGGCATTGTGCCTTTAAATTTAATTCCGATTCAATTTCTGTGTTTCAACGTCAATAAGACAGTGCAAGGTATACAGTAAACCTGAAGTGAAGCATCGGAATCTAAAACTGGACTCACAGGAGAAGTTCAAATCATAGAAAGTTAGAGTGTCAGTCCGCTTGTATTTTTTTCGGCATTGTGCATTTGTATGAAATTCCGATGCAATTTCTGTGTTTCATTGTCAATAAGAATGTGCAAGGTATACGGTAAACTTGAAGTGACGCATCGGAATCTAAAACTGGACTCACAGGAGAAGTTCAAATCATAGAAAGTGAGTGTGTCAGTTCTCATTTACTTAAGTCGGCATTGTGCCTTTTGTATTAAATTCGGATGCAATTTCTGTGTTTCATCGTCAATAAGAAGTTCCAAGGGATACGGTAAACCTGAAGTGAAGCATTGGAATCTAAAACTGGACTCACAGGAGAGCTTCAAATCATAGAAAGTGAGAGTGTCAGTCCTCTTGTTAATAAGTCGGCATTGTGCATTTTGTACTAAATTCGGATGCAATTTCTATGTTTCATCGTCATTAAGAAGGTCCAAGGTGTACAGTAAACCTGAAGTGAAGCATCTGAATCTAAAAGTGGACTCACAGGAGAGGTTAAAATGTTAGAAAGTTAGAGTGTCAGTCCTCTTTTACTTAAGTCGGCATTGGGCCTTTTGCATAAAAATTCGGATGCAATTTCTGTGTTTCATCGTCAATAAGAAGGTCCAAGGGATACAGTAAACCTGAAGTGAAGCATCGGAATCTAAAACTGGACTCACAGGAGAGGCTCAAATCATAGAAAGTTTGAATGTCAGTCCTCTTGCACTTAAGTCGGCATTGCGCCTTTAAATTTATTTCCGATGCAATTTCTGTGTTTCAACGTCAATAAGACAGTGCAAGGTATACAGTAAACCTGAAGTGAAGCATCGGAATCTAAAACTGGACTCACAGGAGAGGTTCAAATCATACAAAGTTAGAGTGTCAGTCCTCATGTCCTTAAGTCGGCATTGTGCCTTTTGAATTTTATTCCGATGCAATTTCTGTGTTTAATCGTCAATTAGAAGGTGCCAGGTATACGGTAAACCTGAAGTGAACCATCGGAATCTAAAACTGGACTCACAGGAGTGGTCCAAATCATAGAAAGTGAGAGTGTCCGTCTTCTTGTACTTAAGTCGGCTTTGTGAGTTATGTATTAAATTCGGATGCAATTTCTGTATTTCATCGTCAATAAGAAGGTCCAAGGGATACAGTAAACCTGAAGTGACGCATCGGAATCTAAAACTGGACTCACAGGAGAAGTTCAAATCATAGAAAGTTAAAGTGTCAGTCCTCTTGTATTTTTGTCGGCATTGTGCCTTTTGTAAAAAATTCCGATGCAATTTCTGCGTTTCATTGTCAATAAGAATGTGCAAGGTATACGGTAAACCTGAAGTGACGCATCGGAATCTAAAACTGTACTCATAGGAGAAGTTCAAATCATAGAAAGAGAGAGTGTCAGTCCTCTTTTACTTAAGTCGGCATTGTGCCATTTGTATCAAATTCGGATGCAATTTCTGTATTTCATCGTCAATAAGAAGGTCCAAGGAATACAGTGAGTCTGAAGTTAAGCATCGGAATCTAAAACTGGACTCACAGGAGAAGTTCAAATCATAGAAAATTAGAATGTCAGTCCGCTTGTATTTTTTTCGGCATTGTGTATTTGTATGAAATTCCGATGCAATTTCTGTGTTTCATTGTCAATAAGAATGTGCAAGGTATACGGTAAACCTGAAGTGACGCTTCGGAATCTAAAACTGGACTCACAGGAGAAGTTCAAATCATAGAAAGTGAGTGTGTCAGTCCTCATTTACTTAAGTCGGCATTGTGCCTTTTGTATTAAATTCGGATGCAATTTCTGTGTTTCACCGTCAATAAGAAGTTCCAAGGGATACAGTAAACCTGAAGTGAAGCATCGGAATCTAAAACTGGACTCAAAGGAGAGTTTCAAATCATAGAAAGTGAGAGTGTCAGTCCTCTTGTTAATAAGTCGGCATTGTGCCTTTTGTACTAGATTCGGATGCAATTTCTATGTTTCATCGTCATTAATAGGGTCCAAGGTGTACAGTAAACCTGAAGTGAAGCATCTGAATCTAAAAGTGGACTCACAGGAGAGGTTCAAATGTTAGAAAGTTAGAGTGTCTGTCCTCTTTTACTTAAGTCGGCATTGGGCCTTTTGTATAAAAATTCGGATGCAATTTCTGTGTTTCATCGTCAATAAGAAGGTCCAAGGTATACAGTAAACCTGAAGTGAAGCATCGGAAACTAAAACTGGTCTCACAGGAGAAGTTCAAATCATAGAAAGTTAGAGTGTCAGTCCTCTTGTATTTAAGTAGGCATTGTGCCTTTTAAAATTAATTCGGATGCAATTTCTGTGTTCCATCGTCAATAAGAAGGTCCAAGGGATACAGTAAACCTGAAGTGAAGCATCGGAATCTAAAACTGGACTCACAGGAGAGGCTCAAATCATAGAAAGTTTGAATGTCAGTCCTCTTGCACTTAAGTCGGCATTGTGCCTTTAAATTTAATTCCGATGCAATTTTTGTGTTTCAACGTCAATAAACAGTGCAAGGTATACAGTAAACCTGAAGTGAAGCATCGGAAGCTAAAACTGGACTCACAGGAGAAGTTCAAATCATAGAAAGTGAGTGTGTCAGTTCTCATTTACTTAAGTCGGCATTGTGCCTTTTGTATTAAATTCGGATGCAATTTCTGTGTTTCATCGTCAATAAGAAGTTCCAAGGGATACAGTAAACCTGAAGTGAAGCATCGGAATCTAAAACTGGACTCACAGGAGAGTTTCAAATCATAGAAAGTGAGAGTGTCAGTCCTCTTGTTAATAAGTCGGCATTGTGCCTTTTGTACTAAATTCGGATGCAATTTCTATGTTTCATCGTCATTAAGAAGGTCAAAGGTGTACAGTAAACCTGAAGTGACGCATCTGAATCTAAAAGTGGACTCACAGGAGAGGTACAAATGTTAGAAAATTAGAGTGTCAGTCCTCTTTTACTTAAGTCGGCATTGGGCCTTTTGTATTAAATTCGGATGCAATTTCTGTGTTTCATCGTCAATAAGAAGGTCCAAGGTATACAGTAAACCTGAAGTGAAGCATCGGAAACTAAAACTGGTCTAACAGGAGAAGTTCAAATCATAGAAAGTTTGAGTGTCAGTCCTCTTGTATTTAAGTAGGCATTGTGCCTTTTAAAATTATTTCGGGTGCATTTTCTGTGTTTCATCGGCAATAAGAAGGTCCAAGGGATACAGTAAAACTGAAGTGAAGCATCGGAATCTATAACTGGACTCACAGGAGAGGCTCAAATCATAGAAAGTTTGAATGTCAGTCCTCTTGCACTTAAGTCGGCATTGTGCCTTTAAATTTAATTCTGATTCAATTTCTGTGTTTCAACGTCAATAAGACAGTGCAAGGTATACAGTAAACCTGAAGTGAAGCATCGGAATCTAGAACTGGACTCACAGGAGAGGTTCAAATCATAGAAAGTTAGAGTGTCAGTCCTCATGTCCTTAGGTCGGCTTTGTGCCTTTTGAATTTTATTCCGATGCAATTTCTGTGTTTAATCGTCAATTAGAAGGTGCCAGGTATACAGTAAACCTGAAGTGAACCATCGGAATCTAAAACTGGACTCACAGGAGTGGTCCAAATCATAGAAAGTGAGAGTGTCAGTCTTCTTGTACTTAAGTCGGCTTTGTGAGTTATGTATTAAATTCGGATGCAATTTCTGTATTTCATCGTCAATAAGAAGGTCCAAGGGATACAGTAAACCTGAAGTGAAGCATCGGAATCTAAAACTGGACTCACAGGAGAAGTTCAAATCATAGAAAGGGAGAGTGTCAGTCCTCTTGATTTTTTGTCGGCATTGTGCCTTTTGTAAAAAATTCCGATGCAATTTCTGCGTTTCATTGTCAATAAGAATGTGCAAGGTATACGGTAAACCTGAAGTGACGCATCGGAATCTAAAACTCGACTCATAGGAGAGGTTCAAATCATAGAAAGAGAGAGTGTCAGTCCTCTTTTACTTAAGTCGGCATTGTGCCATTTGTATTAGATTCGGATGCAATTTCTGTATTTCATTGTCAATAAGAAGGTCCAAGCAATACAGTGAATCTGAAGTGAAGCATCGGAATCTAAAACTGGACTCACAGGAGAAGTTCAAATCATAGAAAGTTTGAGTGTCAGTCCGCTTGTATTTTTTTCGGCATTGTGCATTTGTATGAAATTCCGATGCAATTTCTGTGTTTCATTGTCACTAAGAATGTGCAAGGTATACGGTAAATTTGAAGTGACGCATCGGAATCTAAAACTGGACTCACAGGAGAAGTTCAAATCATAGAAAGTGAGTGTGTCAGTTCTCATTTACTTAAGTCGGCATTGTGCCTTTTGTATTAAAATCGGACGCAATTTCTGTGTTTCATCGTCTATAAGAAGTTCCAAGGGATACAGTAAACCTGAAGTGAAGCATCGGAATCTAAGACTGGACTCACAGGAGAGTTTCAAATCATAGAAAGTGAGAGTGTCAGTCCTCTTGTTAATAAGTCGGCATTGTGCATTTTGTACTAAATTCGGATGCAATTTCTATGTTTCATCGTCATTAAGAAGGTCCAAGGTGTACAGTAAACCTGAAGTGAAGCATCTGAATCTAAAAGTGGACTCACAGGAGAGGTTAAAATGTTAGAAAGTTAGAGTGTCAGTCCTCTTTTACTTAAGTCGGCATTGGGCCTTTTGTATAAAAATTCGGATGCAATTTCTGTGTTTCATCGTCAATAAGAAGGTCCAAGGGATACAGTAAACCTGAAGTGAAGCATCGGAATCTAAAACTGGACTCACAGGAGAGGCTCAAATCATAGAAAGTTTGAATGTCAGTCCTCTTGCACTTAAGTCGGCATTGCGCCTTTAAATTTATTTCCGATGCAATTTCTGTGTTTCAACGTCAATAAGACAGTGCAAGGTATACAGTAAACCTGAAGTGAAGCATCGGAATCTAAAACTGGACTCACAGGAGAGGTTCAAATCATACAAAGTTAGAGTGTCAGTCCTCATGTCCTTAAGTCGGCATTGTGCCTTTTGAATATTATTCCGATGCAATTTCTGTGTTTAATCGTCAATTAGAAGGTGCCAGGTATACAGTAAACCTGAAGTGAAGCATCGGAATCTAAAACTGGACTCACAGGAGAGGCTCAAATCATAGAAAGTTTGAATGTCAGTCCTCTTGCACTTAAGTCGGCATTGTGCCTTTAAATTTAATTCCGATGCAATTTTTGTGTTTCAACGTCAATAAGACAGTGCAAGGTATACAGTAAACCTGAAGTGAAGCATCGGAATCTAAAACTGGACTCACAGGAGAAGTTCAAATCATAGAAAGTGAGTGTGTCAGTTCTCATTTACTTAAGTCGGCATTGTGCCTTTTGTATTAAATTCGGATGCAATTTCTGTGTTTCATCGTCAATAAGAAGTTCCAAGGGATACAGTAAACCTGAAGTGAAGCATCGGAATCTAAAACTGGACTCACAGGAGAGTTTCAAATCATAGAAAGTGAGAGTGTCAGTCCTCTTGTTAATAAGTCGGCATTGTGCCTTTTGTACTAAATTCGGATGCAATTTCTATGTTTCATCGTCATTAAGAAGGTCAAAGGTGTACAGTAAACCTGAAGTGACGCATCTGAATCTAAAAGTGGACTCACAGGAGAGGTTCAAATGTTAGAAAGTTAGAGTGTCAGTCCTCTTTTACTTAAGTCGGCATTGTGCCTTTTGTATTAAATTCGGATGCAATTTCTGTGTTTCATCGTCAATAAGAAGGTCCAAGGTATACAGTAAACCTGAAGTGAAGCATCGCAAACTAAAACTGGTCTCACAGGAGAAGTTCAAATCATAGAAAGTTAGAGTGTCAGTCCTCTTGTATTTAAGTAGGCATTGTGCCCTTTAAAATTAATTCGGATGCAATTTCTGTGTTCCATCGTCAATAAGAAGGTCCAAGGGATACAGTAAACCTGAAGTGAAGCATCGGAATCTAAAACTGGACTCACAGGAGAGGCTCAAATCATAGAAAGTTTGAATGTCAGTCCTCTTGCACTTAAGTCGGCATTGTGCCTTTAAATTTAATTCCGATGCAATTTTTGTGTTTCAACGTCAATAAACAGTGCAAGGTATACAGTAAACCTGAAGTGAAGCATCGGAAGCTAAAACTGGACTCACAGGAGAAGTTCAAATCATAGAAAGTGAGTGTGTCAGTTCTCATTTACTTAAGTCGGCATTGTGCCTTTTGTATTAAATTCGGATGCAATTTCTGTGTTTCATCGTCAATAAGAAGTTCCAAGGGATACAGTAAACCTGAAGTGAAGCATCGGAATCTGAAACTGGACTCACAGGAGAGTTTCAAATCATAGAAAGTGAGAGTGTCAGTCCTCTTGTTAATAAGTCGGCATTGTGCCTTTTGTACTAAATTCGGATGCAATTTCTATGTTTCATCGTCATTAAGAAGGTCAAAGGTGTACAGTAAACCTGAAGTGACGCATCTGAATCTAAAAGTGGACTCACAGGAGAGGTACAAATGTTAGAAAATTAGAGTGTCAGTCCTCTTTTACTTAAGTCGGCATTGGGCCTTTTGTATTAAATTCGGATGCAATTTCTGTGTTTCATCGTCAATAAGAAGGTCCAAGGTATACAGTAAACCTGAAGTGAAGCATCGGAAACTAAAACTGGTCTCACAGGAGAAGTTCAAATCATAGAAAGTTTGAGTGTCAGTCCTCTTGTATTTAAGTAGGCATTGTGCCTTTTAAAATTATTTCGGGTGCATTTTCTGTGTTTCATCGGCAATAAGAAGGTCCAAGGGATACAGTAAAACTGAAGTGAAGCATCGGAATCTATAACTGGACTCACAGGAGAGGCTCAAATCATAGAAAGTTTGAATGTCAGTCCTCTTGCACTTAAGTCGGCATTGTGCCTTTAAATTTAATTCTGATTCAATTTCTGTGTTTCAACGTCAATAAGACAGTGCAAGGTATACAGTAAACCTGAAGTGAAGCATCGGAATCTAGAACTGGACTCACAGGAGAGGTTCAAATCATAGAAAGTTAGAGTGTCAGTCCTCATGTCCTTAGGTCGGCTTTGTGCCTTTTGAATTTTATTCCGATGCAATTTCTGTGTTTAATCGTCAATTAGAAGGTGCCAGGTATACAGTAAACCTGAAGTGAACCATCGGAATCTAAAACTGGACTCACAGGAGTGGTCCAAATCATAGAAAGTGAGAGTGTCAGTCTTCTTGTACTTAAGTCGGCTTTGTGAGTTATGTATTAAATTCGGATGCAATTTCTGTATTTCATCGTCAATAAGAAGGTCCAAGGGATACAGTAAACCTGAAGTGAAGCATCGGAATCTAAAACTGGACTCACAGGAGAAGTTCAAATCATAGAAAGGGAGAGTGTCAGTCCTCTTGATTTTTTGTCGGCATTGTGCCTTTTGTAAAAAATTCCGATGCAATTTCTGCGTTTCATTGTCAATAAGAATGTGCAAGGTATACGGTAAACCTGAAGTGACGCATCGGAATCTAAAACTCGACTCATAGGAGAGGTTCAAATCATAGAAAGAGAGAGTGTCAGTCCTCTTTTACTTAAGTCGGCATTGTGCCATTTGTATTAGATTCGGATGCAATTTCTGTATTTCATTGTCAATAAGAAGGTCCAAGCAATACAGTGAATCTGAAGTGAAGCATCGGAATCTAAAACTGGACTCACAGGAGAAGTTCAAATCATAGAAAGTTTGAGTGTCAGTCCGCTTGTATTTTTTTCGGCATTGTGCATTTGTATGAAATTCCGATGCAATTTCTGTGTTTCATTGTCAATAAGAATGTGCAAGGTATACGGTAAATTTGAAGTGACGCATCGGAATCTAAAACTGGACTCACAGGAGAAGTTCAAATCATAGAAAGTGAGTGTGTCAGTTCTCATTTACTTAAGTCGGCATTGTGCCTTTTGTATTAAATTCGGACGCAATTTCTGTGTTTCATCGTCAATAAGAAGTTCCAAGGGATACAGTAAACCTGAAGTGAAGCATCGGAATCTAAGACTGGACTCACAGGAGAGTTTCAAATCATAGAAAGTGAGAGTGTCAGTCCTCTTGTTAATAAGTCGGCATTGTGCATTTTGTACTAAATTCGGATGCAATTTCTATGTTTCATCGTCATTAAGAAGGTCCAAGGTGTACAGTAAACCTGAAGTGAAGCATCTGAATCTAAAAGTGGACTCACAGGAGAGGTTAAAATGTTAGAAAGTTAGAGTGTCAGTCCTCTTTTACTTAAGTCGGCATTGGGATTTTTGTATAAAAATTCGGATGCAATTTCTGTGTTTCATCGTCAATAAGAAGGTCCAAGGGATACAGTAAACCTGAAGTGAAGCATCGGAATCTAAAACTGGACTCACAGGAGAGGCTCAAATCATAGAAAGTTTGAATGTCAGTCCTCTTGCACTTAAGTCGGCATTGCGCCTTTAAATTTATTTCCGATGCAATTTCTGTGTTTCAACGTCAATAAGACAGTGCAAGGTATACAGTAAACCTGAAGTGAAGCATCGGAATCTAAAACTGGACTCACAGGAGAGGTTCAAATCATACAAAGTTAGAGTGTCAGTCCTCATGTCCTTAAGTCGGCATTGTGCCTTTTGAATATTATTCCGATGCAATTTCTGTGTTTAATCGTCAATTAGAAGGTGCCAGGTATACAGTAAACCTGAAGTGAAGCATCGGAATCTAAAACTGGACTCACAGGAGAGGCTCAAATCATAGAAAGTTTGAATGTCAGTCCTCTTGCACTTAAGTCGGCATTGTGCCTTTAAATTTAATTCCGATGCAATTTTTGTGTTTCAACGTCAATAAGACAGTGCAAGGTATACAGTAAACCTGAAGTGAAGCATCGGAATCTAAAACTGGACTCACAGGAGAAGTTCAAATCATAGAAAGTGAGTGTGTCAGTTCTCATTTACTTAAGTCGGCATTGTGCCTTTTGTATTAAATTCGGATGCAATTTCTGTGTTTCATCGTCAATAAGAAGTTCCAAGGGATACAGTAAACCTGAAGTGAAGCATCGGAATCTAAAACTGGACTCACAGGAGAGTTTCAAATCATAGAAAGTGAGAGTGTCAGTCCTCTTGTTAATAAGTCGGCATTGTGCCTTTTGTACTAAATTCGGATGCAATTTCTATGTTTCATCGTCATTAAGAAGGTCAAAGGTGTACAGTAAACCTGAAGTGACGCATCTGAATCTAAAAGTGGACTCACAGGAGAGGTTCAAATGTTAGAAAGTTAGAGTGTCAGTCCTATTTTACTTAAGTCGGCATTGTGCCTTTTGTATTAAATTCGGATGCAATTTCTGTGTTTCATCGTCAATAAGAAGGTCCAAGGTATACAGTAAACCTGAAGTGAAGCATCGCAAACTAAAACTGGTCTCACAGGAGAAGTTCAAATCATAGAAAGTTAGAGTGTCAGTCCTCTTGTATTTAAGTAGGCATTGTGCCTTTTAAAATTATTTCGGGTGCATTTTCTGTGTTTCATCGGCAATAAGAAGGTCCAAGGGATACAGTAAAACTGAAGTGAAGCATCGGAATCTATAACTGGACTCACAGGAGAGGCTCAAATCATAGAAAGTTTGAATGTCAGTCCTCTTGCACTTAAGTCGGCATTGTGCCTTTAAATTTAATTCTGATTCAATTTCTGTGTTTCAACGTCAATAAGACAGTGCAAGGTATACAGTAAACCTGAAGTGAAGCATCGGAATCTAGAACTGGACTCACAGGAGAGGTTCAAATCATAGAAAGATAGAGTGTCAGTCCTCATGTCCTTAGGTCGGCTTTGTGCCTTTTGAATTTTATTCCGATTGAATTTCTGTGTTTAATCGTCAATTAGAAGGTGCCAGGTATACAGTAAACCTGAAGTGAACCATCGGAATCTAAAACTGGACTCACAGGAGTGGTCCAAATCATAGAAAGTGAGAGTGTCAGTCTTCTTGTACTTAAGTCGGCTTTGTGAGTTATGTATTAAATTCGGATGCAATTTCTGTATTTCATCGTCAATAAGAAGGTCCAAGGGATACAGTAAACCTGAAGTGAAGCATCGGAATCTAAAACTGGACTCACAGGAGATGTTCAAATCATAGAAAGTTAGAGTGTCAGTCCTCTTGATTTTTTGTCGGCATTGTGCCTTTTGTAAAAAATTCCGATGCAATTTCTGCGTTTCATTGTCAATAAGAATGTGCAAGGTATACGGTAAACCTGAAGTGACGCATCGGAATCTAAAACTCGACTCATAGGAGAGGTTCAAATCATAGAAAGAGAGAGTGTCAGTCCGCTTGTATTTTTTTCGGCATTGTGCATTTGTATGAAATTCCGATGCAATTTCTGTGTTTCATTGTCAATAAGAATGTGCAAGGTGTACAGTAAACCTGAAGTGATGCATCTGAATCTAAAAGTGGACTCACAGGAGAGGTTCAAATGTTAGAAAGTTAGAGTGTCAGTCCTCTTTTACTTAAGTCGGCATTGGGCCTTTTGTATAAAAAATTCGGATGCAATTTCTGTGTTTCATCGTCAATAAGAAGGTCCAAGGGATACAGTAAACCTGAAGTGAAGCATCGGAATCTAAAACTGGACTCACAGGAGAGGCTCAAATCATAGAAAGTTTTAATGTCAGTCCTCTTGCACTTAAGTCGGCATTGCGCCTTTAAATTTAAGTCCGATTCAATTTCTGTGTTTCAACGTCAATAAGACAGTGCAAGGTATACAGTAAACCTGAAGTGAAGCATCGGAATCTAAAACTGGACTCACAGGAGAGGCTCAAATCATAGAAAGTTTGAATGTCAGTCCTCTTGCACATAAGTCGGCATTATGCCTTTAAATTTAATTCCGATGCAATTTCTGTGTTTCTACGTCAATAAGACAGTGCAAGGTATACAGTAAACCTGAAGTGAAGCATCGGAATCTAAAACTGGACTCACAGGAGAGGTTCAAATCATACAAAGTTAGAGTGTCAGTCCTCCTGTCCTTAAGTCGGCATTGTGTCTTTTGAATTTTATTCCGATGCAATTTCTGTGTTTAATCGTCAATTAGAAGGTGCCAGGTATACAGTAAACCTGAAGTGAACCATCGGAATCTAAAACTGGGCTCACAGGAGTGGTCCAAATCATAGAAAGTGAGGGTGTCAGTCTTCTTGTATTTTTGTCGGCATTGTGCCTTTTGTAAAAAATTCCGATGCAATTTCTGCGTTTCATTGTCAATAAGAATGTGCAAGGTATACGGTAAACCTGAAGTGACGCATCGGAATCTAAAACTGTACTCATAGGAGAAGTTCAAATCATAGAAAGAGAGAGTGTCAGTCCTCTTTTACTTAAGTCGTCATTGTGCCATTTGTATTAAATTCGGATGCAATTTCTGTATTTCATCGTCAATAAGAAGGTCCAAGAAATACAGTGAATCTGAAGTGAAGCATCGGAATCTAAAACTGGACTCACAGGAGAAGTTCAAATCATAGAAAATTAGAGTGTCAGTCCGCTTGTATTTTTTTCGGCATTGTGCATTTGTATGAAATTCCGATGCAATTTCTGTGTTTCATTGTCAATAAGAATGTGCAAGGTATACGGTAAACCTGAAGTGACGCATCGGAATCTAAAACTGGACTCACAGGAGAAGTTCAAATCATAGAAAGTGAGTGTGTCAGTCCTCATTTACTTAAGTCGGCATTGCGCCTTTTGTATTAAATTCGGATGCAATATCTGTGTTTCATCGTCAATAAGAAGTTCCAAGGGATACAGTAAACCTGAAGTGAAGCATCGGAATCCAAAACTGGACTCACAGGAGAGTTTCAAATCATAGAAAGTGAGAGTGTCAGTCCTCTTGTTAATAAGTCGGCATTGTGCCTTTTGTACTAGATTCGGATGCAATTTCTATGTTTCATCGTCATTAATAGGGTTCAAGGTGTACAGTAAACCTGAAGTGAAGCATCTGAATCTAAAAGTGGACTCACAGGAGAGGTTCAAATGTTAGAAAGGTAGAGTGTCAGTCCTCTTTTACTTAAGTTGGCATTGGGCCTTTTGTATAAAAATTCGGATGCAATTTCTGTGTTTCATCGTCAATAAGACGGTCAAAGGTATACAGTAAACCTGAAGTGAAGCATCGGAAACTAAAACTGGTCTCACAGGAGAAGTACAAATCATAGAATGTTAGAGTGTCAGTCCTCTTGTATTTAAGTAGGCATTGGGCCTTTTAAAATTAATTCGGATGCAATTTCTGTGTTTCATCGTCAATAAGAAGGTCCAAGGGATACAGTAAACCTGAAGTGAAGCATCGGAATCTAAAACTGGACTCACAGGAGAGGTTCAAATCATAGAAAGTTAGAGTGTCAGTCCTCATGTCCTTAAGTCGGCATTGTGCCTTTTGAATTTTATTCCGATGTAATTTCTGTGTTTAATCGTCAATTAGAAGGTGCAGGGTATACAGTAAACCTGAAGTGAACCATCGGAATCTAAAACTGGACTCACAGGAGTGGTTTAAATCATAGAAAGTGAGAGAGTCAGTCTTCTTGTACTTAAGTCGGCTTTGTGAGTTATGTATTAAATTCGGATGCAATTTCTGTGTTTCATCGTCAATTAGAAGTTCCAAGGGATACAGTAAACCTGAAGTGAAGCATCGGACTCTAAAACTGGACTCACAGGAGAGTTTCAAATCATACATATTTAGAGTGTCAGTTCTCTTGTACTTAAGTCGGCAATGTGCCTTTTGAATTTAATTCCGATGCAATTTCTGCGATTCATCGTCAATAAGAAGATTCAAGGTATACAGAAAACCTGAAGTGAAGCATCGAAATCTAAAACTGGACTCACAGGAGAGGTTCAAATCATAGAAAGAGAGAGAGTCAGTCCTCTTGTACTTATGTCGGCATTTTGCCTTTTGAATTTAATTCCGATGCAATTTCTATGTTTCATCGTCAACAAGAAGGTGCAAGGTATACAGTAAATGTGAAGTGAAGCATCGGAATCTAAAACTGGACTCACAGGAGAGGTTCAAATCATAGAAAGAGAGAGTGTCAGTCCTCTTTTACTTAAGTCGGCATTGTGTCATTTGTATTAAATTCGGATGCAATTTCTGTATTTCATCTTCAATAAGAAGGTCCTAGGGATACAGTAAACCTGAAGTGAAGCATCGGAATCTAAAACTGGACTCACAGGACAGGTTCAAATCATAGAAAGTTAGAGTGTCCGTCTACTTGTACTTAAGTCGGCATTGTGCCTTTTGTATTAAATTCCAATTCAATTTCTGTGTTTCATCGTCAATAAGAAGGTGCAAGGTATACAGTAAACCTGAAATGAAGCATCGGAATCAGAAAGTGGACTCACAGGAGAGGTTCAAATCATAGAAAGAAAGAGTGTCAGTGCTCTTTTACTTAAGTCGGCTTTGTGCCTTTTGTATTGATTTCGGATGCAATTTCTGTATTTCATCGTCAATAACAAGGTCCAAGGGATACAGTAAACCTGAAGTGAAGCATCGGCATCTAAAACTGGACTCACAGGAGACGTTCAAATCATAGATATTTATAGTGTCAGTCCTCTTGTACTTAGGTCGGCATTGTGTCTTTTGAATTTAATTCCGATGCAATTTCTGTGTTTCATCGCCAATAAGAAGGTGCAAGGTATGCAGTTAACCTGAAGTGAAGCATTGGAATCCAAAACTGGACCAACAGGAGAGGTTAAAATCATAGAGAGTTAGAGTGTCAGGCCTCTTGTACTTAAGTCTTAATTGTACCTTTTGAATTTAATTCCGATCCAATTTCTGTGTTTCATCGTCAATAAGAAGGTGCAAGGTATACAGTAAACATGAAGTGATGCATCGGAATGTAAAACTGGACTCACAGGAGAGGTTCAAATCATAAATAGTTAGAGTGTCAGTCCTCTTGTACCTAACTCGGCATTGTGCCTTTTGTATTAAATTCCGATGCAATTTCTGTGTTTCATCGTCAATAAGAAGTTGCAAGGTATACGATAAACCTGATGTGAAGCATCGGAATCTAAAACTGGTCTCACAGGAGAGGTTCAAATCATAGAATGAGAGAGTGTCAGTCCTCTTTTACTTTAGTCGGCATTGTGCCTTTTGTATTAAATTCGGATGCATTTTCTGTGTTTCATCGTCAATAAGAAGGTCCAAGGGATACAGTAAACCAGAAGTGATGTTTTCGGAATCTAAAACATGGACTCACAGGAGACGTTCAAATCATAGAAAGGGAGAGTGTCAGTCCTCTTGTACTTAAGTAGGCATCGTGTCTTTTGTATTAAATTCGGATGCAATTTCTGTGTTTCATCGTCAATAAGAAGGTGCAAGGTATACAGTAAACGTGAAGTGAAGCATCGGAATCTAAAACTGGACTCACAGGAGAGGTTCAAATCATAGAAAGAGAGAGAGTCAGTCCTCTTGTACTTAAGTCGGCATTTTGCCTTTTGAATTTAATTCCGATGAAATTTCTATGTTTCATCGTCAACAAGAAGGTGCAAGGTATACAGTAAACGTGAAGTGAAGCATCGGAATCTAAAACTGGACTCACAGGAGAGGTTCAAATCATAGAAAGAAAGAGTGTCAGTCCTCTTTTACTTAAGTCGGCATTGTGCCATTTGTATTAAATTCGGATGCAATTTCTGTATTTCATCGTCAATAAGAAGGTCCAAGGGATACAGTAAACCTGAAGTGATGTTTTCGGAATCTAAAACACGGACTCACAGGAGACGTTCAAATCATAGAAAGGGAGAGTGTCAGTCCTCTTGTACTTAAGTCGGCATCGTGTCTTTTGTATTAAATTCGGATACAATTTCTTTGTTTCATCGCCAATAAGAAATTGCAAGGAATACAGTAAACCTGAAGTGAAGCATCGGAATCTAAAACTGGACTCACAGGAGAAGTTCAAATCATAGAAAGTTAGAGTGTCAGTCCTCTTGTATTTTTGTCGGCATTGTGCCTTTTGTAAGAAATTCCGATGCAATTTCTGCGTTTCATTGTCAATAAGAATGTGCAAGGTATACGGTAAACCTGAAGTGACGCATCGGAATCTAAAACTGGACTCACAGGAGAAGTTCAAATCATAGAAAGTGAGTGTGTCAGTCCTCATTTACTTAAGTCGGCATTGTGCCTTTTGTATTAAATTCGGATGCAATTTCTGTGTTTCATCGTCAATAAGAAGTTCCAAGGGAAACAGTAAACCTGAAGTGAAGCATCGGAATCTAAAACTGGACTCACAGGAGAGTTTCAAATCATAGAAAGTGAGAGTGTCAGTCCTCTTGTTAATAAGTCGGCATTGTGTCTTTTGTACTACATTCGGATGCAATTTCTATGTTTGATTGTCATTAAGAAGGTCCAAGGTGTACAGTAAACCTGAAGTGAAGCATCTGAATCTAAAAGTGGACTCACAGGAGAGGTTCAAATGTTAGATAGAAAGAGTGTCAGTCCTCTTTTACTTAAGTCGCATTGGGCCTTTTGTATTAAATTCGGATGCAATTTCTGTGTTTCATCGTCAATAAGAAGGTCCAAGGTATACAGTAAACCTGAAGTGAAGCATCGGAATCTAAAACTGGACTCACAGGAGAGGTTCAAATCATAGAAAGTTAGAGTGTCAGTCATCTTGTATTTTTGTCAGCATTGTGCCTTTTGTAAGAAATTCCGATGCAATTTCTGCGTCTCATTGTCAATAAGAATGTGCAAGGTACACGGTAAACCTCAAGTGACGCATCGGAATCTAAAACTGGACTCATAGGAGAAGTTCAAATCATAGAAACAGAGAGTGTCAGTCCTCTTTTACTTAAGTCGGCATTGTGCCATTTGTATTAAATTCGGATGCAATTTCTGTATTTCATCGTCAATAAGAAGGTTCAAGGAATACAGTGAATCTGAAGTGAAGCATCGGAATCTAAAACTGGACTCACAGGAGAAGTTCTAATCATAGAAAGTGAGTGGATCAGTCCTCATTTACTTAAGTCGGCATTGTGCCTTTTGTATTAAATTTGGATGCAATTTCTGTGTTCCATCGTCAATAAGAAGTTCCAAGGGATACAGTAAACCTGAAGTGAAGCATCGGAATCTTAAACTGGACTCACAGGAGAGGTTCAAATCATAGAAAGTGAGAGTGTCAGTCCTCTTGTAAATAAGTCGGCATTGTGCCTTTTGTACTAAATTCGGATGCAATTTCTATGTTTCATCGTCATTAAGAAGGTCCAAGGTATACAGTAAACCTGAAGTGAAGCATCTGAATCTAAAAGTGGACTCACAGGAGAGGTTCAAATCTTGGAATGTTAGAGTGTCAGTCCTCTTTTACTTAAGTCGGCATTGGGCCTTTTGTATTAAATTCGGATGCAATTTCTTCGTTTCATCGTCAATAAGAAGGTGCAAGGTATACTGTAAACCTGAAGTGACGCATCGGAAACTAAAACTGGTCTCACAGGAGAAGTTCAAATCATAGTAAGTTAGAGTGTCAGTCCTGTTGTACTTAAGTAGGCATTGTGCCTTTTAAAATTAATTCGAATGCAATTTCTGTGTTTCATCGTCAATAAGAAGGTCCAAGGGATACAGTAAACCTGAAGTGAAGCATCGGAATCTAAAACTGGACTCACAGGAGAGGCTCAAATCATAGAAAGTTTGAGTGTCAGTCCTCTTGCACTTAAGTCGGCAATGTGCCTTTAAATTTAAATCCGATGCAATATTGTGTTTCAACGTCAATAAGACAGTGCAAGGTATACAGTAATCCTGAAGTGAAGCATCGGAATCCAAAACTGGACTCACATGAGCGGTTCAAATAATAGAAAGTGAGAGTGTCAGTCCTCTTGTACTGAAGTCGGCATTGTGTCTTTTGTATTAAATTCCGATGCAATTTCTGTGTTTCATTGTCAATAAGAAGGTGCAAGGTATACAGTAAACCTGAAGTGAAGCTTTGGAATCTAAAACTGGACTCACAGAAGAGGTTCAAATCATAGAGAGTTAGAGTGTCAGTCCTCTTGTACTTAAGGCGGCATTGTGAGTTTTGAATTTAATTCCAATGCAATGTCTGTGTTTCATCGTCAATAAGAAGGAGGAAGGTATACAGTAAGCCTGATGTGAAGCATCGGAATCAGAAACTGAACTGACAGGAGAGGTTCAAATCATAGAAAGAGAGAGTGTCAGTGCTCTTTTACTTAAGTCGGCATTGTGCCAATTGTATTAAATTCGGATGCAATATCTGTATTTCATCGTCAATGAGAAGGACCAAGGGATACAGTAAACCTGAAGCGAAGCAGCGGAATCTAAAACTGGACTCACAGGAGACGTTCAAATCATAGATAGTTAGAGTGTCAGTCCTCTTGTACTGAAGTCGGCATTGTGTCTTTTGAATTTATTTCCGATGCAATTTCTATGTTTCAACACCAAAAAGATGGTGCAAGGTATACAGTAAACCTGAATTGAAGCATCGGAATCTAAAACTGGACTCACAGGACAGGTTCAAATCATAGAAAGTTAGATTGACCGTCTACTTGTACTTAAGTCGGCATTGTGCCTTTTGTATTCAATTCCGATGCAATTTCTGTGTTTCATCGTCAATAAGTAGGTGCAAGGTATACAGTAAACCTGAAGTGAAGCATCGGAATCAGAAACTGGACTCACAGGAGAGGTTCAAATCATAGAAAGAGAGAGCGTGAGTGCTCTTATACTTAAGTCGGCATTGTGCCTTTTGTATTGAATTCGGATGCAATTTCTGTATTTCATCATCAATAAAAAGGTCCAAGGGATACAGTAAACCTGAAGTGAAGCATTGGAATCTAAAACTGGACTCACAGGAGACGTTCAAATCATAGATAGTTATAGTGTCGGTCCTCTAGTACTTAAGTCGGCATTGTGTCTTTCGAATTTAATTCCGATGCAATTTCTGTGTTTAATCGCCAATAAGAAGGTGCAAGGTATACAGTAAACATGAAGTGAAGCATCGTAATGTAAAATTGGACTCACAGGAGAGGTTCAAACCATAAAAAGTTAGAGTGTCAGTCCTCTTGTACCTAAGTCGGCATTGTGCCTTTCGAATTTAATTCCGAAGCAATTTTTGTGTATCATCGTCAATAACACGGTGCAAGGTATACAGTAAACCTGAATTGAAGCATCGGAATCTAAAACTGGACTCACAGGAGTTGTTCAAATCATAGAAATAGAGAGCGACGATCCTCTTTTACTTAAGTCGGCATGTGCCTTTTGTATTAAATTCGGATGCAATTTCTGTGTTTCATCGTCAATAAGATGGTCCAAGGGATGCAATAAACCTGAAGTGAAGCATCGGAATCTAAAACTGGACTCTCAGAAGAGGTTCAAATCATAGAAAGGGAGAGTGTCAGTCCTCTTGTACTTAAGTTGGCATTGTACCTTTTGTATTAAATTCGGATGCAATTTCAGTGTTTTATCGTCAATAAGATGGTGCAAGGTATACAGTAAACCTGAAGTGAAGCATCGAAATCTAAAACTGGACTCACAGGAGAGGTTCAAATCATAGAAAGTGAGAGTGTCAGTCCTCTTGTACTTAAGTCGGCATTGTACCTTTTGTACTAAATTCTGATGCAATTTCTGTGTTTCATCATCAATAAGAAGTTGCAAGGTATACAATAAACCTGAAGTGAAGCATCGGAATCTAAAACTGGTCTCACAGGGGAGGTTCAAATCATAGAAAGAGAGTGTGTCAGTCCTCTTTTACTTTAGTCGGCATTGTGCCTTTTGAATTTAATTCCG